>NC_053390.1:179262256-179567096 GCF_905171765.1 Bufo bufo | reverse complement strand
TGGTCTTCGTTCCCTGCAGCGCTTTTTGGGCTTCGCCAATTATTATCGGAAGTTCATCAGGGACTTTTCCATGCTGGCCAAGCCTCTCACGGATCTGACCAGGAAGGGCAGTAATTCCCAGGTCTGGCCGCTCGAGGCCATCCGAGCTTTTGAGGCCCTAAAGTCCGCCTTTGTGTCGGCTCCGATTCTGTCGCATCCCAACCCTGGGTTGCCCTTTGTCCTCGAGGTGGACGCGTCTGAGACGGGAGTAGGCGCCCTTCTGTCTCAGCGTAGAACACCAGAGGGTCCCCTGCTTCCTTGTGGGTTTTACTCCCGGAAACTGTCTTCCGCTGAGTGCAACTATCAGATTGGTGACAGGGAGTTATTGGCCATCGTGCAGGCCCTTAAAGAATGGAGGCACTTGCTCGAGGGTTCGGTGGTTCCGGTTCTCATCCTGACGGACCACAAGAATCTGACCTACCTTTCTGAGGCCAAGAGATTGACACCACGTCAGGCCAGATGGGCTCTGTTCTTGTCACGTTTTAATTACGTGGTCTCCTACCTACCCGGTTCCAAGAACATCAGGGCGGATGCCTTATCACGGCAGTACTCCGAGCTGTCCAGGGAGGAGTCGATTCCGACTTCGGTCATACCTCCGAATCAGATCCTGGCCGCCATTCGCACCAGCCTGACCTCTCCCCTGGGTGAGCATATTTTGGCGGCTCAATCTGGTGCTCCCTCTGGGAGACCCAACGGCAGATGTTTTGTGCCTGAGGAGTTGCGCACTCGGTTGTTGCGAACCTACCATAACTCCAAGACCGCGGGGCATCCTGGAAAGAATCAGCTGTCCTGGGCTGTTTCACGTCTGTTCTGGTGGCCTTCCCTACGTTCCGACATCGCCGCATATGTAGCGGCATGCTCCGTTTGTGCCCAGAGTAAGTCCCCTCGGCACCTTCCGTTGGGCCTTCTGCAACCCATAGCCACCGGGGAGCGCCCATGGTCACACCTGGGGATGGATTTCATTGTGGACCTCCCTGCATCCCGAGGCCATACGGTCATTTTCATGATTGTGGATCGGTTTTCCAAAATGTGCCACTGTGTTCCTCTCAAGAAGTTACCCTCTGCACAAGAGTTGGCCACGATTTTTGCCAGGGAGGTCTTCCGGTTGCACGGTTTGCCCAAGGAGATTGTGTCGGATCGGGGGAGTCAGTTTGTGTCCAGGTTCTGGCGCGCCTTTTGCTCCCAGTTGGGGATTCATCTCTCCTTCTCCTCGGCCTACCACCCTCAGTCCAGTGGGGCCGCAGAACGATCCAATCAGGCCTTGGAGCAATTCCTTCGTTGCTATGTCTCCGATCACCAAGACAATTGGGTTGACCTCCTGCCTTGGGCTGAGTTTGCCAGGAACACGGCGGTGAACTCTTCCTCTGGGACGTCTCCCTTCATGGCCAATTATGAGTTCCAACCTGCCGTGTTACCGGAGGTATTCTCTCCCCAGGATATTCCGGCTGTGGAGGATCACCTTTCCGTCCTACGTGCTTCTTGGGTACAGATCCAGAAGTCCCTTGAGGTCTCTGCGCAGCGCCAGAGACTCCAGGCTGATCGCAGACGAGCGCCTGCTCCTTCCTACCAGGTCGGAGACCGTGTATGGTTGTCCACCCGCAACCTCAAACTTCGAGTGCCCACTCCCAAGCTGGCGCCTCGCTTTGTTGGTCCCTTCCGAGTGCTTCGCAGGGTAAACCCGGTAGCCTATGCCCTTGCGCTTCCTCCTGGCATGCGGATCTCCAACGTGTTTCATGTCTCCCTGTTGAAGCCACTGGTGTGTAATCGTTTCACTTCCTCGGTTCCTCGGCCTCGTCCGGTCCAAGTGGGCAATCGTGAGGAATATGAGGTGAGCAATATCCTGGACTCACGCCTGGTCCGCGGTCGGTTGCAGTTTTTGGTCCATTGGCGTGGTTATGGTCCAGAGGAGCGTTCCTGGGTTCCCTCCGCAGATGTCCATGCTCCTGCCTTGCTCCGAGCCTTCCACGCACGCTTCCCTCAGAAACCGTTTTGTGCTCCGCGGAGGAGGGGCCCTTGAGGGGGAGGTACTGTCATGGTCTTACCTTCTTGCTGTTCTCCTTCGTTTGACATGTGCTGGCGGCCATCTTGGTTTCTGGGTTTCTTGTAGCCTTCCACCCTGCGGCTCCTCCTTCCCACTGGGAGGAGCTGGATGCCTAGCTCATATATATAGGAGGTCTGTGGCTTCAGTTCCTTGCTTGGTCCTCTTGTGTTCACATGCTTCTAAGACTGCTGCTGCTTCTGGTTCCTGATCCTGGCTTCGTCTGACTACCCTGCTGGTTCCTGATCCTGGCTTCGTCTGACTACCCTGCTGGTTCCTGATCCTGGCTTCGTCTGACTACCCTTCTGGTTCCTGACCTCTGGCTTCGCAAAGACTCTGCTCGGTTTCACCATCCGTTTGGACTTTTGCTTTACAGCTTTATTTTCAATAAAGCCTTCTTATTTTCTCTTATCTCTTGTTGTACGTCTGGTTCATGGTTCCGTGACAGAGTTACATTGTGTTGTTTAAGTGTTCCCTTTATTTTTTTGAGCAGTGTATATGTGTGTGTAAAAAAGGTCAAGGCAGCACTCAAATATCCGTGAAGAAAAGGGTATTTTAATCAACCATGTGGTAACAGCAATGTTTTAGCTCACTCCATGGAGCCTTTGTCAAGCCATAATACATAGTGCAAAATCAAGTGCTTATATAGCATACATGATTAACGAAATGATCACATGATTATACATCAATCTTTACAATAACAATGTTAAAAACAATATATATCAAATGTGCATGATTGTATCTCACTAAAAACAGTGCTATGTGCCAAAAATGTGTCCATAAATTCATATGATTACAGTGCATAACATCATTACTCAATATCACAAATCAGGTGTACATAATCGTGTTGATTAAAAACAAAAAATTCATCCAATCGAAAAATTCTCACATGTAGCTTGAGACGGCAGGACTCGGTCGGCCTGGCACTGAACATCGACTGTGCATGCTCCTACTCAAAGTTGGATGGAAACAGTCTGACACACACATCTCACATGATGAAGTCACATAACCGCCATTCATACCAGCGGACCGATCATACTGCGCCGCTGGAGATAATTACGCATGATAGAAGAAGGGGAAAAGCCTCCCCTCCTTCTATTATGCGCATTCCGACAGTGCGATTACTATCGCACTGTCCGGAATGCTAGGTGCAGCAGGCGGGAGATCATAGGCTTCTCCCGCCTGTCTGCCAGAAGCGCGTCCCTGATGTGAGCACGCGGGCTGGCGCAGTGACGTCATATCGCTGCGCCGGCCCTCGTGGCTTGGATGGGCGGCGCGGCATGGGAGTGCGGGCCGCTGGGGATAAATATCCGGCGGCCCCGGCACTCCAGAGTTAGGATCGGGACCCCCCCACCTGGAAGAGGAACGCATCCTGCGCTCAGGACAGCCTGACCGGACCCCTGCCGCCCCTACCCCACCATGATGAGAGAGCGCGATCGGCGCTCAGGAGGAGCGTAGAATCACCCTGGACAACAAGCATAAACATTAAGTATCACCCCCACCAACGATATCCCTGATCCACCATATTTAACCCTTACACCCCTGAGCCCAAACCCCTATCCCACCAACGATTCTACACCACCTCCCCTGATTAACCCCGACAACCCTGGTCCCAAATCCCTATCCCTGCACCACCTCCCCTGATTAACCCCCACACCCCTGGTTCCAAACCCCTACTCCCCTGGATATAATTGTCGTGTCCCTGATCCCATACTGCTCTCCTCTGGTTAACCCTATTACCCCTTGTCTCCCCTGGTTAACCCTACGACCCCTGGTCTCCCCTGGTTAACCCTATTACCCCTGGTAACCCTATTACACCCCTTGTTACCCTATTACACCCCTTGTTAACCCTATTACCCTTGTCACTACACCCCTTGTATGATTAGTGTCCCTGATGTGCACCTTTGTCCCCTTGTTTGTGTCCCTGATGTGCACCCTGGGCCCTGATCAACCCTGGCCTTATTGGTATCCTTGTTTGTACCCCTGATCCTGTACCCTTGTCCCTGATTCCCTGATCCTGTGCCCCTGATTGTATTTGTGGTTCACTTACACCCCTGTAAGACCACCATTAACCCTCGTCGTACCCCATAGGGATAGTATATAGTCAGGTGGGGTGGGTTGCTAATACGTGTATGTGTGAACTGTATAGTTAGTTTATGGGTGGAATTTTTGAACGTGTAGTGTAGTTTAGTATTGTATATTTAGTGCTGTATTGCTAGTGTATTGCGTGCTTAGTGTATTAGGTTTTAATAAATACCGTTATAATTGAACCTTTTGTGTAGCGTGTACTTGTTAGCGGTAGCGAGTTAGTAAGGCGCATGCAGCTAGCGTAGTGATTAGTGTAAAGCATAGCGAAAGTATTGTGTAATATTATTATATAAAGGTATAAATGGGCGGAGTCATCAATAGATGGCTCCTCCCATTTATGAATATTAATTATTGATATTTGCATAAATATTGGTGATTAATATTCCTCCTTAACATATGCTATATAAGCACTTGATTTTGCACCATGTATTATGGCTTGACAAAGGCTCCATAGAGTGAGCTGAAACGTTGCTGTTACCACATGGGTGATTAAAATACCCTTTTCTTCACGGATATTTGAGTGCTGCCTTGACCTTATTTACACATATCTAATAGGACCTGTTCCGTGGTCTGCTTCAAGGAATTGCACCAGTTTGGATTTGTTTGCTGCTCTTCAACTTTAAAAAAAAAAAAAAATATATATATATATATATAATATTTTTTCCCCGTCACCTTTTTATAGAAAAAAAAACACCAAAAACTTAACCTATTCTAACCCTACCACACTACCTTACCCATCACTCATCACCCAGGGCTGACCTCCGCCTCATGTCTCTATCATGTGCGCATAGTGCAAGGCCAGCCCTTCCACAACCACCCACATCTAGTCCTTCGCCCCATGTCCTCCCATATCTGTCTAGTCCAGGGCTAGATGCAGGCCTCCCCACTCAAAGAACACATAAACACATAAACACATAAACCCCCCCTCACCCACCCAACCTAACTAATCCCAACTGTCTCTCTTCTAACAATAAATAAAAACCTACATGACTACATAACTTTACACCCTCCCGAAGGCCCAAGTTCGGCCTTTGCAAGCATTTTTCAAATCCTCAAAAATCTAGTGTGAAAGCAATTTTCAGCCCACCACCAGGGACAGTATGACTAGACTATGGTACATCAAAAGCAAAGCCTCTCCAGGGGAGAGAGGCCCTACTGGTACCCAGTCTCTCATACTCAAGAGAAAGCACCTTCACCAGGCCACCCAAGATGTTCCTACAAACCTCGTCCACCGGGAGGACTTTCTGCTGCTTAGAAACTAAACACTGTGCATTCCATGTGTAGAACCTAACCACTATGCTAACTAAAAAACTTGTGCACGGGTCCCTCCTTCTCAGGTCTCTGAACACTCCATAGGCCCGCTCCGCATAGGAAAGGCTGGCTAGCCTGGGCCAGCAAATGGAAGCTCCCATCCGTTCATACACCTCTGTATTAAAAGGACAATGAAGCAGGAAGTGCTCCATACTTTCCAGTATGGAACCGCACTCCTCCCGGGGACAACCTCTTTCATCAGAGTTCCTGTACTTCAGGTTGTCCCTTACACACAGCCTCCCGGGAAAGCAGCGCCAAGCCAAATCCCAAAACTTCAAGGGGATCCTTGCAGAATTTAGCAACTGTAATCCCTTGTCTAGATCCCGGCTTGGGCAATCCTTGAGGGCCAGGGGCTTCTAAAAGTGGGACAACAAGACCCTCTCGTCAAGGGATCTTCTTGACAGAGTCCTGATCTCCCTCACCTCCAAACCCCACCGGCGAATCACCTTCAGAATCGGGGTGACATAAGCCGGAAGATATCCGTGAGGCATATGCAAGTCCTTCACTTGCCCTCCTGTCTCCCATTCCTGGAAGAAAGGCTGAAACCACTCCCTGCAGGAGACTATCCACGGAGGAATCCTCTGCATGCCAAATTTATCTTAACAAAGGTGTTCACAAGAAACACCACGGGGTTGACCATAGATAACCCCCCTAGTCTCCTCGTGCGATAAGTCACCTTTCTCTTGATCAGGTTCCGCCTATTCCCCTATAAAAGCAGAATGAACAGCCTATAAACCCGAGTCCAGAGAGGCTCTGGCAAGATACACACACTACCCAAATAGATAAGCAAAGGAAGAATGTCACGGGGAGCCAAAGGCGCACTCAGTCTCCCATCAGCCGCAGACCTGCTGCTTAGCTTCAGGAGCGAGGATCTGTGTTTGGCCTTGTTCCCAGGGCGGCTTTGCTAGCTGGGAGGCTCCCTGCTCCTAGGTCTGCCTTAAGCGCCGAGCTGATCACTCGGTGCTCGACTTGTCTGTCTGTCGGTCATGTGACACTGGCCACGTCACATGACCCTCAGACCCCACTATAAATACAGGCAGCCTGCTGGCCACAGGTTGCCTGTTAATTCTAGGTTCCTGGCTATTTGTTGGACTACTGAATACTCACCTGATCCTGTTCCCTGACGATCCTTTGCCTGCTCCTCCTGTACTGCACATCCCTCCTGGTATTGTGACCTCGGCTCCCACCTAACTACTCTTTTCGGACTCCTCTGGTACTTCTCTACTCTCCTGGTATTTGACCCTGGCTTCTCCTGACCATTCTTTGCTTAACCCTTTGTACTACGTAGCTCTCTTGGTTCTGACCCGGTCCGTTCCGTATTTTGTCTTGTCTGTCTTCCCTGCACATATCCTAAGTAAGGGACTGTCTCCAGTTGTCCCCTGTCATCAAGACTCGTGAGGCAAGTAGGCAGGGCCAGGGGTGAGGGTGGAGCGCAGTGGTCACTATCCTTCCCCCTGTGTGTATGTGGACGTGACCGTTACAGAGAAGGTAAGTCTTGATCAGATTGACCCTTTCCCTGAGGGTCAAGGACCAACCCTTCCACTGGTCAACCTTCTGAGCGGCCATCTTGAGCCTGTCATCCCAATTTTGGGTGGGATAATCCCCATGGTCGAAATGGATGCCTAAAACTTTTGCTGATGACTGGGGCCCTGGAAGGGTGTCCGGGATATCGAAAACTGGATCACCCCCTCCCAGCCAGAGACTCTCACACTTATCCCGATTGATCATGGACCCGGATACCTCTGAGTAGCGGTCCACCTCAGACATCACGTACTCGCCTCCCCTCTCGAGGACGCGAAAACAGTGACATCATCAGCGTACGCTACTGCCCCCAGAGTGGCTTCGGGTGCTGCCGGATCCATCCCGACTCCTGCCAACGGACCGCGACCCATCCTCTTAAGAAAGGGATCGATCGCGAACACGTATAGAAGCGGGCTCAAAAGACAACCCTGACGAACGCCAGACCCAACCTCAAAAGAACAGCCAGACCAACTGTTCACAAGCAGGAAACTCTCTGCCCCCGCATACAAGGTTTTTAGCCAATCAACAAACCCCCCATCCCATCCCGATAGGCCATACTTCAGAAGGACCGACCAGAGGTACTCGTAGTTCACCCGATGAAACGCCTTTGCCTGATCTAAGGATAGCATGTACCCCTTCCAGTGACCCGCTTTACCGCCTTCTACTACCTCTCAGACACAGAGCACAGCACTTAAGGTGCTGCGGCCTGGAAGCAAGCAATGCTGGGCCACCGAAAGGAGTTGTGGTGCAAACTTCACCAACCTGTTAAACAGTATCTTGGCCAGAATCTTCCTGTCCGTATTGAGAAGTGCTATGGGTCGCCAGTTCTCAATCGGATCTACCCTTTGACAGAAGGATCAGGGCTGACCTCCTCATTGACTTCGGCAGAGTGCCCGAGGATAGACACTCATTAAATACCTCAGTCAAGAGGGGACTTAAAGAGTCCTTAAAGGTCTTATAGAACTCGGATGTTAAGCCATCCGGGCCTGGCGACTTCTTCAGAGCTAACCCTTCCATCGCCAGGATTACTTCCTCCTTACTGATCTCCTCTACCAAAACGTCAAAAGAGGGGTGAGCTCCCAGCTCAGGGGTGATTTCAGCCTACATCTTGTCCCTATCCAGATCCTTCTTTCCCAAGAGGCACGAGTAGAAGAATCTGACGATTTCCAGGATCCCTGATCTGGACCTGCTCTGGGATCCTGTACTGTCAACCAGTCCTGTCACCAACTTACTACTCACTGACATCTTGCAGTTTCTGTAAAGGTCGGGCGAGCAGTACTTCCCAAAGTCCCTCTCAAAAACCAAAGATGTGTGCCTATCATACTGGCACCTCTTGAGTTAAGATTTCACTCTGGAGATATCCTCGCGGCTACCTCCAGTCGAGACCAGATGCTCGAGTTTCCTCCTCAGGCCCTGGTGCAGGCAGTACCTGTCCAGGGACATGAGGCTCGAGAGCTGGCGGAAGAACTTTGCCGCCCGATCTTTGAATATCTCCCACCACTCTGATATAGTATCACAGAGATCCAGCAAAGCTACCTGACTCTGAAGGAAGTTCTTAAAGGATTGTCTCACCTCTGCTTCCTCCAGGACTCCCGAATTCAGCTTCCAGTAACCTCTTCCCATTTGGGGGGACTGAAATATTCAAAGAAAACATAATCAGATAGTGATCGGAGAATTCCACCTCCACAACCCTTAAGGGTAAGAAAGTAGCCTCCTCCTTTAACCCAGGACGTACCGGTACGTCCTAACTTTAAATAGGCAATCCGGCGCCCCAGGGGTTAATCTGAACAGTATGCTGGCTGAAATCATTCAGCCGGCATCCTGTCACAACGCCAGGGGGGGTCATGTGACCCCCCCGTGTCGGCGATCGCAGCAAACCACAGGTCAATTCAGACCTGCGGTTTGCTGCGCTTTTTGCAGTGCCTAAAATCAATATTTTTCACCCCCCTGCACCCCTGCACGATTTGATGCTGGCAGGTGGTGCGGGGGGGGGGTGTCGCAGGCGGTGGGGGCGTTGCGGGAGGCGGGCGGTGCGGCAGGCGGGATCGCGATCCCCCACTCGCCTCCCCTTGAATGATCGTTGGCTTCTAGTGGGTATACCAGGGTGCCAGCACATTGCTGACACCCTGGTATAAACGGCTGACATCTGTGCAGATGTCAGCCATTTAACCCTTTCCATACCGCGGTCCGTACGGACCGCTGTATGGAGAAAGTTAACTGTCATCGGTCAGGGAGCTCCCTCCCTCTCCATCGGGGGGCTGCTGTGCCTTTGCAGCCCCCCGATGGAGAGGGAGAGAGCCCCCCGACAGCCCCCCTCAGCCCTGTGCTTACCCTTCCCCGTCTGCGAAGTTGTGGCAGACGGGGAAGGTTCCCATGGCCACAGGACGCCTGCTCAGGCGTCCTGCTGTCCATGGTGCTGAACAGATCTATGCTAAAAGCATAGATCTGTTCAGTGAAAGTAAAATACAGTGCAGAGCCCTATATAGGTTTCTGTACTGTATTATACAGACATCAGACCCACTGGATCTTCAAGAACCAAGTGGGTCTGGGTCAAAAAAATGTAAAAAAATAAGTGAAAAAAGTTAAGATAAAAAAAAAAAAAATTATCACTGAATAAAAATTTAAAAAATAAAATAAACTACACATATTAGGTATTGTCACGTCCGTAAGGACCTGATCTATAAAATGGTCATGTTACTTTCCCCGCATGGTGAACGCCATAAAAATAAAAAAATAAAAACTATGAGAAAATTTAAATTTTGCCCACCTTACTTCCCAAAAAAGGTAATAAAAGTGATCAAAAAAGTCGCATGTATGCCAAAATAGTGCCAATAAAACCGTCATCTCATCCCGCAAAAAATGAGACCCTACTCAAGATAATCGCCCAAAAACTGAAAAAACTATGGCTCTTAGACTATGGAAACACTAAAACATGATTTTTTTTTGTTTCAAAAATGAAATCATTGTGTAAAACTTACATAAATAAAAATAAAGTATACATATTAGGTATTGCCGTGTCCGTATCGACCGGCTCTATAAAAATATCACATGACCTAACCCCTCAGGTGACCACCGTAAAAAAAAAAAAAAAAAAACTGTGTAAAAAAAGCTATTTTTTGCCATCTTACGTCACAAAAAGTGTAATAGCAAGCGATCAAAAAGTCATATGCACCCCAAAATAGTGCCAATCAAACCGTCATCTCATCCTGCAAAAAATTAGATCCTACTCAATATAATCGCCTAAAAACTGAAAAAACTATGGCTCTTAGACTATGGAGACACTAAAACATTTTTTTGGTTTTAAAAATGAAGTTATTGTATAAAACTTACATAAATAAAAAAAATTGTATACATATTAGGTATCGCCGCGTCCGTGACAACCTGCTCTATAAAATTGCCACATGATCTAACCTGTCAGATGAATGTTGTAAATAACAAAAAAAAAACGTGCCAAAAAAGCTATTTCTTGTTACCTTGCCGCACAAAAAGTGTAATATAGAGCAACCAAAAATCATATGTACCCTAAACTAGTACCAACAAAACTGCCACCCTATCCCTTAGTTTCTAAAATGGGGTCACTTTTTTGGAGTTTCTACTCTAGGGGTGCATCAGGGGGGCTTCAAATGGGACATGGTGTAAAAAAAAACAGTCCAGCAAAACCTGCCTTCCAAAAACCGTATGGCATTCCTTTCCTTCTGCGCCCTGCCGTGTGCCCGTACAGCAGTTTACGACCACATTTGGGGTGTTTCTGTAAACTACAGAATCAGGGCCATAAATAATGAGTTTTGTTTGGCTGTTAACCCTTGCTTTGTAACTGGAAAAAAAATATAAAAATGGAAAATCTGCCAAAAATTAGAAATTTTGAAATTGTGTCTCTATTTTCCATTAAATCTTGTGCAACACCTAAAGGGTTAACAAAGTTTGTAAAATCAGTTTTGAATACCTTGAGGGGTGTAGTTTCTTAGATGGAGTCACTTTTATGGAGTTTCTACTTTAGGGGTGCATCAGGGGGGCTTCAAATGGGACATGGTGTCAAAAAAACAGTCCAGCAAAATTAGCCCTCCAAAAACCAAACGGCGCACCTTTCACTCTACGCCCCGCTGTGTGGCCATACAGTAGTTTACGGCCACATATGGGGTGTTTCTGTGAACAGCAGAGTCAGGGCAATAAAGATACAGTCTTGTTTGGCTGTTAACCCTTGCTTTGTTAGTGGAAAAAATGGGTTAAAATTGAAAATTAGGCAAAAAAATGAAATTCTCAAATTTCATCTCCATTTGCCAATAACTCTTGTGCAACACCTAAAGGGATAACGTCATATGTAAAATCAGTTTTGAATACCTTGAGGGGTGTAGTTTCTTAGATGGGGTCATTTTTGGGTGGTTTCTATTATGTAAGCCTTGCAAAGTGACTTCAGACCTGAACTGGTCCCTAGAAATTGAGTTTTTGTAAATTTCGGAAAAATTTTAAGATTTGCTTCTAAACTTCTAAGCCTTATAACATCCCCAAAAAATAAAATATAATTCCCAAAATAATTCAAACATGAAGTAGACATATGGGGAATGTAAAGTCATCACAATTTTTTGGGGTATTACTATGTATTACAGAAGTAGAGAAACTGAAACTTAGAAATTTGCAAATTTTTCCAAGTTTTTGGTAAATTAGGTATTTTTTTGTGCAAAAAAAAAAATTTTTTTTTACTTCATTTTACCAGTGTCATGAAGTACAATATGTGACGAAAAAACTATCTCAGAATGGCCTGGATAAGTCAAAGCGTTTTAAAGTTATTAGCACTTAAAATGACACTGGTCAGATTTCCAAAAAATGGCCTGGTCCTTAAGGTGAAAATGAGCCCGGTCCTTAAGGGGTTAAATAAAACCTGTCTATTCTAGACCTAGTCTGATTCCCTCTATAAAAAGTGAAACCCCCATGGCCTGGGGTATGCCTGATGTGGACATCCACCAGACGAGCCTCACTCGCTATACTATTTAAAGCAATGCTATCATAAGCCAGCCGGTCTCTGGCGCCTCCCCTATCTTGGGACCTTGTGATCGTATTGAAGTTCCCTCCAAAGACCACCTGCCGGCTCGTAAAAAGAAAAGGCTTAATCGTCATGAAGAGACTTTTCCTGTCCCATTTGGACTGGGGCCCATAGATATTAATTAGGCGCAGTTCTTGTCCCCTCATGAGGATATCCAAGATCAAACACCTCCCCATTTCCAACTCGATCACCCGTCGGCATTCTACAGGCGCGGCGAAAAGGACCGCCACTCCGCTATACAGCTCAGCCGCAAGAGACCAGTAGGAGGGCCCTGATCTCCACTCCTTCTTGGCTTTATGGATTGCTGCCAAATCTGGCAGCCTGGTCTCTTGCAAAAACAAAATGTCAGCCCTAATTCAGCTGAGAAAATCAAAAGCCGCGAAACTAGCCGCATCCGACTTAATGCTGGCGACATTAATGGTCGCCAGTGTCAGCAGAGCGGATACCGCCATACAGAGTGGTTAAGTTAGACAGCCTTCTTCCCAACCCTCCTTCTCCCGGGACTGTTCAATAAGGCAGCACGACCTCTCTTGAGGGAGACGGTGGTGTCCATCTCATTTGTCACCACCCCTGGGCACCACCCCTGGCTTCCTCGGTCTCAGAGCCCGGTTTTGCCACCCCTCCTGAGGAGCTTACATCCCCATCGGAGGGGGAGCAGGGCTTCCTGAAGGCCTTCCTTCCTTCTCCCCCGATCTCATCCAAGGTGAGAAACCGGTTGGAGAGCTCCAGAGGAGAGCCGGTTAGGCCTTCCCTGGCTACTTTGGTCGAACCAGATCTTTTCTTGGTACGGTGTTTCCGTCTAATTTTTTTTGGACTCTGTCCCACTATACTCTGAGGCGCTTTCATAGTGCGAGGACAGAGTCTCCTCGGCACGCTCTAGTCTTTCGTTTTCCTCATTCAGCTCCCTGTCCCCTAGGGCAGGGCTGGCCAACCTGCGGCTCTCCAGCTGTTGTAAAACTACAATTCCCACCATGCCATGCTGTAGGCTGATAGTTGTAGGCTGTCTGGGCATGCTGGGAGTTGTAGTTTTGCAACAGCTGGAGAGCCGCAGGTTGGCCAGCCCTGCCCTAGGGTCTCCGATGTGGGAGGGGCAGCCGCTTGGGAAGGGGCAGGCATCACCCCAGGACGGGGTTCCTCCCGCTCCCTCTCCTCCTGGCGCCTCTCCCTCCGCCTCTGCCAGGACGGACCATCTTTGCTCTTCACCGACCACTGAACTCTGCTGTCTTTGCCAGCACCCGCCTCAGCCGAAGGTACCTCCCGGCCCACTCCTGCGTGAGCTCTGGCCGCATTGACCTCAGAGAGAGGACAACGACTGAAAGGGTGACCGAGATCACCACACAGGTTGCACCTAATCTCCCCACAAGATGCGGCTAGATGACCCCCCCACACCACTTATAAGAGGAGCTGCCCCAGACCCCCCTGAAGGGGCTACACGAGGGGCCCCCGCCACTTTTACAGCGGCCGACCGACCCCCCTCTCTCACCCCCCCATCAGGATCCGGAGCAACACCCACAACATTAATAACATTATTTACATTATTTACATTCGTCTGGCCACCCTGAGTGGCCACCTTCACTACACCATCCCCCCCAGACACACAGCTGGGCCAATAGGGACAGTGAGAAAACCGGCCTTGACCTCCGCAGCCTTTATGGCCACCTCATTGGCTTCATTAGCCTTTGTGTTACATTCCACATTTGCACTTACAGGACGGGCCTGGTGGGTTTGTGCCTCTGCCACTATCCCCTCCACCCCCCCTTCTCCAGAGGAGGATGAGGCAGAGTCCACAGCCCTCCTGAACTTATACTTCATTGCTAGCTTGGCTAGTTTAGCTGCCTTAACATTCTTATTTTCTTTACTAGTGAGGCTCTTACTGTTCTTACCTTCAGCACTGACAGAACCTCTTTTCTGCACGGCAATTATACTGGCCTGGATTGCTGGGGAACCACTGCTCCCGGGACTGACTGCGCCGCACATCGCGCCACCGGCTCCGGCCCCGCCCACCGACACACATCCGGGCATGCCCCCAGACACTCCCACCATCACAGAAGCACTTCTAGGAGGCGCGCCCGGAGACACACCCATTGCACACACAGCACCGCCCCCCCCGCCGACCCACTAACACAGGCCGGCGTGGAGACAAGCGCTGCAGGCACAGCAAGACCGGAGGGGACAGCAGAGTCAGACATGACACTTTTAGGGGGAGCGGGTGCACCCGCGCAACCACAGCACACCGCCGCAGGTCCACCACACACCTTTCCAGCATGACAGGGACCGCGGCGACCGGTGTGGCCACCCGTGCTGCCAAGCCACTCCCCCTCCTCTCCGCCCTCACAACCTTCGTGTCGGACCCGTTAGCCCGCCCCTCTCCCAGGCTGCCCTCGCTACTGCAAGCGAGGACGGCATCTGCCGCCATCTTTTCCTTAGCACTGCTCTGCCCACTCCCACGCTCCGGTTCCACTACAGAAACCGGGCTAGGGGGGATCATGGGGGCTGCCCCCTAAACCGACTTTGCAGCCGGTCCAGAGGGCAACGTGTGAGTTACATACACCAATTTCACCTCTTTCAGCTTCTGTTTCTTCTTGTTTTCTTTCCTTGTTTCCCTTTTCCTTGCAGGACCATCCTCCAGCAAGTCATCTCCAAAAGCAAGACCTTCCACATGGGCCCGGGGGACTCCAGGTACCTTATCTGCTCCATTAGCTGTCCTCCCACCCCACTACTCTCACTGTCTTTTCCATCCTCCTCGTCCAAGCTTGTGGGGGGGAGAAGCACCTTCTCAGGTCGCACACTGGAGTCTACAGACCCCACAGACTGCACCCCCAGGCCCACTATTGACTCTTCCTCCTCATCTTTGGATTCTACTTCTTACATAGAAACATAGAAACATAGAATGTGTCGGCAGATAAGAACCATTTGGCCCATCTAGTCTGCCCAATATACTGTACTAAATACTAGGAATAGCCCCAACCCTATCTTATATGAAGGATGGCCTTATGCCTATCCCATGCATGCTTAAACTCACTGTATTTGCAGCTACCACTTCTGCAGGAAGGCTATTCCATGCATCCACTACTCTCTCAGTAAAGTAATACTTCCTGATATTACTTTTAAACCTTTGCCCCTCTAATTTAAAACTATGTCCTCTTGTAGCAGTTTTTCTTCTTTTAAATATTCTTTCCTCTTTTACCTTGTTGATTCCCTTTATGTATTTAAAAGTTTCTATCATATCCCCTCTGTCTCGTCTTTCTTCCAAGCTATACATGTTAAGGTCCTTTAATCTTTCCTGGTAAGTTTTATCCTGCAATCCATGTACCAGTTTAGTAGCTGTTCTCTGAACTGTCTCCAAAGTATCAATATCCTTCTGGAGATATGGTCTCCAGTACTGCGCACAATACTCCAAATGAGGTCTCACTAGTGCTTTGTAGAGCGGCATGAGCACCTCCCTCTTTCTACTGGTAATGCCTCTCCCTATACACCCAAGCATTCTGCTAGCATTTCCTGCTGCTCTATGACATTGTCTGCCTACCTTTAAGTCTTCTGAAATAATGACCCCTAAATCCCTTTCCTCAGATACTGAGGTTAGGACTGCATCACTGATTGTATGTTGTGCTCTTGGGTTTTTACGCCCCAGGTGCATTATCTTGCACTTATCAACATTAAATTTTAGTTGCCAGATTTTTGACCATTCCTCTAGTTTTCCTAAATCCTTTTCCATTTGGTGTATCCCTCGAGGAACATCAACCCTGTTACAAATCTTTGTGTCATCAGCAAAAAGACACACCTTACCATCGAGGCCTTCTGCAATTTTGCTGATAAAGATATTAAACAATATGGGTCCCAGAACAGATCACTGAGGTACCCCACTGGTAACAAGACCATGGTCTGAATAAACTCCATTGACTATAACCCTCTGTTGTCTGTCCCTTAGCCACTGCCTAATCCATTCAACAATATGGGAGTCCAAGCCCAAAGACTGCAATTTATTGATAAGCCTTCTATGTGGGACAGTATCAAAAGCCTTACTAAAGTCTAGATAAGCAATGTCTACTGCACCTCCGCCACCTATTATTTTAGTCACCCAATCAAAAAAATCGATAAGATTAGTTTGACATGATCTCCCTGAAGTAAACCCATGCTGTTTTTCATCTTTCAATCAATGGGATTTTAGATGTTCCACAATCCTCTCCTTAAGTATGGTTTTCATTAATTTCCCCACTATTGATGTCAGGCTTACTGGCCTATAGTTGCCCGATTCCTCCCTACTACCTTTCTTGTGAATGGGCACATTTGCTAATTTCCAATCTTCTGGGGCGACTCCTGTTACCAGTGATTGGTTAAATAAATCTGTTAGTGGTTTTGCTAGTTCACCGATGAGCTCTTTTAATAGCTTTGGGTATATCCCATCAGGCCCCTGTGACTTATTTGTATTAATTTTAGACAGCTGACTTAGAACCTCTTCCTCTGTAAAGACACATGCATCAAAATATTCATTAGTCTTCCTTCCTAACTGAGGTCCTTTTCCTTGATTTTCCTTTGTAAAAATTGAACAGAAGTATTCATTGAGGCAGTCAGCTAGTTCTTTTTCTTCTTCCATATACCTTCCTTCTTTTGTTTTTAATTTGGTAATTCCTTGTTTTAGTTTCCTTTTTTCATGTATCTGAAGAATGTATTCTTGCCTTTTTTCACTGACTGAGCTAATTTCTCTTCTGCCTGTGCTTTAGAAGCTCTTATAACTTGTTTGGCCTCTCTCTGCCTAATCTTCTAAATTTTCCTGTCATCCTTTTTTTTTTTTTTTTATAATTACTAAATGCTATCTTTTTCTTTTTAATGATTTTGGCCACTTCTGCTGAGTACCACAGTGGTCTCTTCCTTTTTTTGCTTTTACTGACAAGCCTAATGCAATTTTCTGTTGCCTTCAATAGTGCCGCTGTTGTGCTTTTTCCTCCATTCCTTGGAACCTTTCTTCATTTTCAAACTTTTCCTCAAAAGGGCCACCATTTTTTTAAATAACTGCCCTCCTGACTTCCAACTCGCTCACTTCTTTCTTAAGCTCCTTGATCCTTGCTGATAACTCCGGCCTATTCATTTTAGAAGCCCGGTCGGCCTCTTGCCTTTCCACCTTGAGCTCATTTTTAAGCTTTTCTAGGGCTTTTCCAGCCTCTTCGTACTCCCGGAGGTAGGCCGCTATACGGGAGCTATACTTACTCACTAGCTCCTGGGGCTTCATACTGCCCCAGTCCGCATCCACTGGACCTGACCCGCCTCCTGGAGCACCCCGCATACCATCCGCAGGGCTACCGTCCACCCTCCTGGACTTGCCGGCGATGTTCCCGGCTTCACCCCTAGGGGCCACAGGGGCCACTTCAACAAGACCCCTGCTTGATCTTCTGACCCTCGTGACGGATGATGGAGCAGAGGCCGTTGTTCGCCTCCTCTACCTCTAGTCGGCCTACCCCGGGAAGCAGGATCCAGGGACTTTGCAGAACGCATAGTCCATGACCCCACCAGCTCCCTAGGGAGAGGCAGGGCCTGGGCTGGGGGAAAGGTGTTACACTCCCCCGCAAGCCTAGATCTCTTTCTGGGGAACAGATGGCAGGAAAGTCCCTGGACAAGCCTCTGGATGTTCAGGAGCACCTGTTCAGGATGTTCAAATCCCAACTGTCATGAACACAGTTTTACTCCAGGTTTCAATAACAACCCAGCCATTTTCTTTAATGCAACGTGGAGGTCACTGTTGTTAAATGGGCGGGCACTGTGGAGGTCACTGTTATTAAATGGGCGGGCCCTGTGGAGGTCACTGTTATTAAAGGGCGGGTGCTATGAAGGTCCCTGTTAAAGGGCTGCACTGTGAAAGTCACTGTTAAAGGGGCGGTCACTGTGAAAGTCACTGTTAATAGGGCGGTTACTGTGAAAATCACTTTTAAAGGGGGGGGCGCTATTAAGGTCCCTGTTAAAGGGGCGGGTGCTATGAAGGTCCCTGTAAAAAGGGGCGGGCACTGTGAAAGTCAATGTTAAAGGGGCGGTCACTGTAAAACTCACTGTTAAAGGGGCGGTCAATGTGAAAGTCACTGTTAAAGGGGCGGTGACTGTGAAAGTCACTGTTAACGGGGCAGAAACTGTAAAAGTCACTGTTAAAGGGGAGAGAAAAAAATAGTGTTAGGAGCAGCACTTCATTCGGCTTGTGCAGAGCTATGGTGGTATAATTCAGCAGCTGGGCAGGAGACCCCAGATCCAAGGCGGTCCACAGGTGGGCAGAAAAAGTAGAGGGCCACAGCAGTATATCCAACCAATCTTCTTTATTGTGCAAAACTCCAAAGCACAGTGTACAAGGATAGCAACGTTTCGGCTAGGTTTAGCCTTTATCAAGCATATATTACAAATGTACAGGCTCACATATAAATAGTAAAAATTAAGCACACCCACATTATTGATCGCCCAATGGGCACCAAAATCGGTGACCAGACATAGCATGCAGCAAATCACAATGAGTTCTCACAGCGGTTTCTAATAAGCGAGCAAATGCACAACCACCCTACCTGTATCGAATAATCTATGACGGCATTGCATGTGTCCCACAGCGTCCGATCATGACGACTGCGCATGTCCGCACACATCATACAGCCGCGACCGCGCACCTCCGCGCATGTCATCCGGCAGCGACTGTGCAGGACATAGCAAGATGACGCGAAACAGCATCATCGGCGCGCAACCAATCAGAGGCGCCTGCAACGGCGGCACCAAAGGCCGGTGTGTAGGTCACGTGACCGGAAGAAACCCGATCACATGACCGCTATATCATGTTGTAAGTCGCGTTATGTTGCTAAAACAGAGCATTGCCGCATAGATATATGTAGTCAATCATACTTTAGTTGGGGAAGTGAGTGACGTTGTATATGTTATTCAATGTCCTTGTAGTCTCATCTACGTAGGGGAGTACAATAAACACAAAAGCACAATCCGCAAGGCAAACATGGACAAACGTGTGGCCAAACATTTTGTGGAGGCCGGACACTCTGTCAACCAACTGCGGTTCAGGGTGATTGACAGTGTGGGGACCCTTTGTAAGGGTGGAGATAAGGATGCTATACTGAGAAAAAAAGAACTTAAATGGATTTACACACTGAGATCCTTACAGCCCTTTGGACTCAATTTGGAGTTCAATGTGGCAGGGATCAGTTAGATTCTCGTCCGTTATATGTATATCTTTATATGTTTTTATGATAGGAGTTTGTTTAAGCACCCCCTTTAAATAGCTCTAATAGCGGTAACACATTCATGCAAGTGTGCTTGCGGTTTTGGGTCCTTTGTTATCCATGACTGTAGACATACAACTAGTGAGCACCTGTCACTCACTTCCCCATCTAAAGTATGATTGACTACATATATCCATGTGGCAATGCTCTGTTTTAGCAACATGACGCGACTTACAACATGATATAGCGGTCATGTGATCGGGTTTCTCCCGGTCACGTGACCTACACGCCGGCCTTTGGTGCCGCCGTTGCAGGCGCCTCTGATTGGTTGTGCGCCGATGATGCTGTTTCGCGTCATCTTGCTATGTCTTGCACAGTCGCTGCCGGATGACATGCGCGGAGGTGCGCGGTCGCGGCTGTATGACGTGTGCGGACATGCGCAGTCGTCATGATCGGACGCTGTGGGACACATGCAATGCCGTCATGGATTATTTGATACAGGTGGGGTGGTTGTGCATTTGCTCGCTTATTAGAAACCGCTGTGAGAACTCATTGTGATTTGCTGCATGCTATGTCTGGATTTTGGTGCCCATTGGGCGATCAATAATGTGGGTGTGCTTAATTTTTACTATTTATATGTGAGCCTGTACATTTGTAATATATGCTTGATAAAGGCTAAACCTAGCCGAAACATTGCTATCCTTGTACACTGTGCTTTGGAGTTTTGCACAATAAAGAAGATTGGTTGGATATGCTGCTGTGGCCCTCTACTTTTTCTGTTAAAGGGGAGGTCACTGTTAAATGGGCGGCCACTGTAAAAGTCACTGTTAAAGGAGCAGTAAATGTGAAAGTCACTGTTAAAGGGGTGGCCACTATTAAAGGGGCGGTCACTGTGAAAGTCAATGTTAAAGGGGCGGTCACCGTTAAAGGAGCGGTCACTGTGAAAGTCACTGTTAAAGGGGCGGTCACTGTGAAAGTCACTGTTACTGTGGTGGCCACTGTAAAAGTCACTGTTAAAGGGGCGGTCACTGTTAAAGGGGCGGCCACTGTAACAGTCACGGTTAAAGGGGTCATTACTGTGAAAGTCACTGTTTAAGGGGCGGTCACTGTGAAAGTCACTGTTAAAGGGGCGCTCACTGTGAAAGTCAATGCTAAAAAAGGCAGTCACTGGGGCGGTCACTGTTAAAGGGGCGGTCAATATGAAAGTCACTGTTAAAGAGGCGGTTACTGTGAAAGTCACTGTTAAAGAGGCGGTTACTGTGAAAGTCACTGTTAAATGGGCGGGCAACGTGGAGGTCACTGTTTTTAAAGAGGCAGGCACAGTGGAGGTCACTGTTATTAAATAGGCAGGCAATGTGGAGGTCACTGTTATTAAATGGGCGGGCTCTGTGGAGGTCACTGTTATTAAAAGAGCGGGTGCTATGAAGGTCCCTGTTAAAGGGGCAGACACTCTAAAAGTCACTGTTAAAGGGGCGGTCACTGTGAAAGTCACTGTTAATAGGGCGGTTACTGTGAAAGTCACTTTTAAAGGGGCGGGCGCTATAAAGGTCCCTGTTAAAGGGGCAGGTGCTCTGAAGGTCCCTGTTAAAGGGGCGGTCACTGTGAAAGTCACTGTTAAAGGGGCGGTCACTTTGAAAGTCACTGTTAAAGGGGCGGTGACTGTGAAAGTCACTGTTAGAGGGGCAGCCACTGTAAAAGTCACTGTTAAAAGGGGGGGCACTGTTAAAGGGGCGTTCACTGTGAAAGTCACTGTTAAAGGGGCAGTAACTGTGAAAGTCACTGTTAATAGGGCGGTTACTATAAAAGTCCCTGTTAAAGGGGCGGGTGCTATGAAGGTCCCTGTTAAATGGGCGGTCACTGTGAAAGTCACTGTTACTGTGGTGGCCACTGTAAAAGTCACTGTTAAAGGGGCGGTCACTGTTAAAGGGGCGGCCACTGTAACAGTCACGGTTAAAGGGGTCATTACTGTGAAAGTCACTGTTTAAGGGGCGGTCACTGTGAAAGTCACTGTTAAAGGGGCGCTCACTGTGAAAGTCAATGCTAAAAAAGGCAGTCACTGGGGCGGTCACTGTTAAAGGGGCGGTCAATATGAAAGTCACTGTTAAAGAGGCGGTTACTGTGAAAGTCACTGTTAAAGAGGCGGTTACTGTGAAAGTCACTGTTAAATGGGCGGGCAACGTGGAGGTCACTGTTTTTAAAGAGGCAGGCACAGTGGAGGTCACTGTTATTAAATAGGCAGGCAATGTGGAGGTCACTGTTATTAAATGGGCGGGCTCTGTGGAGGTCACTGTTATTAAAAGAGCGGGTGCTATGAAGGTCCCTGTTAAAGGGGCAGACACTCTAAAAGTCACTGTTAAAGGGGCGGTCACTGTGAAAGTCACTGTTAATAGGGCGGTTACTGTGAAAGTCACTTTTAAAGGGGCGGGCGCTATAAAGGTCCCTGTTAAAGGGGCAGGTGCTCTGAAGGTCCCTGTTAAAGGGGCGGTCACTGTGAAAGTCACTGTTAAAGGGGCGGTCACTTTGAAAGTCACTGTTAAAGGGGCGGTGACTGTGAAAGTCACTGTTAGAGGGGCAGCCACTGTAAAAGTCACTGTTAAAAGGGGGGGCACTGTTAAAGGGGCGTTCACTGTGAAAGTCACTGTTAAAGGGGCAGTAACTGTGAAAGTCACTGTTAATAGGGCGGTTACTATAAAAGTCCCTGTTAAAGGGGCGGGTGCTATGAAGGTCCCTGTTAAATGGGCGGTCAATGTGAATGTCACTGTTAAAGGGGCGGTCACTGTGAAAGTCACTGTTTAAGGGGCAGCCACTGTAAAAGTCACTGTTAAAGGGGCAGTCACTGTGAAAGTCACTTTTAAAGGGGCTAGCACTGTGGAGGTCTCTGTTAAAGGGGCGGTCACTGTGA
This sequence comes from Bufo bufo, assembly GCF_905171765.1. Classification (NCBI taxonomy): domain Eukaryota; kingdom Metazoa; phylum Chordata; class Amphibia; order Anura; family Bufonidae; genus Bufo; species Bufo bufo. The sequence continues at coordinate 179,544,966 of NC_053390.1, read as the reverse complement.
AAATCAATGTTAAAGGGGCAGTCACTGTTAAAGGGGCGGTCACTGTGAAAGTCACTGTTAAAGGGGCGGTCACTCTGAAAGTCACTGTTAAAGGGGCGGTCACTGTGAAAGTCACTGTTAAAGGGGCTAGCACTGTGGAGGTCTCTGTTAAAGGGGCAGGCACTATGAAAGTCAATGTTAAAGGGGCAGTAACTGTTAAAAAGGCGGTCACTGTGAAAGTCACTGTTAAAGGGGTGGTCACTGTGAAAGTAACTGATAAAGAGGTGGTCACTGTTAAAGGGGCGGTCATTGTGAAAGTCACTTTTAAAGTGGCAGGCACTGTGGAGGTCTCTGTTAAAGGGGCAGGCACTATGAAAGTCAATGTTAAAGGGGCAGTAACTGTTAAAAAGGCGGTCACTGTGAAAGTCACTGTTAAAGGGGTGGTCACTGATAAAGGGGTGGCCACTGTGAAAGTCACTGTTAAAGGGGTGGTCACTGTTAAAGTGGCAGTAACTGTGAAAGTCACTGTTAAAGGGGCGGTCACTGTGAAAGTCACTGTTAAAGGGGCGGTCACTGTGAAAGTCACTGTTAAAGGGGCGGTCAATGTTAAAGTCACTGTTAAAAGGTAGGTCACTGTAAAAGTCACTGTTAAAGGGGCGGTCATTGTGAAAGTCACTGTTAAAGGGGCGGTCACTGTGAAAATCACTGTTAAAGGGGCAGTCACTGTGAAAGTCACTTTTAAAGGGGCAGGCACTGTGGAAATCTCTGTTAAAGGGGTGGTAACTGTGAAAGTCCATGTTAAAGGGGCGGTCTCTGTGAAAGTCACTGTTAAAAGGGCGGTCACTCTGAAAGTCACTGCACTGTGAAAGTCACTGTGAATAGGGCGGTCACTGTTAAAGGGGAGGTCACTGTGAAAGTCACTGTTAATAGGGCGGTTACTGTGAAAGTCACTTTTAAAGGGGCGGGCCCTATGAAGGCCCCTGTTAAAGGGGTGGGTGCTATGAAGGTCCCTGTTAAAGGGGAAGTCCCTGTGAAAGTCACTGTTAAAGAGGCGGTCAATGTGAAAGTCACTGTTAAAGAGGCGGTCACTGTTAAAGGGGCGGTCAATGTGAAAGTCACTGTTAAAGGGAGGTCACTGTGAAAGTCACTGTTAAAGGGGCGGTCACTTTGACAGTCACTGTTAAAGGGGCGGTGACTGTGAAAGTCACTGTTAAAGGGGCGGTGACTGTGAAAGTCACTGTTAAAGGGGCGGTCACTGTGAAAGTCACTGTTAAAGGGGTGACCACTGTTAAAAGGGCGGTTACTGTGAAAGTCACTGTTAAAGGGGCAGTCACTGTAAAAGTCACTGTTGAATGGGCGGTCACTGTGAAAGTCACTTTTAAAGGGGCTAGCACTGTGGAGGTCTCTGTAAAAGGGGCGGTCACTGTGAAAATCAATGTTAAAGGGGCAGTCACTGTTAAAGGGGCGGTCACTGTGAAAGTCACTGTTAAAGGGGTGACCACTGTTAAAAGGGCGGTTACTGTGAAAGTCACTGTTAAAGGGGCGGTCACTCTGAAAGTCAATGTTAAAGGGGCGGTCACTGTGAAAGTCACTGTTAAAGGGGCTAGGACTGTGGAGGTCTCTGTTAAAGGGGCGATCACTGTGAAATTCAATGTTAAAGGGGCAGTCACTGTGAAAGTCACTGATAAAGGGGTGGTCACTGTTAAAGGGGCGGTCATTGTGAAAGTCACTGATAAAGGGGTGGTCACTGTGAAAGTCACTGTTAAAGGGGCGGTCAATGTGAAAGTCACTGTTAAAGGGGCGGTCACTGTGAAAGTCACTGTTAAAAAGGCAGTCACTGTGAAAGTCACTGTAAAAAGGTGCAGTCACTGTGAAAGTCACTTTTAAAGTGGCAGGCACTGTGGAGGTCTCTGTTAAAGGGGCAGGCACTATGAAAGTCAATGTTAAAGGGGCAGTCACTGTTAAAGGGGCGGTCACTGTGAAAGTCACTGTTAAAGGGGTGGTCACTGTTAAAGGGGTGGCCGCTGTGAAAGCCACTGTTAAAGCGGCGGTCACTGTTAAAGGGGCAGTAACTATGAAAGTCACTGTTAAAGGGGCGGTCACTGTGAGAGTCACTGTTAAAGGGGCGGTCACTGTGACAGTCACTGTTAAAGGGGCGGTCAATGTTAAAGTCACTGTTAAAAGGTAGGTCACTGTAAAAGTCACTGTTAAAGGGGCGGTCATTGTGAAAGTAACTGTTAAAGGGGCGGTCACTGTGAAAGTCACTGTTAAAGGGGCAGTCACTGTGAAAGTCACTTTTAAAGGGGCAGGCACTGTGGAAGTCTCTGTTAAAGGGGTGGTGACTGTGAAAGTCCATGTTAAAGGGGCGGTCACTGTGAAAGTCACTGTTAAAGGGGCGGTCACTGTGAAAGTCACTGTTAAAGGGGCGGCCACTGTGAAAGTCACTGTTAAAGTGGTGACCAATGTGAAAGTCACTATTAAAGGGGCGTTCACTGTATAAGGCACTGTTAAAGGGGCGGTCACTGTTCAAATCACTGTTAAACGGACGTTTACTGTGAAAGTCACTGTTAAATGGACGGTCACTGTGAAAGTTACTGTTAAAGGGGCGGTCACTGTGAAAGTTACTGTTAAAGGGGCGGTCACTGTAAAATGGGCGGTCACTGTGAAAGTCACTGTTAAAGGTGCGGTCAATGTGACAGTCACTGTTAAAGGGGAGGTCACTGTTAAAGTCACTGTTAAAGAGTCGGTCACTGTGAAAGTCACTGTTAAAGGGGCAGTCACTGTGAAAGTCACTTTTAAAGGGCCAGGCACTGTGGAGGTCTCTGTTAAAGGGGCGGCCACTATGAAGGTAACTGTTAAAGGGGTGGTCAAGGCTAAAGGAGCAGTCACTGTTAAAGGGGCGGGCACTGTGGAGGTCACTGTTAAAGGGGCAGACACTGTTAAAGGGGCAGACACTCTGAAGGTCAATGTTAAAGGGGCGGCCACTGTGGAGGTCAATGTTAAAGGGTTATGTGGGAGCTCTCGATATCTCTTTCCCGTAATTGGGTCATTGAGATTCCTTTATTCTGATGTTGGGATCATATGTTATCTCTTTGTTCATATTCATGTCTACATGGTACTTGCTTACATTTATTGTGACCACCTACTTGTATGCTGATATTGTATATGGTCCCGATTTGTGTTCGGGTTATCCTTAATGTAAAGTGATTATTTTGGCTCTTGCTAATAAAAGTATTTGAACAACAATGTTAAAGGGGTGGGCACTGTAAAGGTCAATGTTAAAGGGGTGGGCACTGTGGAGGTCATTGTCAAAGGGGCGGATACTGTAGAGGTCACTGTTATCGGGGAAACTGTCAATACCTTTTTACGACACGGAAACATAAAATGAAATAGATTAAATATACCCGTGCAAAGTCGGGTCCTTCTGCTAGTATATATATACACAGACACAATACATTACATGTAGAGTTGAGTGGAAATCTGGATGTTCAGGTTCGACGGGTTCGACCGAACTTCGGAAAAAAGTTTGAGTTCGGGACCCGAACTTGACCCGAACTTGACCCCGAACCTGAACCCCATTGAAGTCAATGGGGACCCGAACTTTGGAGCACTAAAATGGCTGTAAAAATGTCATGGAAAGGGCTAGAGGGCTGCAAATGGCATCAAAATGTGGTTAAGAGAATGGCAAGCGCTCTGCAAACAAATGTGGATAGGGAAATGACTTTAAATAACATAAAATACATAAAAATAAAAAATAATAATCTTGATCTAGGAGGACGAGGTCCATATGGAGTAGGAGGTTGAGGAGGCGGTGGATGTGGTGGTGTAGGTGGATGTGGCGGTGGAGGAGGTAGCCTACACTGCTTTTTGGTTTTAAATTAAATTAAATTTTTTTAAATAAGGGTACACCCCAAAACATTGGGAAATATAACCTGTGATAACCCCCTGCAGTCGTGTTAAACACACGTTCAGACAATACACTGGCTGCAGGGCAGGCCAGCACCTCCAAGGGGTAAAGGACAAGCTCAGGCCACGTGCCCAATTTAGAGACCCAGAAGTTGCAGGGGCTGACCCCTGTCAGTCAGTTCATGTAGGCGTGTGCAGACTTACTGCCCCACCATGTTGCACATCCCCATGATGTTCACGATCCAACTGAGGCTACTTTCACACTAGCGTTCGGGGCTCCGCTTGTGAGCTCCGTTTGAAGGCTCTCATAAGCGGCCCCGAACGCATCCGTACTGCCCCAATGCATTCTGAGTGGATGCGGATCCGCTCAGAATGCATCAGTCTGGCAGCGTTCAGCCTCCGCTCCGCTCAGCAAGCGGACACTCGAACGCTGCTTGCCACGTTCGGGTGTCCGCCTGGCCGTGCGGAGGCAAACGGATCTGTCCAGACTTACAATGTAAGTCAATGGGGACGGATCCGTTTGAAGTTGACACAATATGGCTCAATTTTCAAACGGATCCGTCCCCCATTGACTTTCAATGTAAAGTCTGGACGGATCCGTCTGAACAACTTTCACACTTAGAATTTTTTCTAAACTATAATGCAGACGGATCCGTTCTGAACGGATCCAAACGTCTGCATTATAGGAGCGGATCCGTCTGTGCAGACACCAGACGGACCCGCTCTGAACGCAAGTGTGAAAGTAGCCTTAATATCTGCTCTATCAACTTTCGATGTTCTTTTCTGTGCCTACCATGGTGATCACAGGTGGCGGGGAATCAGGGTTCCATGCCGGAGAGGGAGCGTGAGAAAGAGAGACCACATCCAAGGGAGGATACATTTTTACATTTAAAATTATAGATTGGAATTATGGGACAAATTATTAAAGCGTAAAAGTGAGACAACTTTTTAAAGTTTAAGCATTGAATGAAAGGATGTGCCGCGCATTAATTAATGAAGAATTTATTAAATTTTATTCCCTGCCAACTATGCAGAGCAGGGGTTTCTATCCGGCAAAATTTGAAAAATGTCACCTGACAATTTAATTGACGATTTTTTTAAATTTATGTTCCTGTCACCTATGTAGAGGTGCCCCAGTGAAATCCACCATCCATTTCGATATCTTCTCTATCAACTTTCGATGTTCTTCTCTGAGCCTACCATGTTGATCACGGTTATCGGCGAATCAGGGTTCCACGCCGGAGAGGGAGCGTGAGAAAAAGAGATCAAATTTAAGCGAGATAAATTTATAATTTTTTTTTAGGATCGAGCGGAAATGTGGGAAAAGCTGTTAAATCGCAAATGTGGGACAAATTACAGAAGCCCAAATGTGGGCCAGAAGAGTAAAGCGGAATTATGGGAAAAGTTACTAAGGCGAAAATTTGGGACAAATTACAGAAGCCCAAATGTGGGCCAAAAGAGTAAAGCGAAATTATGGGAAAAGTTATTGAGGCGCAAATGTGGTACAAATTACAGAAGCCCAAATGTGGGCCAAAAGAGTAAAGCGGAAATGTGGGATAAGCTGTTAAAGCGCAAATGTGGTACAAATTACAGAAGCCCAAATGTGGGCCAAAAGAGTAAAGCGGACAAATTATTGAAGCGCAAATGTGGTACAACTTGTTAAAGTTTAAGCATTGAATCAAAGGAGGTTCACGCATCAATTAAAGAAGAATCTCTGAAATTTTATTCCCTGTCACCTATGCAGAGCAGGAGTTTATTCACGTCTAAAATTGTATAATGTCAACTCAAGAATATAACAGAAAAATTTGTGAAATTTATTAACCTGTCTACTTGGTAGAGCAGGGGTCTATGACAGAAAAAAATTGTTTATTGTAACCCGAAAATGTTAAAGAAAAATTATTTAAATTTATTAAGCTGTCAACTAGGTATAGCAGTTCTACTTCACACCCAAAAATTGGTGAATTTCACCCGAAAATGTAACAGACAATTTTTTTTTTTTTTACCCGTCTATTAGGTATAGCAGTGGTACATCACACACAAAAATTGGTGAATTTCACCAGAAAATGTAACTGACAATTTTTATTTATTTTTAACTTGTCTACTAGGTATAGCAGTGGTACTTCACACCCAAAATTGTTGAATTTCACCAGAAAATGTAACTTCCAAAGTAGTGAAATAAAATAAAATACAATACGTACAAATAAATAAAAAAAATTGGATTTATGAGGTGGAGTTCCATATGGAGTAGGAGTTTGAGGAGGCGGTGGACGTAGCGGTGTAGGTGGAAGCGGTGGTGGAGGAGGACGAGGTAGCCAGCACAGGATTTTGGTTTTAATAAAATTTTAAAAAATTAGGGTACACTCCAAAAGAGTGTGAAGTATCCAAAATACAAGAATGAGCAATTGTGCTGCAGTATAACAATGGCTGCTTAGTGACGGTATACATGTCTATTCTGCACAAGGTACGGACAAGTCCTGTGGGATCCATGCCTGGTTCATTTTAATGAACGTGAGCTTGTCCACATTGGCTGTGGACAGGCGGCTGCGCTTGTCTGTGATGACGCCACCCTGCCGTTCTAAACACACGTTCAGATAATACATGGCTACAAGGCAGGCCAGCACCTCCAAGGCATAAAGGGCAAGCTCAGGCCATGTGCCCAATTTGGAGACCCAGAAGTTAAAGGGGGCAGACCCGTCATTCAGTACGTGTAGGCGTGTGCACACATACTGCTCCACTATGTTGCTGAAATGTTGCCTTCTGCTAAGATGTTCCATATCAGCTGGTGGTGCTGGTTGTTGTGGCGTGCTGACAAAGCTTTTCACATTTCGGCCATGCTAACCCTGCCTTCTGAGGTGCTGGCGGTGCCCAGCTGCGTTGGCGACCTCTTCCTCATCCTCTGCCTTCGCCTTGTGCTTCCACTGTGCCCCCACTGTCAGGTGGGAATGCCACCAGCAGCGCATCAACCAGCGCGCGCTTGTACTCGCACGTCTTACGATCACGCTCCAGTGACGGAATTAAGGACGGTATGTTGTCCTTGTAACGGGGATCCAGTAGCATGGCCACCCAGTAATCAGCACAAGTTAGAATGTGGGCAACTCGGCGGTCGTTGCGGAGAAACTGCAGCATGCAATCGCTCATGTGTGCCAGGCTGCCTAGAGGCAACGAAAAAGCTGCCATCTGTGGGAGGTGTATCGTCTGTGTCCTCTGTATCTCCCCAGCCACGCACCAGTGATAGCCATGAGCTGGTCTGGGTGCTACCCTGCTGTGAACATGGTTCCTCCTCCTCCATCTCCTCATCCTCCACCTCGTCATCCTCCAGAACTGTGCCCTGGCTGGACAATTGTGTACGTTGGGTTTGTGGGTGCAGGAACCCACCCTCGGAGCCACTTGGGAATGACTGGCCGGAAACCCTACGAAATAATCCCTCTTCCTCCTCCTCCTTCTCCTGTGCCACATCCTCTTCCATCATCGCCAGTGGTATAGAAGTGGTATAGTTACGCTGAAAACGGCGTTATCGGCACTGGCCATGTTGGTGGAGTACTCGAAACAGTGCAACAAGAAACACAGGTCTCACATAGAGGCCCAGTCATTGGTGGTGTAGTGGTGTTGTTCCGCCGAGCGACTCACCCGCGCGTGCTGCAGCTGAAACTCCACTATCGCCTGCTGCTGCTCGCACAGTCTGGCCAGCATGTTCAAGGTGGAGTTCCACCTTGTGGGCACGTCGCATATGAGGCGGTGAGCGGGAAGGCCGAAGTTACGCTGCAGCAATGACAGGCGAGCAGCAGCAAGATGAGGACGCCGAAACAGCGCACAGACGGCCCGCACTTTATGCAGCAGCTCTGACATATCGCGGTAATTTTTAAGGAACCTCTGCACCACCAAATTCAGTACATGCGCCAGACAAGGGATGTGCGTCAAACCGGCTAGTCCCTGCTATGAGATTGCGCCCATTATCGCACACCACCAGGCCGGGCTTGAGGCTGACTGGCACCAACCACTCATCGGTCTGTTGTTCAAGGCCCGTCCACAGCTACTGTGTGGGGTTTGTCCCCCAAACAGATAAGTTTTTTAATTGCCTGCTGTCATTTATCCCTGGCTGTGCTGAAGTTGATGGTGAAGGTGTTACGCTGACCGGATGAGGGGCTGGTAGAGGATGAGGAAGCAGAGTAGGAGGAGGAAGCAACAGGAGGCAAACTGAAGTGCCTTGCAATCCTCGGTGGTGGAAGGACATGCGCCAAACTGCAATCCGCCTCAGGCCCAGCCGCCACTGCATTTACCCAGTGTGCTGTTATGGAGATATAACGTCCCTGACCGTGCTTACTGGTCCACGTATACATAGTCAGGTGTACCTTGCCACAGATGGCGTTGCGCAGTGCACACCTGATTTTGTCCCCTACTTGGTTGTGAAGGGAAGGGATGGCTCGCCTGGAAAAGTAGTGGCAGCTGGGCACGACGTACTGTGGGACAGCCACCGCCATAAGGCCTTTAAAACTATCTGTCTCCACCAGACGGAATGACAGCATTTCAAAGGCCAGTAATTTTTAAATGCTGGCATTCAGGGCTAGTGATCGTGGGTGGGTTGGGGGGTACTTCCTCTTCCTCTCCATCATTTGGGAGCTGGAGAGCTGAACGCTTCCGTGGGACATTGTGGAGATGCTTGGTGACCCAGGTGGTGGTGGCGTTGCTGGAAGATCCTCTGTTTGCAGGGTGGCAAGTGGCATTGTCACTCCAGAGGTGGATGAAGAGGTCGAGACTGCGGCAGAAGAGGAAGCAGGAGCAGCCAGAGACCTTTCTTGGTTTTTCAGGTGTCTACTCCACTGCAGCTCGTGCTTTGCACTTAAATGCCTGGTCATGCAGGTTGTGCTCAGGTTGAGAACGTTTATGCCTCGCTTCAGGCTCTGATTGCACAGCGTGCGAAATACTTGTGTCTTGTCGTCAGCACATTGTCTGAAGAACTGCCACGCCAGGGAACTCCTTGGAGCTGGCTTTGGTGTGCTCGGTCCCTTGCTGCGGTGGGCAGTAGCAGGCGTACTGTTTATAGGACGGCTGCTCCGCTTTTGCACCCTGCTCCCTCTTCTGCTGTGCTGGTGGCTCTGTGCGACCACCGCCTCTTCCTCCAAACTACATGACCTTGCTTCCATGTGGGGTCGAGGACCTCATCGTCCTCCACATCATCTTTCACCCAGTCTTCACCCCTGCCCTCCTTTTTGGTCTGCACACTTTTGAAAGCCCTAGCAGTTGGCACCTGTATTTCGTCATCATCCGAGACGTGCTGCGATGGTCCTCCCATGTATTCATCTTGAAAAATAGGTGGTTGGGCATCGGTGCTCTCAATCTCTTCCACTTCTGGGGCAGGGCTAGGTGGATGGCCCTGGGAAACCCTGCTAGCAGAGTCATCAAAAAGCAGAAGAGACTGCTGCATGACTTGGGGCTCAGACTGCTTGGCTGATTTGCAAGGGGGTGAGGTGAAAGACTGATGGACATCGGCTGCAGGTGCCAACTGTAGTCTTTCAGCATGAGACTGGGTGGGATACAATGTGAAGGAACTGGAGCCACTGTCAGCAACCCAATCTATTATTGCCTGTACTTGTTCAGGCCTCACCATTTGTAGAGCCGCATTAGGCCCGACCAAATACCGCTGCAGGTTCTGTCGCCTACTCGTACCTGAGGAAGGGGTTTCACTTGTGCGTGTAGCTGGCACAGATCGTCCACGTCCTCTCCCTGCAACAGAAGCTCCACCAGCAGCACCACAACCTGGGCCACGTCCCTTATTTGACGCTCTCCTCATTGAAGTTCTCGAATTTAGGATCTTGCCTTAAATGGGTGTTTAATCAATAGTAGAATAGAACAACAGTATGTGCAGGGTGTATCTCACATGCCCTGAACCAGACTAGGCCTCAATTAAATTTGTTTGCCCAAAATGGCTGTATTTCAAATAGCTGAATAGAAGCCCTGTATTTAAAGGGTGTATCTCACATGCCCTGAACTAGACTAGGCCTCAATTAAATTTGTTTGCCAAAAATGGCTGTATTTCAAATACCTGAATAAAACCCCTGTATTTAAAGGGAATTTCAAACGTCTTGATGATGCAAGGGCGCAACAATTGTGTATTTTGCCTAAAAAAGGGTGTTTTATTAATAGAACAATATAACCCCTGTATTTAAAGGGTGTATCTCGCACGCCCTGATCCAAAAAAGGGCTCAATTAAAGATTTGTGCCCAAAATGACTGTATTTCAAATGCCTGAATAGAACCCTGTATTTAAAGGGTGTATCTCACATGGCCTGACCCACACTAGGCCGCAATTAAAGATTTGTGCACAAAATCGCGGTATTTCAAATATCTGAATAGAATCCCTGTATTTAAAGGGTGTATCTCACAATGACATATGTAGCAAAGGCTGCCAAATATTTTTTTTTGCCCAAACGGGTGTTTGTTTAATAACTAAATATGACAGCAGTATATAACCCTGGAATTTCAAATGTCTTGATACTGCAAGGGCGCAACAATTGTGTATTTTGCCCAAAAAAGGGTGTTTTATTAATAGAACAATATAACCCTGTATATAAAGGGAGTATCTCACACGCCCTGACCCACACTAGGCTGCAATTAAAGGTTTGTGCACAAAATGGCTGTTTTTCAAATACCTGAATAGAACCCCTGTATTTAAAGGGTGTATCTCACACGCCCTGACCCACACTAGGCCTCAATTAAAGATTTGTGCACCAAATGGCAGTATTTCAAATATCTGAATATAACCCAAATATACACTCACCTAAAGAATTATTAGGAACACCTGTTCTATTTCTCATTAATGCAATTATCTAGTCAACCAATCACATGGCAGTTGCTTCAATGCATTTAGGGGTGTGGTCCTGGTCAAGACAATCTCCTGAACTCCAAACTGAATGTCAGAATGGGAAAGAAAGGTGATTTAAGCAATTTTGAGCGTGGCATGGTTGTTGGTGCCAGACGGGCCGGTCGGAGTATTTCACAATCTGCTCAGTTACTGGGATTTTCACGCACAACCATTTCTAGGGTTTGCAAAGAATGGTGTGAAAAGGGAAAAACATCCAGTATGCGGCAGTCCTGCGGGCAAAAATGCCTTGTGGATGCTAGAGGTCAGAGGAGAATGGGCCGACTGATTCAAGCTGATAGAAGAGCAACGTTGACTGAAATAACCACTCGTTACAACCGAGGTATGCATCAAAGCATTTGTGAAGCCACAACACGCACAACCTTGAGGCAGATGGGCTACAACAGCAGAAGACCCCACCGGGTACCACTCATCTCCACTACAAATAGGAAAAAGAGGCTACAATTTGCACGAGCTCACCAAAATTGGACTGTTGAAGACTGGAAAAATGTTGCCTGGTCTGATGAGTCTCGATTTCTGTTGAGACATTCAAATGGTAGAGTCCGAATTTGGCGTAAACAGAATGAGAACATGTATCCATCCTCTGATGGCTACTTCCAGCAGGATAATGCACCATGTCACAAAGCTCAAATCATTTCAAATTGGTTTCTTGAACATGACAATAAGTTCACTGTACTAAAATGTCCCCCACAGTCACCAGATCTCAACCCAATAGAGCATCTTTGGGATGTGGTGGAACGGGAGCTTCGTGCCCTGGATGTGCATCCCTCAAATCTCCATCAACTGCAAGATGCTATCCTATCAATATGGGCCAACATTTCTAAAGAATGCTATCAGCACCTTGTTGAATCAATGCCACGTAGAATTAAGGCAGTTCTGAAGGCAAAAGGGGGTCCAACACCGTATTAGTATGGTGTTCCTAATAATTCTTTAGGTGAGTGTATAAAGGGTGTATCTCACAATGACATATGCAGCAAAGGCTGCCAAATAAACGGGTGTTTCTTTAATAACTGAATATGACAGCAGTATATAACTCTTGAATTTTACACGTGCTGATGTTACACGTGCTGATGCTGCAAGGGCAGTAAAATGGTGTATTTTGGCCAAAAAGTGTGTTTTTAAAAACCCAGAAAATTATGGCTGTATTTCTAGCTTAAATTGTTCTAGCTTATAATGTTGTATATTGCCAAAAAAAGTTGTTTTTTTTTACTAACAGAATATGAAAGCTGTATATATTAAACTTGAATTTCACACTTGCTGTGAAATAGTGGTTTTTGGCAAAAAGAAAAAAGTGTGTTTTTAAAAAAACTGAAAATATGTCTGTATTTCTAGCTTAAATTGCACACTGACTAATCCAAATGTTGTATATTGCCAAAAAAGTGGGCTTTTTACTAACAGAATATGAAAGCTGTATATAACGTTTGAATTTCACACATCCAGATGCAGCTAGGGATGTAAAATTGTGTATTTTGCACAAAAAGGGTTTTTTAAAAAAAAATGAAAATTATGCCTGTATTTCTAGCCAAAATTGCTCACTGAATAATCCTGCAAATGCTCAAGATGTTGTATATTGCCAAAAAAGGGTGATTTTTTACAACCAGATTATTAGTGCAGTTTTTCAAGCTTGGATTAGAATGTCACAAAAGCTCAGATGCAGTGCTGGTGCACTGAGCTTGCATAAAATGGCCGCCGCCACTGCCCACCTAACTAACAGATGGATAAAAGTTTTGTTTTTTTTTGTCAATGGGCTCAGGGCAGGGTAAAAAGATTGTGATGTGGACACACACAACTAATTGTATGTAGATCGCTGAGTTAGATTCTCTCCTATTCTCTCCCTGAAATCACCAGTCCAGCAGCATCCTCTCCCTACACTTGTAACAGCAGAGTGACGTTCAGCGCTACGTGACTCAAGCTTATATAGAGGCTGGGTCACATGCTGCACTGGCCAATCACAGCCATGCCATTAGTAGGTATGGCTGTGATAGCTTCTAAGGTCAGACAGTTAAACGCTTGTTGATTGTTTGCTCTTCAGCCTTTTAAAAAGCGCTGAGAAATCGCCGAACACTGAACCCAAACCCTGAACTTTTACTGAAATGTTCGGGTTCGGGTCCGGGGTCCAAAAATCCTAAAGTTCGGTACGAACCCGAACTTTACAGTTCGGGTTCGCTCAACCCTAATTACATGTTGATGTGTAAATGTTCAGAATTGCACAGCAATTCAGATGTTACATATAGGGATGAGCAAACCCATGGATGTTCGGATTGTCCGAACTCCAGGTCAAAGTTCGGGACCTGAACTTGACCTGAACCCTGACCCCATTGAAGTCTATGAGGACCCGAACTTCACTTTATTATTTTCCATTATAACATGGTTATATTGGAAAATAATAGCATTCTTAAGACAGAATGCAAACGAATATGGCCATTTAGGGGTTAAAAAAAACTTACCTCATCCACTTGATCGCGCTGCAGCAGTCTCTTCTATCTTCATTCAGCAGGACCTGCGATGTGCGCAAAGACATTACCGCACTCTCCCACGTGGTGAGCACAGTGACGTCATCGCGCACATCACAAGTCCTTTGGCAGGTCCTGCTGAATGAAGATGGACTGCTGCAGCACGATCAAGTGGATGAGATGAGTTGTTCTGTTTTGTTTTTTTAACCCCTAAATAGCCATATTCTTTTGCATTCTGTCTTAAGAATGCTATTATTTTCCAATATACAGTAACCATGTTATAATGGAAAATAGTGTTGAGCACGTATATTCGAAAAGCTAATTTTTATCTCGAATATCGCCACTTCAAGAATTCGAGAATTTTTAGAATATAGTGCTATATATTCGTTATATCGAATATTCGTCATTTTTTCCATCTGAACACATGATTCCTCCCTGCTTCTTGTTTGTGGGCCAATGAGTCATTGGCCCACAAGCAAGAAGCAGGGAGGAATAGTGTTCAGATGGAAAGAATGCCGAATATTCTAAAAAAGAATAGTCTATAGTGCTATATATTCGTTTTTGACCCACGCCTGTATTGATCGCATTACCATGCATATTTTCAAGTAAAAAAAAAAAGAATTTAGAATATAACGAATATTCAAATTCTACAAAATATTCGCAAAATATCACTAATTTGAATATGACCCCTGCCGCTCATCACTAATCAAAAATAATAAAATCACCCGAACACCGAACCTGAACCCGGACTTCAGTGAAAAAGTCTGGGTTTGGCTCCGGGTACCCAAACTAGCAAAGTTCGGTACAAACCCAAACTTTGCAGTTCGTGTTGGCTCATTGCTAGTTACATATCATCTTAATAGGAGCATCAACCCTTCTTGTCCATAGTTGTGGATAGACAGTATTTTAGGTGTTTTATATACTTTATATTTTTTGTGGTAATACTTCAAAGGAGAGCTGTAAGTATTGTAATTATGGTTTGTCTTTGGTGGCTATTAATTCCCTATGTTATTTACAGTTATCTAACATTATCACGATTTATTAAATGCTATGACATTTTGGTTCATGCAGAGATATTTCTAACTTATCCAAAAGAAGCAGTTTGGAAATTAATGTGTGGAGTCATAACTCCTCATCATGAAAAATAATTGACCTTGCGGAGAGGGTTATTCAATGAACTTTGAACAGAAGCTGTTCTGTGTTAGACACATTTAAGCATGCCTAAAATGCTGAAAAAGGACTGAACATTCCTTGCTGTTAAAAGTGCAGCATCCCATAGCTAATTTATATTCGTTGTACATCTAAAATTTCTTATATCAGTACATCCCATTATAATTACACTCCACTGAGGTCTTCACCCTGATCATCCAAGTAGTCACAGCTAGAATTAACTCTCACCACAAGTCTTACAAAGAATAACAATTATGCTTTAATATGGAGAGAATTAGTAATGGGAAGTATTACACACAGCACAATTAGGCAAGTCATGAAAAATTGCTGGATTATTTAGCAATATACATGCATATCACTTTTTGCACAGACACATTTCACATTTCAGATATTCAGACTGCTTTGGCTATTGCCTAAAGGATTATTCTTAACAACAAATGATTTGTATGATTCACGTACAATGCAAGTTCATGTATGAGAACTAGTGTACACTAGAACTAGAATTTTTGCGCATTAATAAAATCAAAATTCAGCTATTGTTGAGTTGTTCCAATGGATCTCAAAGTTAAATTAGTCATATGGACATCTCGGTTTCTACCTATAGGCATTAGACCTATAAATGTGTCATTGTTTAGGGTCATTTTCCTGTAGCCATTTTAATGTCATCATCGACAAAGCTTTTATTCATTTTGTTACTATATTATTTATCATAAAGCACTACTGTGGACCATCAGGTTGTGGACAGCACTACATATCATTTTTAATATTTTACCATTTAGTATGTACGGGTGACTTGTATTATTCCTTCTCATGTGCATAACTTTACATTTGTCAGTGTTAAACCGCATCTGCCACTTCTCTGCCCAAGCCTCCAACATAGCCAGATCCATCTGTAGCAGTATACTGTCCTATTCCTTGTTAATTACTTTGAACATTTTAGTGTCATGTGCAAAAATAGATATTTTACTGTGCAAGCCTTCTACAAGACCATTATAATTTTTTTTGAAGAGAATAGGGCCCAATACTGACCCCTGTGGTACCCCACTAGTGACAGTGACCCAATCTGAGTGTGTACCGTTAATAACCACGCTCTGTTTTATATCACTGAGCCAGTTACTTACCCACAGTAATTGACGAACATTGGCCGGGACGGTTCGCGAACGCGATCAAATGTTCGCAAACTGCAAGTTCGCAGTGGGCCCCATTCACTTTAATGGCAGGCAAACCTGAACAACCTTCAGCTCATATTTGCAGCCACCAAATACTTAGTAAAAGTGTATAAATAGTCCCACAACATGGACAGTGACATACTAGAGAGGGATCAATCACAAAAATTCCAACAAAAAATATGTATCTTAATCAGGGGACATTTTTATGCATCTTAAAGGGAAATTCTCTGAAATGTGCCCTGTTGGAGCCTATAAAAATTGGATTTTAGGACACAGGAGTACGGGCCTTAAAAATTAGGCATTCACCAATATTTGAATAATCGAGTAGTTGTCGATAATTTCATCGATTAATCTGGAAAAAACACAAAAATGACAAAAAAAGGGGTGTGAGACATTGACAGGTCTCACACAGGGTAGAGGCAAAGAAGGGGTATATAGTGCGGTCCACACCACTATTCCACCACAGGTGAGACCAGCTGGAAGTAATTGGCATAAAGCACCTCCCAGGGTGTCAGCAAGGGGGGAGTGTGTTGCCTGTGGACAGAGGCCTGGAGGCTCTGTGTGCTCCAAGCCAGGAGGGCTGAGAGACCACTATTCCCCATGTGTGCTAAGACACTGGACTGGAGGCAGTGGGCGTACTGTGCTCTGTACAGCCAGGAGGCTGTGGGACATTGGCTGAGAAAGCCGCTTGTGTTCACAGGGTGTGAACAGGGACTTAGGTGAGTCAGGAATATTATGTTTAGTTAGAGCCTGGACGGGCGAGTGTTTATTATTTTTGTCATTTTGCTTGTGCTGGTGTATCACAATAAATTAACTGTTTGGACCTGAAACCTGGTGTCCTGAAGCCGTACCTGTGAGGATGATCCCCTTAAAGAAAGCTACCCCTCACAGGGGTTTATATGATTTTACTTGAAAAATTATTTTCAAAGGCCATATTAAAACAAATTTAGGAGTTACATAATTATAAAAATGTTGTCCTTATGGTCAGGGCTGAGGCTAGCTCTCTTCTTACACGCTATGTTGCCTGTAGCAGAGAAGAGGCATTCCGATGGTGTGGATGTACTTGGGATAAACTAGTATGATCTTGCAAGTTTAACTTTTATGGGGGATCTGTGGATGACACACTGTTATGGGGGATCTGTAGATGACACACTGTTATGGGGGATCTGTGGATGACACACTTTTATGGGGGATCTGTAGATAACACTTTTATAGGGGATCTGTGGATGACACACTTTTATGGGGGATCTGTGGATGGCCCTGTTATGGAGGGGATCTGTGGATGGCACTGCTATGGGGAGGGGGATCTGTGCACTGCTATGGGGAGGGGGAACTGTGGATGGCAGTGGCACTGTTATGGAGAGGGGGATCTGTGGAGGACACTGCTATGGGGGGATCTGTGGATGACATTATATAGCATCTTATGCTATATGTGTCATCCACCGATCTACCCTATAACAGTGTCTCCCGAGTCCCAATACACCGACCCTGGCGCTCACAGCAATATCTAAAGAGCATTCCTTAACGTTACCCTGCAGTAACTTTTACTTAAACTTTAAATCAGCGCTTTGAATTGATCTTTAATACCTTACAAAATCAAATACAATGAAGCTCCGGTAACAGGAAGAGCGGGCGGTGGCGTAACGTCAGTCACTCAAGTGACGCGCCTGTTCCGCCCACTTTATGAATGACGCAGACAGAGCAGGCATGTCACGTGAGTAAGTGACGTTACTCCGCCGCCCGCTCTGCCTGTTACTGGAGCTTCATTGTAAGGTAAAATAAAGATGCGCTGATTTAAAGTAAACTCGAATATTATCGATAAAGTCGATTAATCGTTGCAGCCCTACCTGACATAAAAGAAATTCTGATTATGTGGCTCGAGGTACATTATGCGATCAATGGAAACAATTTTTACTGTAGGCCACTGGACTACAGGCCCCAAACATTAGGCATTTACCGGACAGAAAAGATCAAGTGATTATGTGGCAGGAGGTACGGTATATTACAGGGTCAATGGATATCAATTTTACTGCAGGCCAGTACAAATACAGGTAAAATACATATGTTTAAAAGAACTAAAAGTATAAAATTGGATTAAAAATATGGCTAACTAAATCTCCCCTCTTGAAAAATAATAGTAATGATAATAGTAATTATTCATTCACCGTACAGAAAAGAACAAGTAAGTATGTGGCTGGAGGTAGATTACACGGTCATTGGATATCAATTTTACAGCAGGCCAGTGTTCTACAGGCCCCAAAAATTATGCATTCAGCGTACATAAAAGAACAAGTAAGTATGTAGCTGGAGGTAGATTACACGGTCATTGGATATCAATTTTACAGCAGGTCAGTGTACTAAAGGGCCCAAAAATTATGCATTCTGCGTACATAAAAGAACAAGTAAGTATGTGGCTGGAGGTCTGCCCTCTTCTTGCATGCACTGTTGGATTGGTACCCGCAACTGTTTCTCTGTGAGTGGAAATTCCTCTGCCAGCGCCCGCAAAAGCAGAATGCAGCATTTCTCTAAGCAAGGCCTGGAAGTGCTGCATTCTGACAGCCCTCTGTGATGCTGGTAACATGTCTGCCATTTTGTGTTTGCACCGGGGGTCTAAGTACTGGTCCTTTCCCATTATGCTTTTTAAACGGAGGTCCCTCTTCAAACACTGGAGCATGAAGGCCCCCATTTGCACTAAACTGGAAGTGGTGGAGTGGCCTGGCTCCTGCTTATTGTCCAGGAGAATGTCGTCCTCGGTCTCCTCCCCCATGCCACGGACAACACCAGGGATCCCAGAAAAGTTTAAAGCATGCTCTTCTTGCTACTCCTCCGCCCCAGAACCATCCTCCTCTGAATCCTGTTGACTTGTCTTAGAGAGAGTAGCCCCCCCTGGGAAATTATCCAGCATTGCTGCTTCCTCATCTTCATGCTCCTGCTCCTCAACAGCTTGATCAATGGACGACGCAATGCTTGCTCCAGAAAGAAGGCGTAAGGTACAATGTCACTGATGGCGCTCTGGCTGCAACTGACCAGTTTGGTGATCTCATCAAATGGCCCCAGAAGTCTGCATGCGTTGCGTATGAGCAGCCACTGGCGCAGTGAAAAAAAAACAAGCTCCCTAGAACCTGTCCTGCCGCAGAGTTCGTACAGGTAGTCGCTAACTGCATGTTTCTGCTGGAGCAGCCTATCAAGCATATACAAGGTGGAGTTCCATTGCGTCAGGCAGTCACAAATCAGACATCTGACGCAGGGGCGGACATACCGCCTGTGCAGCCGGTTCAGCTGCACAGGGGCCCAGCGTGGGAGGGGGCCCTCCACAGGATGCACAGACAGCTGATTATTTTAATGGTGAAGCAGAGAGCCGCCAGCTCCCAGCTTCACCATTTATAACTCCATCCAGCATGTAGAAGGGGCCCCCCCTGGCAAACTGAGGCTCACTGTCTTGAGTCTGAGGACGTGCTGTGCCGTCCACAGCTCTGAGCAGCAGGGCCTGGGCAGCCCGTCCTGAGCTGTATCTGTGATCGCCCTGCCTCCTGTGGCAGGCCTGTGCTGCTGAGCCACTTTACGTTGTCGGCTGCTCCGCCCCCGTCTAGTGATGATGGTAGCTACGCCCCCATCTAGTGATGTTGGTAGCTCCGCCCCCTCACAGTAGTTATACCAGATATGTGCCCCTCACAGTAGCTATGCCAGATATGTGCCCCTCACAGTAGTTATACCAGATATGTGCCCCTCACAGTAGTTATAACAAGATATGTGCCCCTTCACAGTAGCTATGCCAGATATGTACCTCTCACAGTACTTATATCCAGATATCTGCCCCTTCACAGTAGTTATGCCCAGATATGTGCCCCTTCACAGTAGCTATGACCAGATATGTGCCCCTTCATAGTACTTATATCTAGATATGTGCCCCCGTCGGACCCCCCTCCCCTCCACCCCTAGGGGGCACATATCTAGATATAAGTACTGTGAAGGGGCACATATCTGGTCATAGCTACTGTGAAGGGGCACATATCTGGGCATAACTACTGTGAAGGGGCTATCTGGATATAAGTACTGTGAGAGGCACATATCTGGCATAGCTACTGTGAAGGGGCACATATCTTGTCATAACTACTGTGAGGGGCACATATCTAGTATAACTACTGTGAGGGGCACATATCTGGCATAGCTACTGTGAGGGGCACATATCTGGTATAACTACTGTGAGGGGCACATATCTGGTATAACTACTGTGAGGGGCACATATCTGGCATAGCTACTGTGAAGGGGCACATATCTGGTATAACTACTGTGAGAGGCACATATCTGGTATAACTACTGTGAGGGGCACATATCTGGGCATAGCTACTGTGAAGGGGCACATATCTGGGCATAACTACTGTGAGGGGCACATATCTTGATATAACTACTGTGAAAGGGGGCACATATCTGGGCATAACTGCTGTGAAGGGGGATAGTGTGTAGTGTGGGCCTTACTACTATGTGCTGGCCTTGGGAGGAGTTAGAGGCGTGACCTAGTATGAAAAAAATATATAAACATATTGACCCATATTATCAAGATTTTTTTTTATTTTGCACGTATATATTTATATCTGTATGGGTTTTTTTTTTTTTGGGGGGGGGGCCAGGTACATACTTTGCACAGGGGTCCTCTGCTGTCTGTGTCCGCCCCTGGTCTGACGGGCAGGTGATGTCGCCGCTTAACGTAAGCAAGGCGAGCCATGGCTGTGTAAGATCTTCTAAAATGGCCAGAGATTTTCCTGCCCTGCCGCAAGACGTCCTGGCCCCCGGGGTATTTGGCAATGAATCGCTGCACGACTAAGTTTAGGATGTGTGCCATGCACTGCACGTGTGTCATTTTGCCCTGTTTCAGCACACTTAGCAGATTGGCACCGTTGTCACACACCACTTTACCAACTGTCAAATTGAGCGGGGTTAGCCACTGATCGGCCTGTGAACGCAAAGCTAAAAGGAGTGCAGGACCCGTGTTGCTCTTGGCTTCCAGGCACAACAGGGGCAGCACAGCATGGCAACGTCTCACCTGGCACAACAAATAGGTTTTGGGGAGCTTGTGGGGTGCACCGGAAAAGACGGTAGCAGTGGAAAAGGGAGCGCCAGATGTGACCGTGCATGGTGGATGGCTCATTCCAGATACATTAGCATTCAGCTTTTTGCCTCTTGTGCACTGTAAGTTCTGCCTTCTTCTCCTCCTTTTCCTCCCTATCTGCTGCTCTGTCTCTCCCTCTGAACTCCCCTCCTCTTCCTCTCTTGTGGGCACCCATGTGTAACAGTACAGCCTGGATCGCAGCGGCTCCCTGTGACGATACGCTGACTTGCGCTCCAGCGTGGAACGCACCGGCCGTCTGCGATGATACGCTGGCTTGCGTTCCAGCGTGGAACGCAGCGACCGCCTGTGTTGTTACGCTGGCTTGCGCTCCAGCGTGGAACGCAGTGGCTGCTGGGCCCTCCTGTGACTCCGCCCACTTACCGTCCAGCCCTTAAATAGAAGACAGGTGCTAAGCAGGGTGTTCCACTAATGGAGTGCGCACCCTGCTAGCTCCACTGCATCTGAGGACTCTGTCCACATATCCAGACCTGGATCCCTAACAACAGCATGAAGGACTGTCTACCTTCTTGCCACTGGCTTCCCCACTGCTGGCTTCCTAGCCAGGACCAACTAACCGCAAGTATATGCCTGTTACCTGCTCTGATTAATGTCCTGGAACTCAGAGTGGGGTGGAACCTGCTGTATGCTATATACTAAACTCTGGACATGCTATGCTAGCTCTGAACCTGCTGCATGCTATATACTAAACTGTGGACATGCTCTGAACCTACTGCATACTATATACTAAACTGTGGACATGCTATACTAAACCTACTGCATACTATATACTAAACTGTGGACATGCTATACTAAACCTACTGCATACTATATACTAAACTGTGGACATGCTATACTAACTTTGAACCTACTGCATACTATATACTAAACTGAGGACATGCTATATACTAACTCTGAACCTATTGCATACTAGATACTAACTCTGAACTGTGCACAAGCTTATACTAACTTGTGACTCCTGTAATACTGGGAGACCTTCCTTCCCATCAGTAAAACTAGTTAGATGGATAGCGGTAAATGATTTTGTTACCCCAAACTCTCCGCCCAAGACTGAGAGAGACGCCTGGGGTACATACTGAGTAACCGCGAATCCCACAGCCAAACACAAGGGCGGTGGGATAATAGTGGATGTCCATTGCTTCCGCAGTTGAGATCCTAACTGATCAACTAGGTGCGTTACATATTAGTGGAACCCACATGGATCCAGCGGAAGTTGCAGGTCACCTCGTCACCCTCACTAAGAGGGTGGAGACCCTCAATGTGACTGTACAACATCTCCAGCTAGAAAACCAGGCACTACGGCAACTTGTCACTCAGGGGCCAGGACACCCCCGTGATGGACCTGAACCCAAGGTCAGCCCACCTGAGATATTCTCGGGTGACCGAAGGCAGTTCAGGGATTTCCTGAACGCGTGCAAACTAATGTTTGAGCTGCAGTGCCGGACTTACCCAACTGACAGAACAAAAGTACTTACCATGATCTCATACCTCAGGGGGGAGCCCAGAGCATGGGCCAATACTTATTTCGAAAAAGAAGACCCAGTCCTGGAATCCTTCCCTCTGTTCCTTGAAAAAATGGCCCTTCTCTACGAGGACCATAGTAAACAGCTGACCGCTGAGACCGCTATACGCAGCCTTAAACAAGGGAGACGACCTGTAGAGGACTTTATTGCGGAATACACTCGCTGGGCCCGAGAGACTGAATGGAATGACCTCACCCTTAGGAATCAGTTTCGCCTAGGTCTTTCCGAGGCCCTGAAGGACGAATTAGCCCGAGGAGAATTACCGCTTACACTTAATGCCTTGATACAGAAGGCCACCACCATTGACAGACGGCTGAGGGAACGCAGAGCCGAGAGAGTCTCAGGTTTCACACCCAACCCAAGACCGTCCAGCCAGGGTCCTGCTGTAGAGATGATGGAGATTGGGGCGATCCGAGGTCCTCTGACCGAGAGAGAGAAAGCCAGGAGACGTAACCTCAACCTCTGTTTATACTGTGCGTCTGCTGACCATACCGTTGACGGATGCCCCGCGATACGTAAGAAGTGCGATGGTAAGAGCGGCACGTCTTGTACCTTAGGCAGTACAAAAAATAGTACTGGTGGTTACATATACACGTCTCTCACCTTACAGTGGGACCAAAACCGGATTATCGTTGAAGCCATGGTGGACACGGGAGCTTCGGGGAATTTTATCGATATGCATCTGGTTGAGCGAAATAAAATTCCCCACATGAGAAAAAACGTTCCGATATCCGTGAGTTTCATTGACGGTACCACTTCTAGTCCTATCCACAGTCAGACTCAACCCCTCATGGTGACATGTGAAAATAACCACACAGAATTCTTATCCCTTGATATCATACACTCTCCATTGTTTCCCGTGATTCTTGGGTTGCCATGGTTGCAAATACACCAGCCAACCCTCCTATGGAAACAGGGGAGACTTCAGTTTACGTCACCTTATTGTATGGAGACCTGCTTTCCTCTCAAATCTCTCATGCACGTGGGAGTGAACCAGGTCCCCAGCCAATACGTGTTACGACCAGAGGATGTGGATCCTCTGTGTCAGCTGATAGAGGACTGGGAATTAGTCCAATATTGCTGACTGCTGACTCTCAGAGACAGGACCCTGGTGTCTGCACTGGTTACCTTGAATGCAGCTACCTGCAGTAGTGTGAACAGAGTCCAACAAAGGCAGAATAAAGGAACAGATGGTCTTTACTGGCAGACAATATTCAAAAAGTCACTTGACAGATACAGGCAACACAAAGTTCAGAGCAATATAGCATGCAGATATAAGCAGTCTCATAGGCAGCGCAGGGTCTGGATCCAGGCAGACTTACAGGAGGAGATGGGCAGATGAGTAGTCAGGCTGTGCAGATATAAGCAGTCTCGTTGTCAGGCAGTGCAGATATAAGCAGTCTCATAGGCAGTGCAGGATCTGGATCCAGGCAGACTTACAGGAGGAGATGGGCAGATGAGTAGTCAGGCTGTGCAGATATAAGCAGTCTCGTTGTCAGGCAGTGCAGATATCTATAATCCAGGTGATCCAATAAACAGACAGCAGGCAGATGCGTGGTCAAACGAAGCAGAGGTCAGAATCCAGGAAATCCAATAAACAGACACAGATGAATGCTTCAGCGGGAGTCAAGAGGTACAACAACCACGCTTGGGCACTTCATGATGAGTGAAGCTGCCTTAAATACAAATAGTCCCGCCTCCGGGTGGGGATGGTAATCAGGAACCAGCTGCCTACTCCTATAAGAAAGGGAGAGGTGCGCGCGCGCATGCTATAGCACATCAGATGACACCTGGCAAAGAGGACGGATGCGGCGGTATGCTGGCGGGCACCTGCGTCTCCTATAAGGTAAGCCAGTACTGGGACCCATAGTGCTGCAATGTGTAGACAGCGGTCTGCCACCCTGCAGTGGAGATGCAGATCCCATACTGACAGTACCCCCCCTCTTACGCCCCCTCCTCCACACGGCTGACCTGGAGAGGAATTTCTTCAGCAACAGAGGGGCATGAATATTCTCTGCAGATTCCCATGACCTTTCTTCAGGCCCGTAGCCCTTCCAGTCCACCAAATAGAAGGTCTTACCTCTGACAATCCTCCTGTCTAGAATGTCCTTAACTTCAAACTCATCATCCATAGTGACAGGAGGAGGGTTCTGTGAAGTGCCTTTGCAAAACCTGTTAAAGACAGCTGGCTTAAGTAACGAAACATGAAATGAGTTGGGAATCCGCAAGGTAGCAGGTAGTTTGAGCTTGTAGGCAACAGGATTAATTTTCTTGATCACAGAAAAAGGTCCCAAGAATCGCGGAGCCAGTTTGTAGGAGGGAAGTCTGAGACGGATATTCTTAGAAGAAAGCCATACCTTGTCTCCAATGGCAAACTGAGGAGGAGGTCTGCGCCTCTTATCCGCAGACCTTTTCATCTGGTCCGCTGCTCTCCGAAGCGATACTTTAGTGTCAGACCAGACCTGAGACAGCTGCTCCACACAGGAATCTGCCGCAGGAACTCCAGAAGAAGGCCGCACGGGAAGAGGAACACTTGGATGTCGTCCATAGACCACAAAAAATGGAGATTTACCTGTGGCTTGGTTGACTCTATTGTTATGAGCAAATTCCGCCCAGGGAAGAAGCTTCACCCAGTCATCCTGATGGGCATTGGTGAAATGTCGCAGGAAACTGACCAATATTTGGTTCATGCGTTCCACCTGGCCGTTAGATTGTGGATGATAGGCAGAAGAAAAGTCCAAAGAGACATTCAGAGACTTACATAAAGATCTCCAAAACCGGGAGGTGAATTGTACTCCTCTATCCGAGACGATATGGAGGGGAAATCCATGAAGGCGGAAGATATGTAAAATGAATAGTTCAGCCAGACGAGGAGCAGATGGCAGACCTGGAAGCGGAATAAAGTGCGACATCTTAGAAAAACGGTCAACGACAACCCAAATGACTGTACAGCCCTCTGAGACAGGTAAATCAGTTATGAAGTCCATACCAATATGCTGCCAGGGGACCTCAGGCACCGGAAGAGGCAATAATAAACCTGCAGGTTTCAGTCTGGGAGACTTATTCTGAGCACACAAGGTACAGGAAGCCACAAAGTCTACAATATCCGCGGTTATGGATGGCCACCAGTAATGTCTGGAGATGAGATTCAAGGTCCCCCGTTGACCTGGATGGCCAGCAATCTTGGATGAATGCCCCCACCATAAAACCTTCCTTCGTTTAGATTCCGGAACAAAGATCTTACCTGGGGGAACCTTGGACAGGTTAACTGGAGCCACTGGGACTACTTTAGTTGGTTCAATGATGAACTGGGGTTCGTCTTCTGAATCTGTGGTTTCAAAGGACCTCGAGAGAGCGTCCGCTTTGATATTTTTGTCAGCGGACCGAAAATGCAATTGAAAATTAAATCGGGCAAAGAAGAGAGACCAACGGGCCTGACGAGGATTAAGTCGTTGAGCTGTCTGCAAATAGGTGAGGTTCTTATGATCGGTGTAAATTATGACCGGTAGGCTAGAACCTTCTAGAAGATATCTCCATTCCTCTAGAGCCAACTTAATTGCTAGGAGTTCCCTGTCCCCAATAGAATAGTTTTTTTCGGCAGTGGAAAATGACTTAGAAAAAAAAAACACAAGGAGACATACGACCTGAGGCATTCTTCTGTGACAGGACCGCCCCGGCTCCCACGGAGGATGCGTCCACCTCCAAGAAGAACTGTTTGTTGGGTTCTGGGCGTCTAAGGACTGGAGCTGAAGAAAAGGCTTGCTTGAGGGAGGAAAATGCCGTCTCTGCTTCAGGGGACCATTGTTTGGGATTGGCACCCTTCTTGGTCAGACCGGAAATAGGAGCTGTCAGGGTAGAAAAATTACGGATGAATTGACGATAATAATTGGCAAAACCCAAGAACCTTTGTATTGCCTTCAGGCCGGAGGGACGGGGCCAGTCGAGCACTGCTGCCACCTTTCCAGGATCCATTTTGAGACCAAGATCTGAGATGATGTACCCCAGGAAGGGCAGGGACGACTTTTCAAAGACACACTTTTCCAATTTAGCGTACAGACGATTCTCTCGTAAGCGTTGTAAGACCACCTGCACATGCCTGCGATGAGTTCTGATGTCACTGGAAAAAATAAGAATATCATCCAAATAGACAACAACACAAGAATAGAGGAGATCTCGAAAAATGTCATTGACAAACTCCTGGAAGACAGCAGGGGCATTACTGAGCCCGAAGGGCATCACAAGGTATTCATAGTGGCCATCCCTGGTATTAAAAGCTGTCTTCCATTCGTCACCCTCACGGATCCGTATTAAATTATATGCCCCCCGCAAGTCCAGCTTAGAGAAGATCCGAGCCCCACGGAGTCTATCAAATAATTCTGAAATTAACGGTAAAGGGTATTTATTCTTGATGGTGATCTTATTCAGACCACGGTAGTCTATGCAGGGGCGAAGAGACCCATCTTTCTTTTTCACAAAAAAGAATCCTGCCCCTGCAGGTGAGGAAGACTTCCTGATGAAACCCCTCTCAAGGTTCTCCTTAATGTAATCTGCCGTTGCCTGCGATTCAGCAGGAGACAGAGGATAAACACGACCCCGAGGAGGAGAAGTCCCAGATAGTAAATCAATTGGGCAGTCATAGGGGCGATGGGGAGGTAGTGTCTCAGCCTCTTTTTTATCGAACACATCCGCAAAGGAATGATAGACCACCGGCAAGGCCTCCAGGTTTTTAGGGAGGGATATAGAGACCCTTCGTTGAATAGAACATAAGCACTTGCCTTGGCACAGCTGACCCCATTGAAGAACCTCTCCAGAGCTCCACTCGATTACTGGATTGTGCATCCTAAGCCAGGGCAACCCCAGCAAAAGAGAATGGGACAGTTCAGGGAGCACATATAGAGAAATCTTTTCAACATGTAACCACCCTACCTGCAGTTCCAACGGCTCAGTGATGAACCGGACTGGATCCGTCAGTACTTGTCCACTGACGGCAGTCACCAGCAGGGGATTTTTAAGCAGGCGTACAGGAATGTGGTATTGACTCACCATAGCTTGGTGTATGAAGTTCCCCGCAGACCCGGAATCTAAGGAAGCAGATATGGAGACCTTGGTGCCCCCAAGAACCAGAGTCACAGGAATTTGAAGAGTGGAACAGTTTTCGCCTAGGGCCGCCTCTCCCAAAGACCCTAAGCATTGGAGTTTCCCGACTTCTGGGGACAGTTTCGGACACGGTGACCCGGACCACCACAGTAGAGGCAGAGTCCAGAAGACATGCGAAGACGACGTTCCTCATCCGAGAGCCGAGTGGAATTCACCTGCATGGGTTCAGGATCCGAAAAGGAGGTGCGTAATGGAGGTTGAGACGTATTAGACTTAAACAGTTGTTGTGGAAGTCTTTTTTCTCGACGGGCCTCCCGAGCTCGCTCCGAAAACCGTATGTCGATTTTAATAGCCAGAGAGATCAGAGCCTCAAGGGAGGTAGGCACATCACGACCTGCAAGTTCATCCTTAATACGTCCAGACAAACCTTCCCAAAAGGCCGCCACCAAAGCCTCCTCATTCCACGAAACTTCAGACGCTAAGGTGCGGAACTGAATCGCATATTGGCCCACCGACCAGCTTCCTTGACGGACGTGCAGCAGAGAGGAGGCCGCAGAAGAAGCTCGACCTGGCTCCTCAAACACCCTCTTAAAAGAGTCCATAAATAGTGCCACATTATTGGTGATAGGACCAGATCTCTCCCATATTGGATTCGCCCAGGCCAGAGCCTCACCCTCGAGATGAGAGATAATAAACGCCACTTTAGCGCGGTCTGATTGAAAGTGATGAGGAAGCAGTTCAAAGTGAATTGTACACTGGTTAAGAAACCCACGACAGACTTTCGGGTTGCCGCTGTAACGGGGCGGAGCAGATAATCGTGGTCCGGAAACGCTTGGCTGTGCTGCAGCCGCAACAGGGACAGCAGAAGCAGTAGGAGCCTGTGCAGACTGTGCTGTAGAAAGGGAGTCCATGCGAGCAGCTACATGCTGCAAGTAATTAATCACTTGTTTCTGGGTGGTACGCTGTTGTTCAAGTTCATGTAGTACTTCAGACATTCCTGGTTTAGAGCCAGCGGGATCCATGGCCCAAGCGTACTGTTACGACCAGAGGATGTGGATCCTCTGTGTCAGCTGATAGAGGACTGGGAATTAGTCCAATATTGCTGACTGCTGACTCTCAGAGACAGGACCCTGGTGTCTGCACTGGTTACCTTGAATGCAGCTACCTGCAGTAGTGTGAACAGAGTCCAACAAAGGCAGAATAAAGGAACAGATGGTCTTTACTGGCAGACAATATTCAAAAAGTCACTTGACAGATACAGGCAACACAAAGTTCAGAGCAATATAGCATGCAGATATAAGCAGTCTCATAGGCAGCGCAGGGTCTGGATCCAGGCAGACTTACAGGAGGAGATGGGCAGATGAGTAGTCAGGCTGTGCAGATATAAGCAGTCTCGTTGTCAGGCAGTGCAGATATAAGCAGTCTCATAGGCAGTGCAGGATCTGGATCCAGGCAGACTTACAGGAGGAGATGGGCAGATGAGTAGTCAGGCTGTGCAGATATAAGCAGTCTCGTTGTCAGGCAGTGCAGATATCTATAATCCAGGTGATCCAATAAACAGACAGCAGGCAGATGCGTGGTCAAACGAAGCAGAGGTCAGAATCCAGGAAATCCAATAAACAGACACAGATGAATGCTTCAGCGGGAGTCAAGAGGTACAACAACCACGCTTGGGCACTTCATGATGAGTGAAGCTGCCTTAAATACAAATAGTCCCGCCTCCGGGTGGGGATGGTAATCAGGAACCAGCTGCCTACTCCTATAAGAAAGGGAGAGGTGCGCGCGCGCATGCTATAGCACATCAGATGACACCTGGCAAAGAGGACGGATGCGGCGGTATGCTGGCGGGCACCTGCGTCTCCTATAAGGTAAGCCAGTACTGGGACCCATAGTGCTGCAATGTGTAGACAGCGGTCTGCCACCCTGCAGTGGAGATGCAGATCCCATACTGACAATACGCAGACTTTGCTGAGGTATTCAGCGCAAAGAAGGCGGAATCTCTTCCGCCCCATAGATCTTACGATTGCCCCATAGACTTGCTGCCGGGTAGTGAGATACCCACGGGTAGAATTTATTCATTGGCACAACCAGAACTTGTTCACCTCAAACAGTACCTAGAAGAGAACTTACGAAAAGGTTTTATTCAGCCTTCAACCTCCCCGGCAGCAGCAGGGATGTTCTTCGTGAGAAACAAAGACTCAAGCCTAAGGCCCATTATAGATTACAGAGCCTTGAACAAAGTAACAATCAAAAATCGGTACCCCTTGCCGCTAATATCCGAACTCATAGAAAGATTACAAACAGCAACAATCTACACCAAGCTGGATTTGAGAGGCGCATACAACTTAATCAGGATCAGAAAAGGTGATGAATGGAAGACAGCTTTCCGCACTCGGTATGGTCTCTTCGAGTATACAGTGATGCCCTTCGGGTTGTGCAACGCCCCTGCCACATTCCAAAATTTTATTAACGACATCTTTAGGGATCTACTGGACGTATGTGTAATCATCTATCTTGATGATATACTAGTGTATTCCGATAACTTACACGATCACAGGAAACATGTCCGTTGGGTTCTCGCACGGTTAAGTGTTCATCGCTTATACGTCAAACAGGAAAAATGTGTATTCGAGACTACCTCTCTTCCCTTCCTCGGATACATAATTTCACCCAAAGGTATCCAGATGGATCCTTCAAAAATCACTTGCATCCAAAATTGGCCGATTCCGGATTCCAGGAAAGCTCTTCAACGGTTCCTGGGGTTCTCAAACTTCTATAGGAAATTTATTAAAGATTTCTCCGCTACCACTAAACCACTAACCCGCTTAACTAGTGTCAACAAGAAGTTTGTTTGGTCCAAGGACGCCCAATCAGCGTTTGAGTTATTAAAGAACAGGTTCACTACGGCACCGATACTGACTCTCCCAAATCCGAACCATCACTACGTGCTGGAAGTAGACGCATCCCAGGCAGCCATAGGAGCTGTTCTGTCCCAGCGAAGCTCTTTTTCAACTCCGTTACATCCTATCGGGTTCTACTCCCGGACGCTAAATACCGCCGAATTCAATTACCCCATAGGCGAAAAGGAACTCCTCGCCATAAAGTGCTCCCTGGAAAATTGGAGGCATTTACTTGAAGGATCAATACACCCCATCACAATTTATACGGATCACCGTAATCTACAATACCTGAAAACCAATAAAACACTATCAGGCCGTCAAGTACGGTGGAGTTTTTTTTTCGACAGGTTTAACTTCCAAATTACATACCGACCAGGCTCAAAAAATGGGAAGGCCGACGCCTTGTCACGACTGGCTGAAATTCGCACCTCAGACACGGCTCCCACATGGATCATTCCACCGAAGAAACTCGTCCTTGCCACCATAACGTTGGAAACCCAGCTCAAGGATGCTCTAATTAATGACCATGCCAATACTCCCCCTGGTCTTTCGCAGAACCAACAGGGTCTCCTTTACAAGGACAGCCAACTGTACATACCACCCTCCCTCACCAATCAGGTGATCAAACTTTGCCATGATTTACCCCTCGCGGGACATCCCGGCATTGCTAAAACCACAACCCTGATACGCAGGAACTTCTGGTGGCCAAAGATGACCAAACAAATTGAGGAATACGTTTCCACGTGCGAGACCTGTGCCTCATGTAAAACTGACAGGAACCGACCTTATGGTCTCCTAATGAGTCTTCCCATCGCCAACAGACCCTGGGAATGGGTCTCGATGGATTTCATAGTTGAACTTCCCCTTTCCAGAGGAAACAACACCATCATGGTGGTAGTGGATTTGCTGACTAAGATGGCACACTTCGTGCCCCTCAAGAAGTTACCCTCCTCCAAGGAAACGGCCGTGGTATTCCTGTCTAATATTATTAAGTTACATGGAATTCCTAGCCAGGTCATATCAGACAGGGGTTCGCAATTCGTATCCAAATTCTGGAGAGCACTTTGTTCCAGACTTCAAATCGACCACAGAATGTCTACCGCCTATCACCCCCAAACTAATGGGCAGACTGAAAGGGTGAATCAGTGTCTGGAACAGTTTCTCAGATGTCACTGCTCATTTCTCCAGGATGACTGGGAGGGCCTACTTCCTCTCGCTGAATTCGCCTATAATAATTCTACGAATTCCTCCACATTACATACTCCATTCTTTGCTAATTACGGATTTCACCCTAGGTCTCTTCCTCAAACCAGCCTTCCCACAAACGTTCCAGCCACAGACGATTATCTGACCACTTTGCAAACTACCCTTAAGACGCTAAAAGACAACCTTCAACGGGCAAAGGAAAGACAGAAGTGTTACTACGACCGTCGTAGGAGAGAAAGTCCTCCCTACCAGGTCGGGGACTCGGTTTGGTTATCAACAAAAAACCTTCGGTTGGGGGTACCTTCCAAGAAATTGGGAAGACAATTCCTGGGTCCTTTAACGATAGAATGGATTATTAACCCCAACACGGTGAGACTCACCCTTCCTCCTCGATTACAGGTACATCCCACATTCCACGTGTCACTACTGAAGCCGTTTAGAGCTAGGCCGTTCCCATCAAGTGATCCTCGACCCTTGCCTCCTATAGAGGTCCAAGGAGAAGAAGAATTTGAAGTTGAGCAGCTCATTGATTCCAGAAGAAGACGGGGGAAGATCCAGTATCTCGTTAGATGGAAGGGGTATGGTCCCCAGGATGACTCTTGGGAAGATGTGCAAAACGTTCATGCTCCCAGACTCCAAAGGTTGTTCCATAGAAGATTTCCCAACCGACCCTCTCCTAGTGGGGTACCCCGGAGGGGTCCCTTGAGGGGGGGGGTACTGTAACAGTACAGCCTGGATCGCAGCGGCTCCCTGTGACGATACGCTGACTTGCGCTCCAGCGTGGAACGCACCGGCCGTCTGCGATGATACGCTGGCTTGCGTTCCAGCGTGGAACGCAGCGACCGCCTGTGTTGTTACGCTGGCTTGCGCTCCAGCGTGGAACGCAGTGGCTGCTGGGCCCTCCTGTGACTCCGCCCACTTACCGTCCAGCCCTTAAATAGAAGACAGGTGCTAAGCAGGGTGTTCCACTAATGGAGTGCGCACCCTGCTAGCTCCACTGCATCTGAGGACTCTGTCCACATATCCAGACCTGGATCCCTAACAACAGCGTGAAGGACTGTCTACCTTCTTGCCACTGGCTTCCCCACTGCTGGCTTCCTAGCCAGGACCAACTAACCGCAAGTATATGCCTGTTACCTGCTCTGATTAATGTCCTGGAACTCAGAGTGGGGTGGAACCTGCTGTATGCTATATACTAAACTCTGGACATGCTATGCTAGCTCTGAACCTGCTGCATGCTATATACTAAACTGTGGACATGCTCTGAACCTACTGCATACTATATACTAAACTGTGGACATGCTATACTAAACCTACTGCATACTATATACTAAACTGTGGACATGCTATACTAAACCTACTGCATACTATATACTAAACTGTGGACATGCTATACTAACTTTGAACCTACTGCATACTATATACTAAACTGAGGACATGCTATATACTAACTCTGAACCTATTGCATACTACACTGCTCAAAAATATAAAGGGAACACTTAAACAACACAATGTAACTCCAAGTCAATCACACTTCTGTTAAATCAAACTGTCCACTTAGGAAGCAACACTGAGTGACAATCAATTTCACATGCTGTTGTGCAAATGGGATAGACAACAGGTGGAAATTATAGGCAATTAGCAAGACACCCCCAATAAAGGAGTGGTTCTGCAGGTGGTGACCACAGACCACTTCTCAGTTCCTATTCTTCCTGGCTGATGTTTTGGTCACTTTTGAATGCCGCCGGTGCTTTCACTCTAGTGGTAGCATGAGACGGAGTCTACAACCCACACAAGTGGCTCAGGTAGTGCAGCTTATCCAGGATGGCACATTTATGCGAGCTGTGGCAAGAAGGTTTGCTGTGTCTGTCAGCGTAGTGTCCAGAGCATGGAGGCACTACCAGGAGACAGGCCAGTACATCAGGAGACGTGGAGGAGGCCGTAGGAGGGCAACAACCCAGCAGCAGGACCGCTACCTCCGCCTTTGTGCAAGGAGGAACAGGAGGAGCACTGCCAGAGCCCTGCAAAATGACCTCCAGCAGGCCACAAATGTGCATGTGTCTGCTCAAACGGTCAGAAACAGACTCCATGAGGGTGATATGAGGGCCCGACGTCCACAGGTGGGGGTTGTGCTTACAGCCCAACACCGTGCAGGACATTTGGCATTTGCCAGAGAACACCAAGATTGGCAAATTTGCCACTGGCGCCCTGTGCTCTTCACAGATGAAAGCAGGTTCACACTGAGCACATGTGACAGACGTGACAGAGTCTTGAGATGCCGTGGAGAACGTTCTGCTGCCTGCAACATCCTCCAGCATGACCGGTTTGGCATTGGGTCAGTAATGGTGTGGGGTGGCATTTCTTTGGAGGGCCGCACAGCCCTCCATGTGCTCGCCAGAGGTAGCCTGATTGCCATTAGGTACCGAGATGAGATCCTCAGACCCCTTGTGAGACCATATGCTGGTGCGGTTGGCCCTGGGTTCCTCCTAATGCAAGACAATGCTAGACCTCATGTGGCTGGAGTGTGTCAGCAGTTCCTGCAAGACGAAGGCATTGATGCTATGGACTGGCCCGCCCGTTCCCCAGACCTGAATCCAATTGAGCACATCTGGGACATCATGTCTCGCTCTATCCACCAACGTCACGTTGCACCACAGACTGTCCAGGAGTTGGCAGATGCTTTAGTCCAGGTCTGGGAGGAGATCCCTCAGGAGACCGTCCGCCACCTCATCAAGAGCATGCACAGGCATTGTAGGGAGGTCATACAGGCACGTGGAGGCCACACACACTACTGAGCCTCATTTTGACTTGTTTTAAGGACATTACATCAAAGTTGGATTAGCCTGTAGTGTGTTTTTCCACTTTAATTTTGAGGGTGACTCCAAATCCAGACCTCAATGGGTTGAAAAATTTGATTTCCATTTTTTTTTTTTGTGTGATTTTGTTGTCAGCACATTCAACTATGTAAAGAACAAAGTATTTCAGAAGAATATTTAATTAATTCAGATCTAGGATGTGTTATTTTTGTGTTCCCTTTATTTTTTTGAGCAGTGTAGATACTAACTCTGAACTGTGCACAAGCTTATACTAACTTGTGACTCCTGTAATACTGGGAGACCTTCCTTCCCATCAGTAAAACTAGTTAGATGGATAGCGGTAAATGATTTTGTTACCCCAAACTCTCCGCCCAAGACTGAGAGAGACGCCTGGGGTACATACTGAGTAACCGCGAATCCCACAGCCAAACACAAGGGCGGTGGGATAATAGTGGATGTCCATTGCTTCCGCAGTTGAGATCCTAACTGATCAACTAGGTGCGTTACACCATGTGACGACCATTGACACGTTATCATCGTCACCTTCACCACCACTGACATTAGAGATCTCGGAGGGTGCAGAAGCGGAAGGATGAGTGAGCCACTCAACCAAGTCTGGTGCGTCCTTTGACGTAATTGCACACTCCTTCTGCAACTTCCCACTTAGGCTCTGGCCTGGTGCGCCTGCTTGACCCCAACCACCCCTGCAGAATGGCCTGCCTCTTCCTCTGCCTGTCATTTTCAAAATGACCCTGAGACAAAAGTCCCTATAGAAGAGCAGTATTTGTGGAAGAAGGTATATCACACCCCTGCCTCAATCAGTTTTTTGGGGGGGCAACTGGTATATCACACCAGTGGAAATTAATTGTTCCAATAGCGTTTGTCACTCTGTGTAGCTGAGGTAACGCAGCAAAACCGCAAACAAATTCTGCACTGCCCAAATGCCCTATATAGAAAGTATATAATTGGCATAATACACCTCTGCTTCAATCAGTTTTTTTTTGGGAAACTGGTATATCACACCAGTAGAAATTATTTGTTCCTATAGCGTTTGTCACTCTGTGTAGTATCACAGCAGAACCGCACACAACTGCTGCACAATACAAATGCACTATAATATACTTTCTATGTTAGAAAGTATATTATATTACACCCCCTCAGTAAGTCACACCTATTGATAGCACACCTATACCAGTCCTTAAAAGTACTTTTGGGACCCTATTAGCCATCGTTTGGTGTCCCTAACAGTCTGTCCCTGCGCCACACAGCAACCTCTTCCTACACTGGCAAAAGACTGAATGTAAAATGGCAGCCAGATCGGGTTTATTTATAAGGTAGGGTACACAAGGTATGTGCATGTGCTGAAACGTCTCAATTGGCTGTCCTGTACCACATGATGGATGCGTCATGGGTCAAAGTTCTTCACAATGTAAAAGAATATGGCGCCGATGGACATCGCCATATGTTCGCCCGTTCGGCGAACCGTGAACGAGCAAAGTTCGCCACTTATAATCCCTATACTGCGATATATCAATACATAATGTTATTAATCATTTTGGTTCAGTAGATAATTCAAAAAACTGACTTTTATCATATGCAAATTACCTGTCTACCAGCAAGTAGGGTAGCTACTTGCTGGTAGCAGCCGCATCCTCCTCTCATAAAGACGCCCCCTCCTCATTGACAGGGCCAGCAAACACGCTCGTTCTCTGGCCGGCCCTGTCTGCATTCAAATTCTGGCGCCTGCGCCGTACCTGTCTTTTGTCGGTGCAGGCGCACTGAGGGGAGTACGCTCGCTCGGCCGCTCCTTCCTCAGTGCGCCCGCGTTGGGTGTAGATGTGACGTCATCGGCGTAGGCGCATTGAGGATGGAGCGGCCGAGCGAGCGTCCTCCCCTCAGTGCGCCTGCGCCGACTGAAGACAGGTACAGCGCAGGCGCCAGAATTTGAATGCAGACAGGGCTGGCCAGAGAACGAGCGCGTTCGCTGGCCCTGTTAATCAACATGAGGAGGGGGCATCTTTATGAGAGGAGGATGCGGCTGCTACCAGCAAGTAGCCACCCTACTTGCTGGTAGAAAGATAATTTGCATATGATAAGTCAGTTTTTTGAATTATCTACTGAACCAAAATAATTAATAACATTATGTATTGATATATCGCAGTATAGGGATTATAAGTAGGCAAAAAAAAAGACTTTAGTGGAGTGACAAAAAATGGTCTGGTCCTTAAGGTGAAAACGTCAAGGTCCTTAAAAGGTGAAAAAAGTCAAAATATATGACATCCATTAATTTGCCATGGTGCCATGTGTGAAGTGAAAAGTAAACAATACATGGTTTTAAAACATTTTTATAATTAAAAATCTGAAAAAAGTGTGGCGTGCATTTGTATTCATCCCCCTATACTCGGATACCCCTAAATAAAATCCACCGTTACTAATAGTCTTCAGAAGTCACCTAGTTAGTAAATAAAGTCCACCTATGTGTAATTTATTATAAGTATAACTACGGCTGTTCTGTGAAGGCCTCAGAGGTTTGTTAGAGAACATTAGTGATCAAACCGCATCATGAAAACCGAGGAACACGCCATATAGGTCAGGGATAAAGTTGTGGAGAAGTGTAAAGCAGGGTTAGGTAAGCTCTGAATATCTCACGGAGCACTGTTCAATCCATCATCTGAAAATGGAAGGAGTATGGCACAGCAAACCTACCAAGACAGGCAAGGAGAGCACTAATTAGAGAAGCATAAAAGAGGTCCATGGTCAGTGTAGAGGAGCTGCAGAGATCCACAGCTCATTTGGGAGAATTTGTCCACAGGAAAACTATGAGTCTTAAACCTAGTAGTATTAGTGTAATCCACAAAACTGGCCTTTATGGATGAGTGGCAAGAGGAAATCTATTTTTGAAAGTCCCATTTTCAGTTTGCCACAAGCTATGTAGGAGACACAACAAGCATGTGGAAGAAGGTGATCTGGTCAGATTAGATCAAAGTTGAACTTTTTGGCCTAAATGCAAAACGCTTTGTGTGGGGGAAAACTAACACTGCACATCACCCTGAACATACCACCCCCACCATGAAACATGCTGGTGACAGCATCATGCTGTGGGTATGCTTTTCTTCAGCAGGGACAGGGAAGCTGGTCAGAGTTGATAGAAAGATGGATGGAGATATATACAGGTTAATCCTGGAGGAAAAACCTGTGAGAGGCTACAAAAGACTAGAGACTGGTGCAGTGGTTCATCTTCTAGCAGATCAACGACCCTAAACATACAGCCAGAACTAGGGCCGCATTAGGGGGGCAAACTGGGCAATTGTCCAGGGCCTCAATCCTCTAAGGGGCCCCCTGCTTCAGTCTGATTGTTGAACAGTTTGGACTCCAGAGTGGGGAATTTCCCGGCTTAGGAGTCCCTGCGCTGACTCCATATATGGATTAGTGTTGGGCGCGAATATTCAAATCGCGAGTATTAATCGTGAATATCGGCACAAAATTCGCTAATATTTAGAATATAGTGATGTATATTTGTATTTTCGAATATTCTAGATTTTTTTTCATCTGAACCCATGATCCCTCCCTGCTTCTTGCTTGTGGGCCAATGAGAAGGCTGCAATGTCTTTGTCTGAGCCTAGCAACATCCCTAGCAACCAATAGGAAAGTTGCCTACCCCTAACTTTAAGAACCTCCCCAGCAGCCATTTACTACAGTTTTTTTAAAGTTCTGAGAGAGACATCAGTGTCATTTCTGTACTTTGTGCTTTCCACTCATTACATTACTTCTATGAGGTTTTTCAGCAAAGACTTAGCTCTGAGCTCTATAGCCCAGTGCTTAAAGGGAACCTGTCACCAGTTTTATGGTGTCCTAACTAAGGGCAACATAAATAAGTGACTGATTCTCTTAGCAAAATGCTGGGTCACTTTCTTTAATCGACCCAGTCAATCTGCCAACATCTTGTATTGAAAAGCTCTAGCTCATAATGATGAGTCCTGAATATTCATGAGCTCCTGACTCTCCCCGCCTACCTGCTGCTGAGTGACAGTTTTTTTTCCATATGAATCAGCAGCAGGTGGGCAGGGGAGTGGCTATAGCTCTGAATTAAAAATACACTGGACTCACCTGGTCTCAAATCAGCTTATTAGCATACGGCATGTGGCATCTTTGTGTGTATATTATGAGGTAACCATCTGTCACACCAGTAAGTAAATACATCTAAGGTACTTTTTAGTAGTTAATGATTGTATATAATTAGTTAGATTATAATCAAATATCCACATGACAGGTTCCCTTTAAGGTTCTTGCATTTAATGTAGATAGTTGTGAGTTTGACTCCCCACAGAAACATTTTAAAAATAGAGGCTAAATAAATCTTAAATACACAGGGTGTCCCCAACAGTGAAAAGTTTGATTTTATTGAGAAAAAAATGGAGCAAAACATAAAATATGATCAAATAACACCCGTATTAACCCACACCAACCTTTTTAACTTGTGTAACCAGTATTTTTTGTTGGGAAAGGTGGCAAACCCAACAGCACCCCAGCTCAGGACGTCTATAGGCCCGCTCATTGCAACAAGATCAGGACTTACGTTGTAAAAAAATATTTTTTCTTTTCATTGCGATATTCTGACCCTCATAACTTTTTTATAGTTATGTCTACGAAGATGTATGGGGGCTCACCTTTTTGCGGGACGATTTGTCATTTCTGACAATACCATTTTGAGGAATCCCACGCTTCCGGTTTTTAACACTCTCAGATGCCATGAGTGAGGGGAACTCAATGCTGTGAGGGGAGGGAGCATGTGCCGTATTCTGGGGCTATGAGGGTGAAGAACTGTGTGAGGAGCTTTATGGGGTGTAAATCTGTGAAGGAGGGCCGGAATCGACAGAATGTAACTGTGTTGTTAGTACATTATTACAAGATTTGGGGCCCCACTTTTGATTTTGCCCAGGGCCACATTTTGTCTAAAACTGGCCCTGGCCAGAACTACAATGGAATGGTTTAGATTTACATGTTAGAATGGCCCAGTCAAAAGTCCAGACCTAAATCCCATTGAGTTTCTGTGGAAAGAGTTTAAAAAATCCAGCAGTGGTGGCCGTGCTTGCACATTATCGGAAAAAGTGCAGGCCTCTCTGCTGACCAGGACTATGTGAGCGCACATAGGCATGCATGCGCAGTCGCTCTCTTCCTGGCCACCTTGTATCTCTGCTGCAGCAGGTGCCATAACCCCTGGAAATGAGCAGTGTATAATGTGATGAAACAATGAATCAAGCCAGCAAAGGAGACAATATGGGCAATAACAATACTTTAGTAAAGGGCCCTTTACACCGCCCGAGAACCCAAAAGATAATTGTCACGGTCTCTCCCGTGACAGGGGTCAGAAGATCTAAGAGACTGGCTGCATGTGATGTGATCTGGCAGCCTCTTTGGTTTCACTTGTTTCTGTGTAGTTGCTGGTTATGACCACACCTCTTAAGTGGTCATTCCTACTTCCCTATTTAGTCTGGTCTCACCCATCATGCTATGCGGTTGATAGCTCCTTTCTGATTGTGGAAGTGATGGTGTTTGGTTCTCCACTGAGTTCCTGCTTGTCCGCATACTTCGGAATTAAGTTCTTTTTTCCCATTTCTTGGTTGTTGTATTCCTCTATCTTTTGGTATTAGGCCTGAGGGAGTCTCCTGTTCGTTCAGCTGGGAAGGAACAGGTCACCTTCTGTCCTGACACAATTTTCAAGGCCCTTTAGGGTCAGATAGGGATCTAGGTTCCTGCGTATGAACATTCCTACCATCGAGGTTTGTTCATACTGATAGTAGTCAGGGCTCGTTTTAGGGATTCACTAGGTGTTGACCTTTCCCCTTTCCCTAGTTTCCAGGCCTAGTACCTTTTCCCTTCCCTCCTGTGTTCGGTGTTGAGTTTACCACCCACACCGCGCTGTGACAATAATCCCTAACTAGCATCCATAGAAACTCTTGTTAGAAAATATCTGGTGCTGTAAATGTGCCACCAATTACCCGATGAACAAGCAAAATGATTATTAATTGGGTAATTGAATTGTTTGTGTGCACCCAAAAATTATCGTTTATCAGCAGTAGATCTGCTGCCGGCAAACAACGAGTCAGTATGGGGAAGAGCGATGGCATTAGTGATCGTTCCTCCCCATATTATGCAGGTGATCACTGCACATAAATGTAGCAATTTCCTCCACAAGCGAACAGCAGATTGTCGGAAGGAACACTTCCTTCCCGCCAATCTGCTGCTCTGTCGCCCAGTGTAAAGGGACCTTTAGTGCCTTGTATTAACTTTGACTACATGATTAGTGTTGAGCGCGAATATTCGAATAACAAATTTTATATAAAGTGCGAATATCGGCACGTCAAGAATTTGCGAATATTTAGAATATAGTGCTATATATTCGTTATATCGAATATTCGTCATTTTTTCCATCTGAACAAATGATTCCTCCCTGCTTCTTGCTTGTGGGCCAATGAGGTCATTGGCCCACAAGCAAGAAGCAGGCAGGAATCATGTGTTCACTAGTGTTGATCGAGCACCAAAGTGCTCGAGTGCTCTAAAGAGCTCCCGAGCAATTTGGAAGTCAATGGGAGAACCCCAGGCACCCCCTGCTCGGAAGAGAAGAGGATGTGTGGTTCACAAAAAAAGGTTAGAAATTGATGGAAATCCCATCAAAATGGTTTGGAAACAGCATTAAGAGGAAGGATGGATGCGTCTTGGACTCCTTTTATCTATGACATGCAATAGACAACCACACAAAGGCTATAAGGCAAATGAGCAGAATCTGCCTTGCTTTTCAGCTGAAAAACCATTTGCATGGAAAATTTGTGATCTACACTACTCATGAACAGCGCCATCTATTGGATTCATAGTCTTGTCATAAGACTATGAATCCAATAGATGGCGCTGTTCATGAGTAGTGTAGATTGAGAATTTTCCATGCAAATCGTTTTTGAGCTGAAAAACAAGGCATATTCTGCTAATTTGCATGTCTTTCCCATATGCCTATGTTTATGCAAATGAGTTTTTACATAACAAAACTGTATAGAAAGTTTATTAAATATTATGTTAGGACAATCAGAAAACTTTTTGTCACCCTAATGATATTGATCTAGGTGTGCAGGTCCACCCAAGCCATCGAACAGATGTGAAGCAACTTTGAGGCTTACTGGCTTTCAGTCAGATGAGAGCTGGTTTGGAATGTCTCATAGTGCACAAGGCTGCAATTGTAAGGTATGCTGACTGTTATCTGTCTCATGGATAGGTTGTTGGATTCCACATACCGTACCTGGCTTTTGGCATATGGCCTTTGTATGGTTGTCTATTGTATGTCATAGATAATAGGAGTCCAAGACGCATCCAGCCATCCTCTTAATGCTGCTTCCAAACCATTTTGATGGGGTTTCAATCAATTTCTAACCTTTTTTTGTGAACCAGACACTCTCTCTTCTTCAAAGCAGGGCGTGGCTGGTTTGATGCTCAGGTCTCCCATTGACTTTCATTGTATTAAATTGTACTCGAACACCAGCAGTATTCGTCCGAGCATTGCAATGTGTCAAGCATAGCGATGCTTAAGCCGAACAGCAGTTCGGTCGAGCATGCTCGCTCAACACTAGTGTTCACTTCAGATGAAAAAAAATGATGAATAGTCTAAAAAACAAATATATAGCACTATATTGAATATAGTGCTATATATTCGTTTTTTAGAATATTCATCATTTTTTTCCATCTGAAGTCATGAATCATGACTACAGATGGAAAAAATGACGAATATTCTAAAAAACAAATATATAGCACTAAATTGAATATAGTGCTATATATTTTCGTTTTTTAGAATATTCGTGATTTTTTTCCATCTGAAGTCATGATTCCTCCTTGCTTAAGTTGCTTGTGGGCCAATGACTCATTGGCCCACAAACAAGAAGCAGGGAGGAATCATGTGTTCAGATGGAAAAATTGACTAATATTCGTAAAAACGAACATATGCACTATATTCTATAGTGCTATATATTCATTTTTGACCCACGCCTGTATTGAGCGCGTAAAATATTCTCACATTACGCGATCATTACCATGCCGATTTTCACGTAAAAAATAAAGAATGTAGAATATAACGAATATATGAATTTGTGAATATATGACGAATATTCTACAAAATATTAGCGAAATATCACGAATTCGAATATGACCTCTGCCGCTCATCACTATACTTGGTATATAGCAGGGATAAATCACAGCAGAAGTTTTTTTTGTTCAAACATGTTCCTTGTTTATTTTAGAAAAGATAGGTAATGCGGCAATATATGTTAAAGTTTTCGGCTTGCAGGCGTTCATCGGACACTGTGCCGCAGTTAGGTAGGGAAGATGGAAAAAGGTGATGTACAACTGAAGTGCAGGAGCCAATCTGGCATCAGGAGGGAGCGACAAAGCTTGCTGTTGAAGAATTCTATACATGATATATGCCATTTGCTGAAGTGAGACAACCCGTTTAAACCCCTTAGTGACCATGCACTTTTCTTTTTAAATCGCATTCCAAGAGCTATAACTTTATTGTTTTTTCATTGATGTACCTGTATGAGGGCTTATTTTTTGCAGGACAAGTTATAGTTTTTAATATACAATTTTGGGGAGATATAATCCTTGATTAACACCAGGTATCTAGCTTAAACCCCCTTTGTTTACGTCAGTAAAAAGGCATATGGGCACATAGTGTTGTTTCCTGGTCACACATTCTGTTATGAATGGCTGATGATGGAGTGGAGTAGTAGGAGGAAGAGGAGGATTCTGAGCAGGATAAGCAGTAACTGATGATGATGATGATGATGATGATGACAAGGACACTGTACTGCATGTGGATGAAGCCTGGCTGTCACAAATGATACCGGGAGAAGGAGGACACTCCTTTTCCCATTGCTGGTGGACCATTCTATTTTTCCACTGATTCTGATGATACAACATTATGTGCTGCAATAGAGCCATAGTGCCTATGCTTGTGTTTTAATGCCCATGGCTTATTTTAATCCTGCAGACCTTGCACAAAGCAATTATTTTGTCTTCCAGCTACTATGGAGAAAAACTGCCAGATTGGAAATACTTGCACAGAGCTAGCGTCAGCCAAGCTTGGCTTAGGTCTGGCATGTTTTGAGCCAGCGCACACAGTATCAGTGGCATCACTTGCTCTCGAGTTGACCATAATAAAAGCATATCTGGTCCTTACAATTTTTTGGGAGGTTCTGGCAGTACATTGCCTCGGCAATTTATTGCCGCCACCATGGCCACTGCCCTCTTACTCTGAAGTCAACTCCTCCTCAGCAACTTGATCCAGGTTCCAGATCCTGTCCAGCATTCAATCATTGTCAATCTCACCATCCCCACCACTGTTATCAGACTGTAATAAGTCATTGTTGGCTTCTTGGCTGCACTTTCAATTCCCTGCTCTATATTTGCCCTGAGCACTACTTTTGCTACCATTGCCCCTATTGCCACCACTGTGACTAGAAGTGCCACTACTATTACCGCCAACACAGCTATGCATGGGGTCTCCTGCCTCACCCTGAATATCCTCATGGCAGTCCAAAGACAGACTGTTCTCAAAGAAGTCATCAACAGGAAGACTCTCTTTAGTATCTTCCATAGTGCATGGTAGGGCTTTGTTACATCTTCTTATGAAAAAAGGGCAACCCACTAGAAGGGGGCAGTGAATACAGAGAAGTGAAGTGCAAGTGAAATGCTTTTCTTGGGCCGCTTGAAGGAGGAATGCTGAGACCCCTGGTTCCAAGGCACAGAGTGAGACATCCAGTTTATAATTTCATCCCTTTTGTTCTCAGTAATAATGTTGCACCTGTTGGCAGCAATGGAAAACTGTGGCCTTCTGCTACTGCTAGTACTGATAACAGCATGGCTGGTGTTGCTACCCACATTCAGAATCTTGGATGATGAGGCATGTGCCTTTCATTTTGCAGTATTCCATGCTGAGTGGCTCATGCAGCCTTATATTTATTCCTCTAATGTATAAGATGGCTGGACCATTGTACAAAACAAGCAACTTTTAACTTATGTGTCACCCCTTCTCTTCAAAGACTGTAAACCCTTGCGAGCAGGGCAAACATTCCTCTTGTTGACTTGTTTATTGCTATGTAATGCATGATTCTGTTTCTGCATAAACTCTCTGATTGTAAAGTACTGTGTAATATGTTGGTGCTATATAAATAAAGATTATTATTATTGTTATCATT
The DNA here is from genome assembly GCF_905171765.1 of Bufo bufo. Taxonomy (NCBI): domain Eukaryota; kingdom Metazoa; phylum Chordata; class Amphibia; order Anura; family Bufonidae; genus Bufo; species Bufo bufo. The sequence goes on along the minus strand of NC_053390.1, from coordinate 179,500,511 downwards.
ATTATTATGGAAGTGTGTGTGGAACCACTGTACCACTGAACATATTTGACTTGGGAATACTCCTAAGAACATTATCTAAGTGCTACCCAGGTCTTCAACCTTTAACCCCTGTAAGAAATACGCATAGGAACCAACATTCCACTACCTCTTGAAGTTGTCTCTGTTCAGTTTCTGTCAACCCATGTGAATCAAGAGACACCATTGTGAAGCGTCAAATGATTAGGAAAAACCAAGCCAAAGTCAAGAAACAAGCCAAAGTCAGGGCGGGCAAAGTACATGCAATCCAGTAAACAGTTCAAAGTTCGGAGAGGGCAGCACATTGCTATTATGCAGAACAGTCAGAGGTCAGGTTAGGCAACAAGGGTCAAATCCAGTAACAGGCAGAAATCAGTACATGGTAAGGCAAACAGGACAATCATGCACCTTTGCAGGAAACTAGTTAATTAGAGTCTATTACTCAGGCACCTGCCTTAGTGGGAGGATAAATACCCATTGGATGGCTGCCATAGGCTGGAAGCAACTGGAGGTGTACTGTACATGTGCTTGCCTGTTATAAGGCTGAGAGGATTATGAGTGCAAGCTAGAGACACCAGAAGAGGCTATAGGCAAGTCACATAAGACTTGTAGGGACATGAGCAGAACTCCCTGGTGGCCATGGAGGCAAAGGAGGATGACAACGAACATAGGCCATCTGAGAAGCAGAATCACAACCTGACAGATGTGCCTGACTAAAGTAGTGGGGTTTTGCTGGCATGGACTGCCAACAAAGAAGATGCAGTTATAGTTTCTCACTTTTCCTTCATGTGGTAAGACAGGAGTTGATACAAAAGTGGGAAGATGTTTTATTTATGAGCTATTTCAGTCCTTGAACAAACCAAAGATTCTGGAGAAGCATTATTTGTATGGTTGCCAGGTGCTTTTGATGGTACACAATAATAAATGATGATAATGATAATTACAGACATTAGAAAAAATGGAATTATGATATTACTATACTGCATTCATAAGTATCTTATTACTACTTCACAATAAATGATGTATAATTATAATCTACAGTAACTACTGCGGTTTATTGGTCCCATTAAATGTATATATTTTTTTATAATAACTGATAACTCAGAAAAGCCATACAGAATGATAATTTATACTCTTTAGGTAATATTTAAAGATTAAGCATATTAACAATAATCTTCACATTGCTTTCTGCTTGTTTTATTGAACATCTTTTTTTTAACACTGACATGACTGGAAAACCAAGCAGACATTTATTAAAATGCTTTACTTGGTTTTGGCCTGGGAATGATAGAGAGAAATAATAATACCCCAAACAAAAATAAAATTAAAACCCTTGAAAAAAAAAAAAGATAATGCACTATGTGTTCTACTTCAGATAAATTTCAATAACTTGCAGAACAAGACCAATGAGATATTAATAGATGTGGGTCTTTTATTGTGTGTCATTGTATGCAATTACATCATTACAGCCAGCATGTATAATATGTTTTGACAGCTTGTCAGTTCAGAGATTAAATGGAGCATTGCTATTTGATCAATATTGTTCCTGCCTTCTGTAAATTGTTGTCTCTTTTCTATATATAAATGTAGTCATACAATTTAATCTGTTTATGTACATATCTTATTGCAAATTTTTTTGATAATTTATTTCCATAAAAAAATTTCATCAAATCTGAATCCATTGTTATCAGTTGACACATATGTTGTCTAATGATGAGCAATGACCTTTTTGATGCCCTTAAAATGAAGTAATGCTTCCTCTTATGCCATCTTGTCCTAGCTTACCCTGGTTGGTTGTCTTTTCAGAGTCCAACTCTGGCATGGCGGATGATGTATGGTTTTTTAATGGAAAACGCATCGATAAGCAGTGAAAACGCATATGCGTTTTTTTCATTTTTGATGTTCTTATGTTTTATATATATATATTTGTATGTATCTTTTATACATATCTGTATATTCTTGATATATATTTGTATATTTTGTATATGCAGATTACTATTGATAGTCATATATTAATGTTGATGATTATTTGACCCAAGTATTCAAGTGCTTATAGAAACATGTAAAGTGTAATTGAAGCCTTTTACCAGGTCTATCCCTATTAGGTTAGAATGTGGATTAGAAAAAGTACACGATTCCGGATCGAATGTTCCATGGTTTCAATTAGCCTAGTCCCACCCATACTTCGCCTCTGGCGAGGCATAAAAGGTTACTAAGTGCTCACTGTTACCACCACTGAGGAAGGGGTGTATACCCTGAAACGCGTCTGGTTCTGTTGGGACAGTGAGCCTTTTCCCCATTTTCCAGGATTGATCCACGGGATTCGCTTGTGTCTGCGACTATTGCTCCTGTATGTACTATCCAAGTCACTTTGGACTGTGCTGGAATGGAATACATAATCCAGGATCGCAGGGAACATCTGACATTATACCGCTTTGAAGCCGAGGAGTCACGTGAGACATCACGTTGGAGACTCCATACCACGTGGGACGCCGCGTTGGGTAAGAACGGCAGGAGAATTGAGTGGAATATCTAGCGTGTGACGGAGTGTGGTAAGGTATATCCTCCACTACCATTACTACCTGATTATCCTACTGGGGAAGCGGGATATATCCCAGCTGTTTGGGACATTATAAAGTACGGACTTAGCATTGCCTACAATAGGTCAAAACAGTGTGTTTTTCCATCTGACTCTATTGGAGCCCACCGCTGGGCCACAGACAAGGACTGACTTCCACATATTACCGTCATCCCTTGCAATCATCTGGTATTGGATGTATCTAATGTCCAGATCCTTCTGAGACATTGTTTTATTGTATTTGATTTTATTGCATATGATTTTATTGTTAATATTGTATGAATTGGTCTACCATATTAAATATCTGATAGATTTATATAGTGCTGTTCGTCATTTCCCGAATTTGGAGTGCCCCTCATCATCTTTGCTATTTCTATATGTTTTGACAGCTTGTCAGTTCAGAGATTAAATGGAGCATGGCTATTTGATCAATATTGTTCCTGCCTTCTGCAAATTGTTGTCTCTTTTCCATATGTAAATGTAGTCATACAATTTAATCTGTTTATGTACATATCTTATTGCAAATTTATTTGAGAATTTATTTCCATAAAAAAATTTCATCAAATCTGAATCCATTGTTATTAGTTGACACATATGTTGTCTAATGATGAGCAATGACCTTTTTGATGCCCTTAAAATGAAGTAATGCTTCCTCTTATGCCATCTTGTCCTAGCTTACCCTGGTTGGTTGTCTTTTCCCTCTGTACTTATAGCATCTGCCACCTGGGATTTTCCTTCTACACACTCTCTGCTCTTGTTTTCATACAGTATAGAGATGAGCGAATCAATTCTAAACAAATCAAAATTTACCTTTTGGGCGTAGAAAATGGTCTAAATGTAAGACAGCTAGGAAGCTGTCTTACATATAGAAGTGTCGGTGGATCCGCCAAAGTTATGTAGAGGCCTGCACCTCTTCATAACTTCGGCTAATCCATTGCCAGCTAAAGTGGTTATTAAGACCAGCGTCTAAAACGCCAGTCTTAATAAATATGGTCCATAGTTTCCATATGTCTGTGAACCAACAAACAAGCGTTTACACAGTAGCGGAACAAGCTCTCTCGATGTCCAAGGCAGGGATTTCAGAAGCTCACGAGTGACAATAATTCTGTCATGTCTGTGGATGAAATGGTTATGCATATAATGACTATATGTGTAAAGAGCGATTCATTGGCCTGTATTTGTGGGAGGGGCACTGCTGCCTTTATCGTTGGCCAGCGTCCCTCCCACTTTGTACGTCGTTCGGCGTTTTGGAGCGGTTCCTGGGTTCCTACTGTTTGGAGAGCAGTGTATGCGGAGAAGCGGTGTCTCATTGTTAGCAGTGTCCCTTTACGGTAAGTAGCTGCCACGTCCTGCAGCCCAGCGCTTCTGAGTCCGGCCGGCGGTGGGTCGGCCCTCTAGTTCCCGACACATGACACTATGGGTGCAGGGGGCAGCGTGTCCCCGCTCAGCAGTCTGTTTAATGTCTGGCACGGGTCGCTGTGCTGTTAGATAGGCAGGGATACAGGGTGCGGGGGTGTGGGGCTTGTCGAGGGGTTTTGAAAAGTCACAGGGTTGTCGCCGGTCTGTCCCGTTATCAGTACTGGCAGGTTGTGAGCCAGTGTGTGTGTGAAGCCCTGTACCGGGTCGGTTGGAGCCTTCTACCGGGTCGGTTAGTGGTAATCTTGAGGGTTGCCAGTCTTTTTCAGAGGTAGAAGAAGGAGAAAATATGTATATATAAATAATTGGAAAAAAAAATAAAAAAGGGAAAAATAACTGTGTCCAGGGAGGATAGTGGATTAATATGGAGGAATGTAGGGTAGGGAGTTAGGGCCGGGAGGGGTGGTCTTAGAGGAAGTGCTGTGCGGTCTCTGGCTGCAGTTAATTTCTCATTCATTGGGTTCGTTAGCGCCTTATAACCTGAGGCTCTCCCCGTTAGGGAGGCAGGACATAGTCGCAGGTTGTTTTTCTTTTTTCCTTTTCCCAGGCAGTAGGCAGGGTTAGTGGGTACGGCTCGCAGGCCGTAATTTGTGTGGTTGCGGTCACAGGTCATGTTCTTGTTATGGAGGGAAACTTTTTGGAGACGGAGAAAAAGGAAAAAAAAAATGATAAAAAATAAAAATAAGGGGGAAAAAAAAGGAAGGGGAAAGGTGATATAAAGAGTAAACAATATAAGTTAACATAGTCTCCTTCAATTCTACTCGCTAATCTCGTTTGCTCACGCTCTTCTTACCGTTGTTTGTGGTTTCCTCCCGGCGTGGTGTGTAATCCAGTGTTGACGGCATAATTGTTTGCTTCTAGGTTCAAGCGTTTCTCTCAAGTTACATCCAGGATCTTAGCTTACCTGCCAGGTAGTAGGGGTACACGTCGGGGGGGGGGGGGGGGGGGGCAGAGGAGAGAGGTTGCAAGTATTGTTCATGTCTCATTCGCTGTCTGTTGTTTCATGTTATATTGTCTCTACAGCTGAAATGTCGCTAGCTTCAGATATCGTTGAGGCTTTTGTGGATGAGGATGTTGTGGGATTGTCTGAAGGGGGCAGTATTCCATCCCTACGTGCATGGACTATCCCTAGGCTTACTACGGAACTAACAAAGAGGGGTATCCCTTTCCCGGCTTCCACCAGGAAGGCTGAGTTGTACCGGCTGTTGAAAGACTCAGTGGCTCCATGTCAAGATGACGTCTCCATGGCCACGGTGCAAACGTCACTCACCCAGCTACACGTCATGTTGAATAGCTTAATGTCATCCATTAATAGTATACAAGCAAGGTTGGAGACGGTAGAGTCTCGTGTATCGGTCGTTCCTGTCTCTTCTCCGGACCTACCCGTTGCCTCTACATCCGCAACAGGTGGCTCTCGTTCAACGCAGGCCGTTCACAATGTCTTTCCTTTACATTTTGTTCCGGCTAGGGATGTTAACCTTGCTTCTTTGCTGATTGCCACCAGGGACTTGTCCGACAGTAAGGTCACTGCCTGCTGTGAGGTCTCTGTGGTGCTGAGAGGCCGTGAACACAGGCTCAATCGCAAGTTGACGATCCCCGAATTTGTCATGGCGTTCAGTCTGTTCAAAGATGTGATATGTTCTGTTAGGCCTGATAGGAGGGAAGAACTTGATTTGTACCTTTTCCGAGTCACAGAGTTAGGGTATAAGTATGGCGGGTGTTCGTTCTATGATTATCATTGTTCCTTTTCCGCCAAGGCAGCGGCGGCTTTAGCGCAGTTTCAGTTCATCACAGATTGGTCCAATTTAGACACTGAGTTATTTTGTAGGCATTTTGCTGGTTTGAAAGCTCCTTACTGTTCGTTATGTCAGTCGATTTTTCACTCAGCTGAGTGGTGCCACAAGTTAGCCACCAGTGCGCCGTCTAACCCTTCTGGTTCGTCGGCCGGACCTCTAGACGTTTTCAGGTCTTCCAGCTCAGTTGACAAGTTGGGTCGGCCTATTGTTCAGTTGGGTAGGGCCCAGATTTGTAACAATTACAACTACTCTTCATATAATTTCAGTCAATGCCGCTTGCTACATATTTGTTCTAATTGCTTCAGGGCCCACCCCAAAGTCGCTTGTACATTAAAGTTGATCAAAGCCTACATGAGTGTCGTGGATACTGGTTGCTTACGGGGGTTCTTGGTGGATCATTCTAATCCATGTTTCGTGGAGTTTTTTATTTCAGGATTTTCTAAAGGTTTTCATACCGGGTTGGTCACCGTTCCAGAGTTTACGCACGAATGTAAGAATCTTCAGTCAGCTGGCAAGAATCCTAGCGCCATAGACAAGTTGATAAATGCAGAGTTAGATAAGGGTTTTTTGATCGGTCCCTTTGAGGTGCCTTCTTTCCAGCTGTAAAGAGTTATTTCCGCATGGTTCCCATGTTCCTAGCCTCAACTCTCTTATTCAGAGGAAGTGGGTATGAGGTATTCTTCCATTGACCAGGCTATCGCCATTATCATTCAGTTAGGACCCGGAGCAGCATTGTCCAAGGCCGATATCTCTGATGCCTTTAAGTTACTCCCTATTACGCCAGCTCACTGGTAGTGGCACGGCATTAAGTGGAGGGACTAATACTACTTTTCCACAAAACGTACTTTTGGTTCTAAAAGCAGCCCGTGGCTGTTCGATCAGTTGGCTCAGGCCCTCCATTGAGTATTAGAGAATAAAATCCACTGTGAGCACGTCATCCATTACTTGTATGATTTCCTGCTGATCGAGAGGCCAGGGCCGGCCCCCCTGGGTCTGGGGAAACTTTTGAGTTGTTTTTCTCAGATGGGCGTTCCTGTATCCCCTAAGAAAGTTGAGGGCCCATCCACAGGCATTACTTTTCTAGGCATAGTGTTAGATTCGGAAAACATGTTAGCCAGCTTGCCATCGGACAAGTTAGTTAGGATCAGGGAAGACGTTCACAGGTTCTCAGTTACCACCGTGGTCACTAAGGCTGATTTATAGTCATTACTGGGCATGTAAAATTTTGCTATGAGGCTCATCCCGCAAGGCAGGTCATTGATTTCCCGCTTGTTGGCCCTTCTCGCTACTGCTCCAAATCAGGACAGCCCGGTACGCCTGGATAGTCAGGCCTTATCTGACCTACACATGTGGAACCACTTCCTCAGCCATTGGAATGGGGTGTCCTTGTTTATTCCCGAATTGTCTAACCTGTCTAAGTAATCTTCTCGGACGCTGCTGCTGGCACAGGTTTTTCTGCTATTTTTGGCACCCACTCGGTCGCAGGTGAGTGGTCAGTTGAGGTTAGACAGATCCCGGGTTTTTCTGCAAACCTCAGCACTCTTCGAGCTGTACCCCATAGTGCCGGCCGCCTTTATCTGGGGCAGCCGCTGGACAAATCTCACTGTGTTATTTGTAACAGACAACGCCGCAGTGGTAGATATTATAACCAGTGGTTTGTCTAAGTCATCACATGTCATGTGTCTCATGAGGCGTCTAGTTCAACTCTTGTTGCAACATAATTTCTGTATTACTAGTACGCATGTACCAGGTTCTCAAAATGTGGCAGCTGACGCCTTGTCGAGGGCTAATTTTCCCCTTTTTTCGTAGGTCATGCCAGAGGCGGAGGTTATGGGCGCTGCTGTCCCTCCCCACGAGTTGCTAATATTGGTTTGACTAGTCACCTGGCCACAGCCCATACCTTATTAGTCGAGTCACTTTCTCAGAACACGGCTAGGGCTTACCGCACTGGGTGGGCCGTATATTGCACATTCCTGGAGAAATGCCCTCAAGTTGAGTCCAGCTTCATCGAGTACATCCTTGCTTTTATAGGTTACTGCCACTCGGAACTTAAGCTATCACACAACACAGTGAAATCCTACCTGTCAGGGGTGCAGCATTTTCTTTCCGTTAGCCATCCAGAACGGGGTTCGTTGTTTTCTGTTCACGCAGTCAGAGCAACGCTGAGGGAGTTAAGCAGATGTGGCCCAGGAGGCCAGGTACGCAGACAAGCCGTTACTGGTAGGCTATTCCGTAACCTGTCTGATGTTCTGGATAAGAATCCTTTTGGGGTTTTGCCCAGCTTGGTGCTTAAAGCGGCTATTTATTTAGCCTTTTGCGGTTTCTTGAGTCCTGGTGAGTTTACTTGGCTAACTGTGACAAACTTACTGCTATTGGGGGATAGCAGTAAGTTTGTCACAGTTAGCCAACTGGTTCCGCATCTTGAGGGTTTCACGTTACTACTGAGGACGTCCAAGACCTCTCAGACGGGTCCTCCGATCCCAGTGTCCTACTTCCCCACGTCTCTCCAATGGTGCCCTGTCAGAGTTCTTCAGCAGTTGCAGGCAGCCATAGTAGGTCACAGGCCAGATAGTCCACTGTTGCCTTTTGGGGTGTCGCCACTTAGTACTCGCCAGTTTGTGTCTCACATACGCTCCTTAGTTGGGAGTCTGGGTGGCGACCCCGCTTCGATTTCAGGTCATTCGTTCCGTATAGGAGCGACGTCCCTCCAAAAATCAGGTGCCAGCGCACGTTATCCAGAAGTTGGGTCGCTGGCGCTCCTCCTGCTTTAGTCGCTACATTCCTCATCCCAAAACTGAGATGTCATTGGCTTTCCAAAGTTTGGTCTTGTTATTATGTTGTAATAAATTATTCTTGCTACTCTGTATGCCTTTTGCCCTCTTTCTGGTGTCCCTGCTACGTCGCGGTTGCGGCACAACTCTAACCGCTTAGGCGTAAGGTAGTTTCAGGTGGGATAGGGTGCATTCTCTCGGTAGCCACGACCACAAGTGTAAAGGCTGATTCATTGGCCTGGATTTGTGGGAGGGGCACTGCCGCCTTTATGTTCGGCCGGCGTCCCTCCCACTTTGTACGTCGTTCTGCGTTTTTCCTGTTACTCATGGAGGGGATGCCCTCTTTCTGGTGTCCCTGCTACGTCGCGGTTGCGGCACAACTCTAACCGCTTAGGCGTAAAGTAGTTTCAGGTGGGATAGGGTGCATTCTCTCGGTAGCCACGACCACAAATAGATATATATCATGCAGCATTCTCAAATCAGCTGTAGAAAGAATCTTAAAGGGAGCACATTGTTGTTTTTCAATCTATAAACTGTGCTCCCCTCTTAATGGTACCCTTAATAGCAAACTACACTGCTCTCCCCTCATCTGAGAACTAGTGAGAAATATCAGATTAAAGGGTGCTTAACTTGATTGTCAAGCTATATCATTTAGATCCTAGAGTGCCCCTGCAGTTTGCTTTATGTAGGGGAGACTACAACTGACTGTAATGAAAGGATAACCAAGCACAAATCTATCATAAGATCAGGTGGTTGAACCTCCTAGTATCACAGCACTTTTTAGAGGCAGAAGATATAATCATTTAATTGAGGTTCCACATCATACATACTGTATGTCCCTAAAGTGCGTAGACACTTTTGCCCCAAAGAGCCTTAATATTGACTTTGCACTTGCACCCTATATGTGATCCTTTGATGAGTATTCAGTAGTATAGTAGTTGCTGTGTCTTGTTTCAACGTTATCACTTTTTTTCCTCAGGTACCTGTCAGATCTGGCCTTGCTGACAGTGCCCCATCTTGCCACTGTTGCTGTTTGTATGCCTGCCTTCCTGCCTACTATATTGTTGCCTGCATACCATCATGTTCTACATGGCTGCTGATGCTTCCACCATCACACTGCTGCTGTCTGGCTGCCAACATGTACCATATAGGTGCTGCTGCCGCCACGGCAGCAGCCACTACTCCTTGCTGCTAATCCCCTACTGTCTTCACAATGGACGCTATGCATCTGCCGCTGCTACTACTACTACTATTACTACCCATAGACAGCCGATCTACTGTCTTGTATGTTCAATGGTAAGCTGCTTCTGTTGAAACTTCTGTTGCAGCCACATGCCTCATAAACGCTACTATTTCCACATCCCCATTGTACTGCTGCTGCTACAAATTAAAACGGAGAATTTTTCTATTTTCATTCAGAATTAGCCACTTTTTCTTCTGACAGTTAACAGTGTTGTAAGGGTAGGCATTATGATCCCATCTGGGCATATGTTTTGGATGCTTGGTCCCCCAACAAGCCACAGTTGTTTTTTTTTATTTTTAATTTTTTTTATCTCATAACACTGTGTGTGGTTAAAGACCATCTGTCCCAAATAAGGGACAATTTTTGGATGCTTTGGAATGTGAAAAAGTATAAAACATACAACAGCGCGGTTTTAAACACGCTGTACGTTAGTGCTGTCACACATGCATTTAGCCATAGCTATATATGTCAATGTTACTCTGATATGATTTGCTATTGCTGTCTTTGTGTTCAAGAGCTTCGGAAGGGGAGAAGGGAAAAAATAAATTGCAAAAATTTATTAAAAAAATTAACAAAAAGAGATAACATGTTTTCCTAGAAATTTAGAGTCCTAGGAGACAAGAGGGTGTTATATACCAATTTTCAGGGCAATTTGTGCAATTTTGGTTCAGGCCAAATCGATTGGAGTCTGAATCGAATCTCAAAAGGTTCTCTCATCTCTAATGTACATCCAGGTTGCACGGTGGGTCAGTGGTTAGCACTGGTGCCTTGCAGCGCTGGGGTCCTAGGTGCACTTCAGGGAAAGTTATGGTCAGGCGTAATGAAGTTTACACTGCCTGGCCCTATCAATCAAAGTGGAAAGGGTGTGCCAGTAGTACAGAGATGGCTATACTGCATATATAAAAACCTATTTTTTTCTGCTATATGGGCACATATGAACATGGGACCAACAGAAATGTCTTCAGCTGCCAAGCTCATGTCAACCAGTTTCATAATCTACTGTAGGTACAAATCTGCTGACAGGTACCCTTTAAATACTATATTTGATAGTTTCTTTTTAGAAAAGTACAGCTGGTTACACCAGTACAGTATACATTCTGCCACTGTTCCATTGTCATAAAAAAGCCTTTGAGCTATTTTCAGATGACATTTTCTTGCTTCCAGCTGATACTTTGAGCTACTGATATTATTAGCAGATCTGTTGTAACTGCAGTCAAGCAAGGAGCAAAAGAAGACTGCAGTTATCTGGAATGCCACATCTACGGCACACGGCATGGGTCCATTTATACTGCTGTTCTGCTGTAGATAGTGTTTGCTTTCCAGCTACACCGGATGACTTTACTGCAGATTCAGTAATTAGCAGAGTTCTTGGGAGCCATGTGATTTTTTTGACCTCTATTCTCATAGATTCAACTAGGTTTCCATTCACACGCCCGTAGTGTATTGCGGATCCGCAACACACCCGGCCGGCACCCCAATAGAACTGCCTATTCTTGCCCGCAATTGCGGACAATAGGACATGTTCTGTTTTTTTCCGAAGCCACGGACCGGAAGATCGGGGGCATGCTCCAGAAATGTGGATGCGGACAGCACACTGTGTGCTGTCAGCATCCTTTCCTGCCCCACAGAGAATGAATGGGTTCACACCCGTTCCGCGATTTGCAGAACGAATTCTGACACATTCACGGACGTGTGAAAGTGTAACTATACTATGTTCTCTAGCTACTGGCTAACATGTCTGAGAAATACTATACTTAAATAGTATCAAATTTCACCTTCATTAAAGTACTTTTAAAGAGGTTGTCAGGTTTCAACAAAAAAAAAAAAGGCAATGGTGAAAAACCCAGGAGACCCAGAACTACCGATCTGGCTCCCCCTGTCTGACTTTATTTACCTGGTTGAAGCGTTAATATCATAGTAATGACAACAAGTCTATAACATGTGACACTCTCGGCTAGATAAAGTAACACAAATCGGGAGAACTAGATAGCCATATAATAACTGCTTCTTTTATTATGTTATTTTGCATAGATACCATTGCTTTGAAAATAACTTTCTTTGTCTGCAGTAGAGATTAGCGAATTTTCCGAAGAGATTCGATTTGATCCAAATTTATTTGAGGCGAATCACATTAAAAAACAGCTATTTCCTGGCTACAGAGAGCCTGCATAGTGGTGTAGAACACTATGCCTTGCAGTAAGGGCTCATGCACACGACCGTGTGCTGGCCAGGCCTGTGCTGCGGACTGCAAATTGCGGTCCGCAATGCACGGGCACTAGCCGTGGGGCAGCCGCATGCGGATCGCAGACCCATTCACTTGAATGGGGTCCTATATCCGCATCCGACGGTGCATGCACTACTTTTTTTGCGGTGCGGGGGCATTGTCAGAAACACCATGGAGTAGATAGAAAGGACCTCAGTTACAGGCACAGAAACACCGGGCAGGACAAGTGTGGTTATAAAGAAGGATTCTTCTTTATTAGATATTGCTCATCTGGTGAAGCGGATATAACAACGCATTTCGGGTAAGCTTAGGTCCCCCTCATCAGGTTAAAAAGCTTCATACAGACATGGTGAAGAATGCATACATTTATATCATTAAAAAAATGCCAGAAAAACGCACCTGAGGGCGGCTCCTGGTCAGTTGAGAAGCCCTCTAAGTGTACTCTTATTTGCATAATTCAGCTAAACACAATGCCGGAATGGATGTCGCGACCACGTGACCTGCTGGACGCATTGTCCCGGCAGGTTATCCAGGAGACGGCGCTCTGGTGGTTAAATGGGATTAATACAACCGAGTCTGGACCATTGTGACAGATAGATGCAAGTGGGCTAGGCTATATAGCTTGCAATTTAATTAATAAATAAGTAAATCCATAAATGAGTTTATTTCATGGGCATTAGGAAAATAAAAAAGTTGGAGGGCTATTTGATGAATAAAAATATATTCTGCAAACAGATTGGATTAAAAATGTATATGAATTAGGGCTGCAACGATTACTCGATTGAATCGAGTAATTCGACACAAAAAAATCCTTGATGCAAATTTTTTGCATCGAAGATTCGTTTGTGTCACTTGACCACGGAGCGGGAGTGAAGCGCTTGCTATTACTCCCGCTCTGTGGTCTCCCGCTGGCCCACAATACTCACTTTTCCAGCAGAGGGCCTCCGGACACCCCACAGCACATCCATAGTCCCGCGCTGCACTGACCTCCTGACGTACGCATGCCGTGACCTGATACGCTGTGTGACGTCAGACGCAGAGCAGCGCGGAAAAATTGAGTGTCGGCAGCGTCCCTGCTGGAAAGATAAGTTGGTGCGACTAAGGTCAGGCGCCCGGAGTGCACAGCGTCATAGCAACCAATGACGCTGTGCACTCCTGGTGTCAGGAGGAGCAGGGGGGAGATGATTTCACAAGGGGGGGAGAGCTGCTGGCACAAGGGAGGGAGAGCTGCTGGCACAAGTGGGGGAAAGCTGCTGGCACAAGGTGGGAGGAGAGCTGCTGGCACAAGGTGGGGGAAGAGCTGCTGGCACAAGGTGGGGGAGAGCTGCTGGCACAAGGTGGGCGGAGAGCTGCTGACACAAGGTGGGGGGAGAGCTGCTGACACAAAGTGGGGGGAGAGCTGCTGACACAAAGTGGGGGGAGAGCTGATGGCTCTGGGGTGTGAGAGAGCTGATGGCTCTGGGGTGGGGGAGAACTGATGGCTCTGGGGTGGCGGAGAGCTGATGGCTCTGGGGTGGCGGAGAGCTGATGGCTCTGGGGTGGCGGAGAGCTGATGGCTCTGGGGTGGCGGAGAGCTGATGGCTCTGGGGTGTGGGAGAGCTGATGGCTCTGGGGTGGGGGAGAGCTGATGGCTCTGGCGTGGCAGAGAGCTGATGGCTCTGGGGTGGCAGAGAGCTGATGGCTCTGGGGTGGCAGAGAGCTGATGGCTCTGGGGTGGCGGAGAGCTGATGGCTCTGGGGTGTGGGAGAGCTGAAGGCTCTGGGGTGGGGGAGAGCTGATGGCTCTGGGGTGGTGGAGAGCTGAAGGCACTGGGGTGGGGGAGAGCTGAACGCACTGGGGGAGTGGAGCTTATGGTACTGGGGTGAGAGAGAGCTGAAGGCACTGGGGGAATGGAGCTGATGGCACTGGGGGATAGTGGAGCTGATGGAACTGGGGGGAACTAAGGCACTTGGGCTGATCTCACAGTGGGGAATGAAGGGTGTTGGGGACTCATGGCAGGGGTCTTATGAGTTTTTATAAAGGAAAACAGTCTATTAATTCATTTTTTCTTATTAGAATACTAGATTAATCGTAAAAAAAAAATAATCAATAGAATACTCGATTACTGAAATTATCATTTACTGCAGCCCTAATATGAATGGTGATATAAAATATATATATAAATATATATATATATATATATAATATATATATATATATATATATATATATATATTTAGATCAGAAAATGAACGGCACTCCTTTAGATGATAAAAAAGTCTCCTTTAGTCACCCGTGCGGTGCAACGTTTCGGCTCAGCACTAGAGCATTTTTCAAGCTTGCACCGCACGGGTGAATAAAGGAGACTTTTTTATAATCTAAAGGAGTGCCGTTCATTTTCTGATCTATTATTGGGGTAAGAAGTCTCTTTCCTTGTGAACGTGCACCCTTACTTTTTTTCATTTAGCTGGTGCCGCCATTTTTCTTCAGAACATATATATATATATATATATATATATATATATACAGTACAGACCAAAAGTTTGGACACACCTTCTCATTCAAAGAGTTTTCTTTATTTTTAGGACTATGAAGGCATCAAAACTAGGAATTAACACATGTGGAATTATATACATAACAAACAAGTGTGAAACAACTGAAAATATGTCATATTCTAGGTTCTTCAAAGTAGCCACCTTTTGCTTTGATTACTGCTTTGCACACTCTTGGCATTCTCTTGATGAGCTTCAAGAGGTAGTCCCCTGAAATGGTCTTCCAACAGTCTTGAAGGAGTTCCCAGAGATGCTTAGCACTTGTTGGCCCTTTTGCCTTCACTCTGCAGTCCAGCTCACCCCAAACTATCTCGATTGGGTTCAGGTCCGGTGACTGTGGAGGCCAGGTCATCTGGCGCAGCACCCCATCACTCTCCTTCATGGTCAAATAGCCCTTACTGCAAAGCAGTATTCAAAGCAAAAGGTGGCTACTTTGAAGAACCTAGAATATGACATATTTTCAGTTGTTTCACACTTGTTTGTTTTGTATATAATTCCACATGTGTTAATTCATAGTTTTGATGCCTTCAGTGTGAATCTACAATTTTCATAGTCATGAAAATAAAGAAAACTCTTTGAATGAGAAGGTGTGTCCAAACTTTTGGTCTGTACTGTACATCAGAGGTAGGCTGATTGGTCTCTGCTCCTTTCTGAAGAGAGAATCAGAGAAGAAACTCAGCGATTTGCTGTCAAAAATCCACATGGCAGAGAAAGCTCATAAACAATCCCTGAAAGACCTGCAATTAGCGGAACTTTCTTCCCTCAGAGCTCAATTAAAAAACCTTTTAAATGAATGCTCAGCCAAGTTTTCTTGTCTGTTCAGCAGAAATTTTTTGCCCACGGCAATAAAGCCTCTAAATATGTGATGAATCCCATTAAGCAGAGAAGAAACTCCCGCTACGTTCAATCTCTTAGGTCCCCCCAGGGTACCCTACTGTTCAAGGCTGAGGAGATAGCTGATCAATTTATGCTATTTTATAATTCCCTTTACAATCTTCCAGTCCCTGACCTACCTAATCCTTCTTTATGCAGGGAATCCAACATTAACTCCTTCCTAGACACTCTTGACCTCCCAGCCTAAACTCTATTACAACGGGAATCCATAGCCAAACCATTCATAGTCTCGGAACTAGAAGCAGCCATTAAATCTACCCCCAGAGGTAAATGCCCTGGCCCGGACGGTCTCCCCATATCTTACTTCTTAACCTTCAAAAACATCCTGTTACCCCATCTGTTTCCTGTCTATAATCTTGCAATGTCCAACCTTCCACTTTCACCCGATATGACTAAGGCCACTATAACAATAATACCCAAAGAAGGCAAAGATCCCACATTGTGCTCCAACTATCGCCCAATTTCCCTACTTAATGTAGATCTTACATTTATAGCCAAGATGTTGGCTACTAGGTTACAGAGCTTCTTACCTGAACTAATCCACCCGGACCAGGTGGGTTTTGTAAAAGGAAGAGAGGGGAAAGATAATACCACAAAAATATTAGATGCCTTGTACTATGCCTCTCATAAACACACCCCCTTTGGTCCTGATTGGCACGGACGCCGAGAAAGCATTTGACAGGGTGGATTGGACATATATCAGATTGATTCTGTCAAAATTTAAATTTCCAGAACCATATATCAACGCAGTATTTGCAATGTACACTTGCTCCTCGGCGTCCGTGTCAGTCAACGGATTACTATCCTCCTGTTTCTCCATTAGAAATGGGACGAGACAAGGGTGCCCCCTCTCACCCCTTATATTCATGCTAGTGATAGAATCCCTCCTGCAAGCCCTTAGACAAAATAGAGAAATTAGAGGTCTGAAGGTTGGAACACGAGAAGTTAAGTTAGCAGCGTTTGCTGACGATTTATTAATCATCACCACCAACCCACATAAATCCATGCCCAAGATCCTATCAACACTTAGTCTTTTCGGTTCCCTTTCTAATTTCAAGATTAACCCCTCCAAGTCCCAAGTGCTTCATATAGGCCTCTCTTCTGCTAGCCTCTCCTCTCTTCAAGCAAATTCCCCATTTAATTGGCAAACCCAACAACTAACCTATTTGGGGGTCAAACTATCCCCTAACTTACCTGACCTATTCCGACTAAATTACAATCCATTCTTAGCATCTATGCAGGCCCAGATGGACTCCCTAGACTCTCATTATCTCTCATGATTTGGTAGAAAGAACATCTTCATGTCCTTGATCATGCCGAAACTCACTTACCTGATGCAAGTTCTCCCTATTGAAATACCTAAATCTTATTTTGCCTCTCTGAATAAAATTATTTGCAAGTTTATTTGGCAAGGTAAAAGCCCTCGTATCTCCTTTGATACGCTGACCAAGTCTAGATCTACAGGTGGTATTGGTCTCCCCGACCCTGAGACCTATATGAATGCAATCCAACTCTCCAGGGCTATAGATTTGATCAGAGAACCGACTCACAAATTCTGGCCCAAATTAGAGAATGCTTTACTCCCCTCCTCCATTCGGGCTCTTCTGCTGGCCAATAAGCCGCTTCCACCACTTGGCTCAATAACCAACCCTCTCACTCGCAACACCCTGAAGGTTTGGAGGTGGTTCACATCCAGCCCTGAAGGTCCTACACTTCCTTCTCCTCTTTTTCTTATTAAAGATATCATCGATTTGGCGCCTAAAGAACTGAGAGAGAGCTGCCCAACCACCTTAAGATCTTCAGGGATTGCCACTTCGCAACTACTTGATCAGGAGGGCTGTATTCTCTCTGACCCTGAAATATGCACGCTACCAGATACACAGATTCACAAACCTATCCTACAGCACTTCCTCAAGACAGAGGCGCTTCTCTGGGCAAAAAATGCCTCCCAAACAAGGGAATCCAGCTGGTTTAAGGTAATGCTGAGTAGTAAGGTATACCCATCCAAAACTATTTCTAAAATATATAAACACCTGAAGTCACCCTCCTCCCTTCCTAAACCTGCAATTGTGGGCCTTTGAGAAAGAGACTTACAGCAAAGTCTGTCCCCCCAAGACATCACCAAACTTTTAATTTCCCCTCACAAGATATCCAGGTGTATACGCATCCAAGAGAATAGCTACAAAATTCTTATGCGTTGGTACAAGACCCCAGATAAAACATGTATGTACAGCTCAGCAGCCTCTGACGTTTGCTGGAGATGTCACGTATCCAAAGGTACATTCATGCACATCTGGTGGTATTGCGACCTAATTAAACCTTGGTGGCACAAGATACTTCAACTATGCAACCAGATATGCCAGACATCTCTCCCCTGCTCATCTGAGCTAGCCCTGATATCCCTGAAGATGGGTAGTATAAGACCACACAAATCATCCCTCTTCTCACTCTTACTGGCAGCTGCTAGACTACTCCTACCAACGCACTGGCTGTCTTCTGAAATCCCCTGTATTGACCACTAGATCAATAAAGTAGACCAGATATATAGGCTGGAGGAAATCTCCCATTGGGAATCACATTCTAGATCTTCTTTTCTAAAAGTATGGTAACCATGGAAAAGGTATAGAGGATTTGTATAACAAACTCTATCAACATGTACCCATTTGATGTTGACCACTTGTTCATATTCTGCTAGAAAAACATGGTGGCCCCGCGCGGCCCCTTACCTAGATCACAGGAAATAGGCTCTAGTATACCTGATACTCTGTTTATCCAGAATTGTACCTATGCCTAATAACAGCTGATACCTGTCAATGTTGGGCTTGATTCGCCCGCTAGTTACTTGAACCTGTGACAATTTTCCAAATATATATGCTGCCTTCTTTTATGTCGCTTGTATTGTTTGTACAATTTGTCTTCAAGCATGTACCTTGCTATGATAAATAGAAAACAATTAAAAATTGTCAAAAAAAAATAAAGATTTGATCTCCATTTTCCTTTAATTGTTATGGAACACCTAAAGGGTAAACAAAGTTTGTAAAATCAGTTTTAAGTAACGTGAGGGGTGTAGTTTCTACAATGGGGTCATTTATGGGGGTATCCACTATGTAAGCCCCACAAAGTGACTTCAGACCTGAACTGGTCCTTAAAAAGTGGGTTTTGGCAATTTTCTTAAAAATTTTAAGAATTGCTTCTAAAATTCTAAGCCTTCCAACGTCCTAAAAAAAAAAAAATGACACTTACAAAATGATGCCAACATAAAGTAGACATATGGGGAATATTAAGTAATAAATATTTAATGAGGTATCACTTTCTGTTTTAAAAGCAGATAAATTGATATTTAGAAAATTGCTAATTTTTCGAAATTTTGGGTAATTTGGGAATTTTTCATAAATAAAGGTAAAATATATTGACTAAAATTTATGACTATCATTAAGTACAATGTGTCACGAGAAAACATTCTCTGAATAGCTTGGATAAGTAAAAGCGTTCCAAAGCTATTACCACATTAAGTGATATATGTCAAATTAACAAAATTAGGCCTGGTTAGGAAGGGGGCAAATGGCCCGGATGTGAAGTGGTTAATTAAATTGCAATGTCCACAAGTTTTAACTGTGATGCGACCTATACTCACGTCACTTGGTGGATCTGCAGCGCCGATAAGTACACCAAAAATTGGAGATTGTTTTTATATTGTTTATTTAATTAAATTGCAAGCTATATAGCCCTGCCCACTTGCATCCATCTGTCACAATGGCCCAAACTCGGTTGTATTAACCCCATTTAACCACCAGAGCGCCGTCTCCTGGATAACCTGCAGGGACAATGCGTGCAGCAAGTCAAGTGGTCGCGACATTAGCGATCAAGAAATCCATTCCGGCATTGTGTTTGGCTGTCACCATGACAATTCGTCAGGTGACCATCTTCTCCCATCACGTGATTGCGATGATAGCGATCACATGACAAAGCCCATACTGAGAGCACCCGGGTCCGGTACCCAGCAACAATGAATAAGCAAGGAGGTCACGTGACCACTGGACTGGCGATCACCTGGCCTGATTAAATAAGTAATAAAGAAAAAACTGATTTATTCCTCTTAGGCCTCTTTCACATGGGCATGTGCGCCCCATTTACGTATTGCGGACCGCATTTGGGGATCCGCAATACACGGGTGCTGTTCCATGGGCATTTCACATCACGGATGCTGACCCATTCAATTCAATGGGTCCGCAAATCCGGAGATGCAGAATGGTGCGGAACGAAAGCACGGAGCGGAACCCTACGGAAGCACTGCGGAGTGCTTCCATGGGGTTTCGTCCCGTACTTCCGTTTCGAAAAAAGATAGAACATGTCCTATCTTTTTGCGGTGAATGGGTCCACGATCTGCTGCGGCTGCCCCACGGACTGCGCTCATGCATTGCGGCCCGCATTTTGCGGGCGGCAGCATGACCACGGGGAACACACGCCCGTGTGAAAGAGGCCTTAATGTAATAAAATTGAAGCGATTTTAATGTATTTCATGTGGTTAACATATCATCCTAACATACCACTATGAATTTATGTATTAGGAGTTTGTCATTAATTATGCAAATGAGAGTACACCTAGAGGACTTCTCAACTGACCAGGAGCCGCCCCTCAGGTGTGTTTTTCTGGCATTTTTTTTAGGATATAAATATGTGCATTCTACACCATGTCTGTATGAAGCTTTTTAACCTGATGAAGGGGACCTACGCTTCCCCGAAATGCATTGTTATATCCACTTCACCTGACGAGCAATATCTAATAAAGAATCCTTTTTCATAACCACATCTGTCCTGCTCGGTGTTTCTGCACCTCAAACTTTGGTCCTTTCTATCTACTATGCTATTGGCTCTGAGGAATTTGGGCCCTTCCTTTTGAAATGTCAGACACTATGGCTGCATATCTGGTGATCGGAGAACTACTCATGAAAGTCTACTATAGAGTTGTGCCTATATTTAGCACAACCACTTCAGGTGAGCCTCCAATTTGTGTTCTGTGAACCAGTTTTACTATCTAGGACATACTACCCTTGGTGTGTTTTTCGCATATTCTTACAGCTTCTCTACGCCTAGAAACACCACGGAAGCACTCTGTAGTGCTTCCGTGGCGTTTCGATCCATGCTTCTACACTGCATCTCCGGGTTTGTGGACCCATTCAAGTGAAAGGGTCCGCATCTGTGATGAGGGGTGCACACGGCCGATGCTCCATGTACTGCGGACCCGCCATATGCGGGTCGCAATACTGCCACGCCGGGGCAACTGCCATATGCATGAGTCCTAAAACGTATAGGGAGTCTTCTGTGGTAGTGAAACAATATTGTGAGTCAGTATGAAACGCACATGACAGGCATCGCTCTTAGAATCACTGCACACTTCACTTATTTGGGCAGTTATGGTGCCAAAACTAACCAAATAACTCAAGTGTGAACAGGTCATTGTTAGCATCAAGAAGAAGTGCACTCCTTTTACACTGTCGTCAGCTGATTCCCCATAAATGTATACAGAACCTGTTCTAAAAAAAAGCTGTAAGTTTATGTTGACGTCACTGATTATTTTGCCCTTCCTCTGAACCGTCAGAATAATAACCCCCAAAAAAACTGTTGAGCATTCGCCTTCACTCGGTCAGCATTTTGTCAGTAATCCATCAGTAATGCTAAAGCCAAAAAAAACAGGAGTGGATCCAAAACAGAGATGAGACATGAATAGAATATTTGCATGTCTTCTGTATTTTGTAGCCACTAGTGCTTTTGGCTACCAAATCATAAGCCAATTCTGATGGGACCATACAGGCCTTACAGCTGCTACACAGAAAGGATATTATGGTTATATGGTGTAAAGCCTTTTTTTTTGTGTATTAATGGGGGAATAAAAGGGGCTTATTAGCCGTTGTGTGGTGAAGTGAAAAAATTACAGCCCTTTTTGGCGTGTATTAGTGGCAAAAAAAAATATTATTTGCCGTTCACGGCCGCAGTTATATGTTCTAAAGCCTCTTTTTGGCATGCATTAGTGGGGAAAAAGAAAAAGGGCTTATTTGCCGTTGTGTGGTGAAGTGAGAAAATGAAAGCCCTTTTTAGCATGTATTAATTTTCTTTTTATTTACTTATTTGTATGTCAGACAGTATGTCAGACAGTGAAGTGACAGAGGCCTAAATGTTTCTGGTGCAGGCACAGGTCGCAGCAGAGTAAGAGGGTGTGGCAGCAGGAGTCGCAGTGAGAGGGGCGTGAGCTCCCAATAGGGGTGGGCGATATAGACGATATGCGATATAAACTATATAAATTTGACCGAGAGATTTTGTTTATATTGCCATATCGCGGAAGAACAAGGCATGCGCCGCTCTTGGCTCCCACCATGTTCTCCTGAGCCGTCACAGTGGAGAAGGAGGGAGTCCCTCCCTCCCCACTGTGTGCGGCTGACGCTGACCACCAATGAGAACAGAGTAGGAGGAGGAGGGACTGTCAGAGAGGAGGAGGAGGAGGGGAGGGGCTGTGGCCACTCCGCCACCAATTAATATAGTTAATATGCCTGCATACAAACGTAGCCTGCATGTGCTGGCCATATCCCATACCCGACCTCTATGACTGCACGCCGTGATCCACCGCAATTAACCCCTCAGGTCCTGAGGGATTAATTGCGGCGGATCACGGCGTGCAGTAATAGAGGCCAAGTATGGGATATGGCAGACACATGCAGGCTATGTTTGTATTCAGGCATATTGACTATATTCATTGGTGGCGCAGTGGCCACAGCCCCTCCCCTTCTACTTCCCCTCTTCTAAGTATTATATTAATTTTGCCCCCCTCCACATGATTAAATCATTGGTGGCAGTGGCGCCAGGGTGGCAGCTTCTGATCGGAGCCCCAGCAGTGTAATCGCGAGGCTCCGATCGGTTACCATGGCAGCCAGGATGCTACTGAAACCCTGGCTGCCATGATCAGCTCCCTGCTGCCATGTGCACTATGCACATGGCAGCAGGGAGAGTGTGAAGTCCTATTTACCCTAATAGAGCTCTATTTGTGTGAATAGGACAAGGGTTCTTGCCCCTAGGGAGGCTAATAGTTATTAAATAAAAAGGTTAAAAAAAATAAGTTTAACCCCCCCCGAAATATTAAATATATCGCATATCGCACATGCTTACAATTATATCGCAATATAGATTTTAGGCCATATGGCCCACATCTAGCTCCTAATGTCAGCTAGTGGTCGTGTCTTGAACTGCAATCAAGCGGTTCTTGAATGGTTGACTAGATCTTCGACTTCGTCGCAAGTGACATCAGACATGGGGGATGTTACAAGGCTTAGAAGTTTATAAGTAAATCTTGAAATTTCTCAGAAATTTTCAAAAACCAACTTTTTAAGCTTACATAATAGAAACCACCCAAAAATGACCTCATTCTAGAAACTACACCCCTCAAGGTATTCAAAACTGATTTTACAAACGTTGTTAACCCTTTAGGTGTTTTTTTCAAGAATTAATGGAAAATAGAGATACAATTTAAAAATGTAACTTTTTTGGCAGATTTTCCATTTTAATATTTTTTTTCCAGTTACAAAGCAAGGGTTAACAGCCAAACAAAACTCAATATTTATGGCTCTGATTTTGTAGTTTACAGAAACACCCCATATGTGGTTGTAAACTGCTGTATGGGCACACGGCAGAAGGAAAGGAATGCCATATTGTTTTTGGAAGGCAGATTTTGCTGGACTGTTTTTTTTTTACACCATGTCCCATTTGAAGCCCCCCTGATGCCCCCCTAGAGTAGAAACTCCATAAAAGTGACCCTATCTAAGAAACTACACCCCTCAAGGTATTCAAAACTGATTTTACAAACGTTGTTAACCCTTTAAGTGGTCCACAAGAGTTATTGGAAAATGGTGATGAAATTTTAGAATTTAAATTTTTGGGCAAATTTTCCATTTTAATAATTTTTTTCCAGTAGCAAAGCAAGGGTTAACAGCCAAACAAAACTCAATATTTATGTCCCTGATACTGTAGTTTACAGAAACACCCCATATGTGGTTGTAAACTGCTGTATGGGCACATGGCAAGGCGCAGAAGGAAAGAAATGCCATATGGTTTTTGGAAGGCAGATTTGGCTAGACTGTTTTTATTTACACCATGTCCCATTTGAAGGCCCCCTGATGCACCCCTAGAGTAGAGATGTCGCAAACATAAAATTTTCAGTTTGCGAACGGCGAACGCAAATTTTTGCTAATTTTTCGCGAACGGATGAATCGGGCGAACCGCCATAGACTTCAATAGGCAGGCGAATTTTAAAACCCACAGGGACTCTTTCTGGCCACAATAGTGATGGAAAAGTTGTTTCAAGGGGACTAACACCTGGACTGTGGCATGCCGGAGGGGGATCCATGGCAAAACTCCCATGGAAAATTAAGTAGTTGACGCAGAGTCGGTTTTTAATCCATAAAGGGTATAAATCACCTAACATTCCTAAATTGTTTGGAATAACATGCTTTAAAATATCAGGTATGATGTTGTATCGATCAGGTAGTGTAAGGGTTACGCCCGCTTCACAGTGACAGACCAAACTCCCCATTTAACGCACCGCAAACAGTCCATTTGCACAACCGCAAACTCCCCATTTGCACAAGGTTGGATACCAAGCTAGCCATGTCCCGTTCCTTGTCCTCACTGACATCATTGAAGGTCTCTTCCTCCACCCAGCAATGTACAACACCAAGGGTCCCCGAAAGGAGACAACAAGCCTCCTGGGACGCCTCGTGTGGTTTGGTCTTCCACCTCCTCAAAGCCACCTTCCTCTGACTCCTCTTCTTCAGACTCCTCTCTCTGCGTTGCCGCAGGTCCAGCAATCGAAAACGACAAGGCTGCCTCTGGGGGTGATGGTGACCACAACTCTTCCTCTTCATGCTCATCTACAGCCTGATCCAGCACTCTTCACAGGGCACGCTCCAGAAAAAACGCATATGGGATGAGGTCGATGATGTTGCCTTGGGTTTGACGGACCAGGTTTGTCACCTCCGCAAAAGGACCCATGAGCCTACAGCCATTGTGCATGAGCGTTCAGTAACGCAGCCAAAAAATATCCAGCTCCGCAGAGGCTGTCCCCATTTTTTTTAATTAAAAAAATCTGTTCTTAACAGTTTAATCTCTGTTTTGTCCCCTATCAGGGGCCGGTGTATGGAATAGATTTTAGAAACCGGGAGATGGAAAAAGATGCTTGGTTGGTCCTTTTACTTCCAATTTGGGGCACTGTGCGTACGCCTTGCAATGTACTGTGCCACCAGATATAAGTGGTGTGTTTAAGTAGTACAAACCGGATTCCAAAAAAGTTGGGACACTAAACAAATTGTAAATAAAAACTGAATGCAATGATGTGGAGATGGCAAATGTCAATATTTTATTTGTAATAGAACGTAGATGACAGATCAACGAAAAATACGTTGATTCCAATTTTCACGGTGTCAACAAATCCCCAAAAAGTTGGGACAAGTAGCAATAAGAGGCTGGAAAAAGTAAATTTGAGCATAACGAAGAGCTGGAAGACCAATTAACACTAATTAGGTCAATTGGCAACATGATTGGGTATAAAAAGAGCTTCTCAGAGTGGCAGTGTCTCTCAGAAGCCAAGATGGGTAGAGGATCGCAGAAAGATAGTGGAGCAATATCAGAAAGGTGTTACCCAGCGAAAAAATTGCAAAGACTTTGCATCTATCATCATCAACTGTGCATAACATCATCCAAAGATTCAGAGAATCTCGAACAATCTCTGTGGGTAAGGGTCAAGGCCGTAAAACCATACTGGATGCCCGTGATCTCCGGGCCCTTAAACGACACTGCACCACAAACAGGAATGCTACTTTAAAGGAAATCACAGAATGGGCTCAGGAATACTTCCAGAAACCATTGTCATTGAACACAATCCACCGTTCCATCCGCCGTTGCCAGCTGAAACTCTACAGTGCAAAGAAGAAGCCATTTCTAAGCAAGATCCACAAGCTCAGGCGTTTTCACTGGGCCAGGGATCATTTAAAATGGAGTGTAGCAAAATGGAAGACTGTTCTGTGGTCAGACGAGTCACGATTCGAAATTCTTTTTGGAAATCTGGGACGCCATGTCATCCGGACCAAAGAGGACAAGGACAACCCAAGTTGTTATCAATGCTCAGTTCAGAAGCCTGCATCTCTGATGGTATGGGGTTGCATGAGTGCGTGTGGCATGGGCAGCTTGCATGTCTGGAAAGGCACCATCAATGCAGAAAAATATATTCAGGTTCTAGAACAACATATGCTCCCATCCAGACGTCATCTCTTTCAGGGAAGACCCTGCATTTTTCAACAAGATAATGCCAGACCACATTCTGCATCAATCACAACATCATGGCTGCGTAGGAGAAGGATCCGGGTACTGAAATGGCCAGTCTACAGTCCAGATCTTTCACCTATAGAGAACATTTGGCGCATCATAAAGAGGAAGGTGCAACAAAGAAGGCCCAAGACGATTGAACAGTTAGAGGCCTGTATTAGACAAGAATGGGAGAGCATTCCTATTTCTAAACTTGAGAAACTGGTCTCCTCGGTCCCCAGACGTCTGTTGAGTGTTGTAAGAAGAAGGGGAGATGCCACACAGTGGTGAAAATGGCCTTGTCCCAACTTTTTGGGGATTTGTTGACATCATGAAATTCTGATTCAACATATTTTTCCCTTAAAATGGTACATTTTCTCAGTTTAAACTTTTGTTCCGTGATTTATGTTCTATTCTGAATAAAATATTAGAAGTTGGCACCTCCACATCATTGCATTCAGTTTTTATTCACGATTTGTATAGTGTCCCAACTTTTTTGGAATCCGGTTTGTAAACTGCATTTGATCAGAAGCCTTGTCGTTGGCTGCCATCAATTGACACCATCTGATATGTGATCCTGACTAGGGGGGCAGTTAGTCACGGGTGTCTTGAGCTTTATCCTGTGACTACCCCCCCCTGTGAAGTGAGTACTTTAACTTTCAGAATTATCAACCTCCTCTTAGGAGATTATTCTGTATTATCATCATCATCTGGTATAAGGGGATATTACTTACCACACCTATCTCCTCCATACTCTTGAGAGTGGTGCCTACTATAGTGTTCTTTCTTTGAATCACGTCTGGTTGGATCCATTCAGTTGGTTTGGAACCACCAGACTAGTTTCATCCATTAAAAGTAGTGAAAATACATAAAATAAAATACGTACAAATAAAATAAAAAAATTTGATTTATGAAGTGGAGTTCCATATGGTGTAGGAGTTTGAGGAGGCGGTGGACGTAGCGTTGTAGGTGGAAGCGGCGGTGGAGGAGAATGAGGTAGCCAACACTGGTTTTTGGTTTTAATTTTTTATTTATTTTTATTAGGGTACACTCCAAAACAGTGTTAAATATCCAAAATACAAGAATAAGCAATTGCGCTGCAGTATAACAATGGCTGGTTAAGGCAGGTATACATGTCTATTCTGCACAAGGTACGGACAAGTCCTGTGGGATCCATGTCTGGTTCATTTTAAAGAACGTGAGATTGTCCACATTGGCTGTGGACAGGCGGCTGCACTTGTCTGTGATAACGAGACGTTCCATATCAGCTGGTGGTGCTGGTTGTTGTGGCGTGCTGACAAAGCTTTTCCACTTTTCAGTCATGCTAACCCTGCCTTCTGAGGTGCTGGCGGTGCCCCAGCTGCGTTGGCGGCCACTTACTTCACCTTGTGCTTTCACTGTGCCCCCGCTGTCAGATGGGAATGCCACCAGCAGCACGTCTACCAGCATGCGCTTGTACTCGCGCATCTTACGATCACGCTCCAATGACGGAATTAAGGAAGGTACGTTGTCCTTGTAACGGGGTTCCAGCAGCGTGGCCACCCAGTAATCAGCACAAGTTAGAATGTGGGCAACTCGCTCATGTGTGCCAGGCTGTCCAAAGGCAACGAAAAGCTGTCCTCTGTGGGAGGTGTATTGTCTGTGTTCTCTGTATCCCCCCAGCCACGCACCATTGATGGCCATGAGCTGGTCTGGGTGCCACCCTGCTGTGAACATGGTTCCTCCTCCTCCATCTCCTCCTCCTCATCCTCCACCTCGTCATCCTCCAGAACTGTGCCCTGGCTGGACAATTGTGTACCTTGGGTTTGTGGGTGCAGGAACCCACCCTCTGAGCCACTTGTGAATGACTGGCCAGAAACCCTACGAAAAGATCCCTCTTCCTCTTCCTCCTCCTGTGCCACATCCTCTTCCATCATCGCCAACAGCGTTTTTTCACGGAGGCATAGAAGTGGGATAGTTACGCTGAGAACTGGCCATGTTGGTGGAGTACTTGAAACAGCGCAACAAGGAACACAGGTCTCGCATGGAGGCCCAGTCATTGGTGGTGAAGTGGTGCTGTTCCGCAGAGCGACTCACCCATGCCTACTGCAGCTGAAACTCCACTATTGCCTGCTGCTGTTCACATAGTCTGGGCAGCATGTGCAAGGTGGAGTTCCATGTTGTGGACACGTTGCATATGAGGCGGTGAGCGGGAAGGCCGACGTTACGCTGCAGCACTGAACGGCGAGCGGCAGCAGGGTGAGAACGCTGAAAGCACGCACAGACGGTCCGCACTTTATGCAGCAGCTCTGACATATTGGGGTAACTTTTAAGGAATCTCTGCACCACCAAATTCAGCACATGCGCCAGGCAAGGGATGTGCTTCAAACCATAGTGGCTACTGCACTACTGTTGTGGATGCAAACAGTAACATCTGACTAAACCCTCACACTGATGTTAAAAATGAGACGTTAGCCAGTATATCCTTATAGTAAGGACATACCTGAGCCCACGCACCATGCCAAAGTTTCTTAAGTAGCACGGGACCTAACGCTAAACCTACCTGTACCGTATGGGTAGTACCATGAGCCAGTGGACAAATTACAGCAGCGTAAGGTCCGACTCACAGTAAATAGCCCCCAAATCCCTCCAGTGTGCCCCATAGGCAGCATTTAGGTGCACCTGTGAGGCCTGCAACATATCAGCCAGCCATGGATGGGACTCTAAGGCTCCTCCCTACTCCCATTGTACAGTCGTGGCCAAAGGTTTTGAGAATGAAGCAGATATTAGTTTTCACAAAGTTTGCTGCTAAACTGCTTTTAGATCTTCGTTTCAGTTGTTTCTGTGATGTAGTGAAATATAATTACACGCACTTCATACGTTTCAAAGGCTTTTATCGACAATTACATGACATTTATGCAAAGAGTCAGTATTTGCAGCGTTGGCCCTTCTTTTTCAGGACCTCTGCAATTCGACTGGGCATGCTCTCAATCAACTTCTCGGCCAATTCCTGACTGATAGCAACCCATTCTTTCATAATCACTTCTTGGAGTTTGTCAGAATTAGTGGGTTTTTGTTTGTCCACCCGCCTCTTGAGGATTGACCACAAGTTCTCAATGGGATTAAGATCTGGGGAGTTTCCAGGCCATGGACCCAAAATGGTATATATATATATCGTGGCTCACCTGTGTTTGTTACTGTGGTTAAGGTGCTCTGCTTTTTGGATGATTCACCTATTCATCCCACATAAAGAAATATATAAATCAAAAATAAAAGCAGGCACTCACCAGCTGGCAGGTCTAAGAATAGTAGCTTTATATATTGTTGCATAAAATTTACAATAAAATATACGAATGAAATATTCACATAAATGTTCACATAAAATTTAACATAAATTGCACTGGGGACAATAGATCGTTGTGTATCTTCCTTATATTAGCTAACTGGTTGAATGATAGGCTCTAGGTCAAATCCTTATTATCATGTGTAAAAAATCATGTGTAAAAAATCATGTGTAGAAAATCAAGAGTAAATATCCTCCCGTGAAAATCTGTGAAAAATAAAATGCAATAGTAATGGTATCCTGTGGAGAATAAATGTGACACAAAATATATAAATATAAATATAATATTTGGTGAAAGATTGTTCCAGTAAGGTTTTGAGATGGCCTAGTAGCAATTCCTCAATTGAGGTATTAGTTCAGTAGCAATTCCTCTATGCGCCAGAAAGTAAGGGTTTAGGTAAAGAGTAGTCGGGCTTTAAAACTGGGGCGTCCCCCTAGTTCTTCAAACCCTCTTACCTTACCCTTGAATGTGAATTCTCATAGGCGCTAGGGCTCTCGGTTCTCCCGGAATGATGTGGGATCCAACGCTGCAGGAGTTACCTCTCGCCGATCTCGGCGTTCCACGAGGCTACCTCCTTGCGTGTCAACAGTCAGGAAGTAACTTCCAAAGTTCTCGTGGTCTCGCGTAGTCTCGCGATAGCTTGATCCAGCTAGGTTTAGACTGGAATATCAATACAAGCTATATGGTAGTCTTCCGATTGTTATTATGGTCGAATTCAGATGGGTAGTTATTACTCGCAGGAACCAGCCAGACGCGTTTCGAGGGTCCTCCCTCTTCCTCAGTGGCTATAGTGCGAGTGTTACCCTACTTCCTTATATACTGTGGTTCTCTGAAGTCCCACCCAAATCCGACATGGATTTCACTTATTCTAATTGGATTGTATGTTATATCCTCAGTACATAGTACTACTTCAATATAAGTATATAGACTGCTAACTTTAAAATAATATAATCTTTATTACTAAAATACACCTTAAAAATGTAAATAAAAATATAAATATAGTATATAAGCTCTAATTTTGAGATCTCAATCTCTTGGATTTTATTCTTTTGATTTGTCCTTACTTGGGCTATAATAAGTTGAGTTTTTTTCTCCATAGATGTTTTCCCATATATGGAAACCTTAATATAGGTACCATAATATCTGAAGAACTTTAGAGACCCAAAAAATCACAAAAACCACAAAAATCGCAAAAAACGCATCGAAAACGCAACACATATTCAAAAAACCGCACATGCGTTTTCAATGCGTTTTATATGGGAATCTCCTCCCACATCTATCTCCATGATCCCCCATCCATTATAACTATCAAATACATCATTAAGTGTTATATATTGGATGTTTATTATTGAAAACCATTTTTCAAATTAATTTTTCATTTTTCATTTTTCATTTTTCATTTGTGGTATAAGGGGAGGGGGGCCCGCCTCCGAGGGGAGATCCTGGTGCTACAATATAGCCCACCTCAGGATGTCCCATCAGAGGGAGGCACCCCTCCCTTAAGTCTATAAGAAGCCAAATATCTCAAAATCTGAGTTTAATCCCCGTGGAAGGAGAGTTTGAAAATCGAAAATTCGCCTAGATTCCTGTCTCGACATCCTAGCGATATGGTCTCCGCCTCGCCAGTGTATGTCCACCTTTTCAAAGGCCATGAAGACCATACCCTTTGGGTCTTTATTATGACATTGTTTATAATGTAATGACAAAGAGTGCTTTTCATACCCATTTTTTATATTGGTCACATGTTCTGCCAGCCTTTTTTTTAAAGTGCGTTTAGTTCTCCCAATATATTGTTTCTTACATTGGCATTCTATTATATACAAGATATTCTTTGAGCTACAAGTCAGAAATTCTTTAATTTTCCACGTAAAGGAGTTTACCCGTGATTGAATTTCGGTGGTCTTCTTGGGAAATGATGTGAGTTTGCAGATACTACAACTCCCACATCTATAGAAGCCACTCAAATTCAGCCAACCTTGAATAGATGATTTATTCTCTTTAACTTTGTTTTTAACTGATGGTGCTACCTTTAGGGATAGGTTTTGCGCTCTAGTATATATACTTTGAGGGCCATTCCCAATCAAAGGGCCTATTAATTTATCATTCAATAGATAATGCCAGTGTTTCCTCACTATTCCCTCTATTTTTTTGTGTTGTTTATTAAAGGGTAATATGATTCTGAACTGATCTCCTTCTTTATCTTCTTTTATATTTTCTAAAAAGAAGGTATTTCTGTCTGTATTTTGTACCTTGATCAGTGCTTTCACCAAATATTATATTTATATTTATATATTTTGTGTCACATTTATTCTCCACAGGATACCATTACTATTGCATTTTATTTTTCACAGATTTTCACGGGAGGATATTTACTCTTGATTTTCTACACATGATTTTTTACACATGATTTTTTACACATGATAATAAGGATTTGACCTAGAGCCTATCATTCAACCAGTTAGCTAATATAAGGAAGATACACAACGATCTATTGTCCCCAGTGCAATTTATGTTAAATAAATAAATTATGTTTTATAAATAAATTATGTTTTATGTGAACATTTATGTGAATATTTCATTCGTATATTTTATTGTAAATTTTATGCAACAATATATAAAGCTACTATTCTTAGACCTGCCAGCTGGTGAGTGCCTGCTTTTATTTTTGATTCATGGACCCAAAATGTCAACGTTTTGGTCCCCGAGCCACTTAGTTATCACTTTTGCCTTATGGCACGGTGCTCCATCGTGCTGGAAAATGCATTGTTCTTCACCAAACTGTTGTTGGATTGTTGGAAGAAGTTGCTGTTGGAGGGTGTTTTGGTACCATTCTTTATTCATGGCTGTGTTTTTGGGCAAAATTGTGAGTGAGCCCACTCCCTTGGATGAGAAGCAACCCCACACATGAATGGTCTCAGGATGCTTTACTGTTGGCATGACACAGGACTGATGGTAGCGCTCACCTTTTCTTCTCCGGACAAGCCTTTTTCCAGATGCCCCAAACAATCGGAAAGAGGCTTCATTGGAGAATATGACTTTGCCCCAGTCCTCAGCAGTCCATTCACCATACTTTCTGCAGAAGATCAATCTGTCCCTGATGTTTTTTTTTTTAGAGAAGCGGCTTCTTTGCTGCCCTTCTTGACACCAGGCCATCTTCCAAAAGTCTTCGCCTCACTGTGCGTGCAGATGCGCTCACACATGCCTGCTGCCATTCCTGAGCAAGCTCTGCACTGGTGGCACTCCGATCCCGCAGCTGAATCCTCTTTAGGAGACGATCCTGGCGCTTGCTGGACTTTCTTGGACGCCCTGAAGCCTTCTTAACAAGAATTGAACCTCTTTCCTTGAAATTCTTGATGATCCTATAAATTGTTGATTGAGGTGCAATCTTAGTAGCCACGATATCCTTGCCTGTGAAGACATTTTTATGCAACGCAATGATGGCTGCACGCGTTTCTTTTGAGGTCACCATGGTTAACAATGGAAGAACAATGATTTCAAGCATCACCCTCCTTTTAACATGTCAAGTATGCCATTTTAACCCAATCAGCCTGACATAATGATCTCCAGCCTTGTGCTCGTTAACATTCTCACCTGAGTTAACAAGACGATTACTGATTGTTCTCAGCAGGTCCTTTAATGACATCAATGAAATGCAGTGGAAAGGTTTTTTTGGGATTAAGTTAATTTTCATGGCAAAGAAGGACTATGCAATTCATCTGATCACTCTTCATAACATTCTGGAGTATATGCAAATTGCTATTATAAAAACTTAAGCAGCAACTTTTCCAATTTCCAATATTTATGTAATTCTCAAAACTTTTGGCCACGACTGTATGTGTGGTTAGTCACACTGGAGGGAACTGGGAGCTGTTTGCTGTGAGTCGGTCCTTACGCTGCTGTAATTTGCCCACTGGCTCCTACCCATACGGTACAGGTAGGTTTAGCGTTAGGTCCCATGCCACTTGAGAAACCTTGGTGGGGTGTGCGCGCTCAGGTATGTCCTTAATATAAGGATATACTGGCTAAAGTCTAATTTTTAACATCAGTGTGAGGGTTTAATCAGATGTTACTGTTTACATCCAACACAATAGTGCACCTATTCTTGTAATTATAAATTTTCTATGCCTAAAACAGGCATTTAAAATGTCAAATGAGACAGACTTGCCGGTTCGTCCCCCTTCCCCACCCACACAACGCCCCCTTTTTTTTAGACCTGCTGTGAGCAGAGAAAGGTCGCAGATTGTGGTGCAAAGGTTATTATAAATTGGCGTATATTTGATAGTAAATGACCCCCATCAATTTTTTTTTAAATGCTGCCTTTTTAGGTGCTTTTTGCAGCCAATTCCCTTTGGCTGCGTGTTAGTTGCAACTCAATAAGGAATTATTAAATACACGACTAAGGGTACTTTCACATTAGCGGCAGGGGAGTCCGGCAGGTGAACAGCCTGTCGGATGCGTCCTGACGCTAGTTCACGTTTGCCCCCGGGCAGCCGCTCCGCCCCTATTGACTATAATGGGGGCGGAGTATCGGTGTCAGTGCACTGCGAGATGCAGTCGGACTAAAAGTAAGACATGCAGTACTTTTAGTCAGGCTGTCCCTCGCCGTGCTACCATCGGAACTCCACCCCCACCCCCTTTATAGTCAATGGGGACGGAGCGGGAGTCCAGGGGCACATGTGAACTAGCGGCAGGTCGGATCCGACAGGCTGTTCACCCGCCGGAACAGCCTACTGAACTCCCCTGCCGCTAGTGTGATACTAGCCTAACAGTGCATTCATTTTTGTCTATCATTGCATTTATGTATTTTTCCTAAAAATACCACAAACTTATAGGTTTAAAACATGAATTTCATGCCATTTTTTACAATCATAAAAAAACGGACAAAAAAATGATGTGAAAGAAGGCTACATCCAGCACAAATCAGCTTTAACAAAAAACATTTACCGGTAAAAATGTTTGCTGGCTCCAACAATCCTGTCTGCACATATAACATGCCCTTTGGAGCCTGATAAAAGGGGTTAAGTACATTTTATGGAGAATTTTTGTTCATTATCAAACCAGTTTCTAACAAAAACTCTGAGCATTTAAAAGGCAGTATACATAAAATAAAATGTATACTTGTATCCACTTATGACTATCCTATTAAATGTCTTATTATACTGCAAGGAATCTGCAGTCATATATATGTACACTTTACTATCCTTATATGTTTATAGATTGATTTAATGTAACATTACAGTAACTGGAGTGAAAAAGTAAGACATATAAACTTTAATACAAAATTTTAAAATTCACTTTGAAAACCTTCTTAAAGGAAATGCATTTTTTTTACTAAATAATGCCAG
Source organism: Bufo bufo (assembly GCF_905171765.1). NCBI lineage: Eukaryota > Metazoa > Chordata > Amphibia > Anura > Bufonidae > Bufo > Bufo bufo. The sequence goes on along the minus strand of NC_053390.1, from coordinate 179,466,031 downwards.
TGAAATTTTTTTATCTGTCTTTATTTTCTGATTTTAGATTTTTATTCTACTTTCTGAACATCATTACAAAGGCTGCCTTCTTAGCTGAGTTGCTGTTAACAGCATTTAGAAATATACTCACATGGTCCATAGGAACAGTAGACAGAAGATGCTTTGTGATGTCTGTGTAGACATGCTCAGTGAATTATAATAATTGAGGAGGGAGGGGAAGAAGATAAAATGTGTTATTACCTATTGTGAATGACATGATACATTGTCATCTATATAAATGTTACCTGTACTGTAATCCTGCCTGTGATGATAATAAGATGACTACTGAAAACTGATCGCTACCGAACAGGAATTGCCAGCCTATCATTTTGCTTAGTGGTCAGTGTGACAATTGCAGGATTTCTAAATACAGATAGTGAAATGGAAAATTAAAAGGAAAAAAAGCATCACCATGGCTTCTTAAAAATATGTTTGACATATAGTAAAACATGATTCAAACAAAATGTTATTTTCTGATGAATCATTGCCTTTAAAGCCCTGATAACTTGCTCACTTAGAGGATTAACACATACATGCAGAGCTCAATGTTTTTCTACTGGGACTTTACCAGCTGGGAATATGGTGATGTCTAGGTCTTACCATTGGTCACATTTAATGATAAAATACTTTAAATGACCTCAGTGTATCTTAACCCCAACGTTTTTTCATCAATGTACTTGTATGAGGTCTTATTTTATGCAGGACAAGTTATAGTTTTTAATGCACCATTTTAGGTACATGTAATGATTGATTAAAGCAAGCTGTTTAGCTAACACTGATGACACTGGAGGCTGGCCGAGACAGTACAACAAGAGCAAACTAGATCAGTGCTGACCACTGTTCCAATCTGACTGTCCAGAAGTCCATGGGGTCAGGGAATGGGGTATGTGCCGGAGAAAGGCCACAGTCCAGGTAGGACTGAATCTGGTTGTTCAGGCAGTATGTCTTTTAGGCCTCTTTCACACGAGCGTGTCCGGATAAGGTCCGGATGCGTTGTGGCAAACCCGCGTGAGTAGGTATGCAATTGCAGTCAGTTTTGACTGCGATTGTGTTCCGTTGTTCAGTTTTTATCGCACGGGTGCAATGCGTTTTGCACGCACGTGATAAAAAACTGAATGTGGTATCCAGACCCGAACTTCTTAACAAAAGTTCAGGTTTGGGTTCAAGGTTGTGTAGATTGTATTATTTTCCCTTATAACATGGTTGTTTTCCCTTATAACAATACAGAATGCATAGTACAATAGGGCTGGAGGGGTTAAAAAAATAATTATAATAATTGAACTCACCTTAATCCACTTGTTTGCGCAGCCGGCATCTCTTCTGTCTTCATCTGTCAGGAATAGGACCTTTGATGATGTCACTGTGTTCATCACATGGTCCATCACATGATCCATCAGCATAGTGATGGATCATGTGATGGACCATGTGATGAGCGTAGTGACGTCATCAAAGGTCCTAATTCTGACAGATGAAGACAGAAGAGATGCCGGCTGCGCGAACAAGTGGATTAAGGTGAGTTAAATAATTTTTATTTATTTTTTTAACCCCTCCAGCCCTATTGTACTATGCATTCTGTATTCAGAATGCTATTATTTTCCCTTATAACCATGTTATAAGGGAAAATAATAATATTCGGGTCTCCATCCCGATCGTCTCCTAGCAACCGTGCGTGAAAATCGCACCGCATCCGCACTTGCTTGCGAATGCTTGCGATTTTCACGCCACTCCATTCACTTCTATGGGGCCTGCGTTGAGTGAAAAACACACAGAATAGAGCTTGCTGCGATTTTCAACGCAACGCACAAGTGATGCGTGAAAATCACCGCTCATGTGAACAGCCCCATAGAAATGAATGGGTCCGGATTCAGTGCGGGTGCAATGCGTTCAACTCACGCAATGCACCCACGTGGAAAACTCGCCCGTGTGAAAGGGGCCTTAGAGATGAGCGAATCGAATCAGACGAAGTGGAATTCGATCCGAATTTCTGAATAAATTTGATTCGCAACAAATGCGCATTTCCTCGTGCTTTGTGGTAACAAATCACAATTTTTCCTAAAATGGTTACTACAATGGCGGCTACACGTGTGAGGACATGGGGCAAGGAACTCTGGGAAGGCGGGCTGACCCATAAAGCCATGCATGCAGCCAGCCAGCCCTGTGATGTCACAGCCCTAAAAATATTGTGGCCATCTTAGAGTCAGACATTTTCAAGTGTTCTGAGTGCAGGGACAGAGATGAGAAGGCGCTAGAGACAGCAATTGTAAAAACCTCTTAGTGGGAAAAAACCCGGAAAACTATTTATAAGTGCAGGGAAAGGATAGGGAGGAATCATTTCACAGCATCTTAGTGCAGGGAGAGATGTCAGAAAGCGCTAGGAACAGTGCCAGAAAAGCGATTTACAAGTGCAGGGAAAGATAATTTGGGGATTCAAATAGCCATTATACAGCTCTGTTATTCCAGCAATTTGTTCTTGTGGTGTAAGTGCTATGTTGAATAGTGTTGATCAAGAATATTCGAATTGTGAATTTTTATTGCGAATATCGGCACTTTGAGAATTTGCGAATATTTAGAATATAGTGATATACACTGCTCAAAAAAATAAAGGGAGCACAAAAATAACACATCCTAGATCTGAATTAATTAAATATTCTTCTGAAATACTTTGTTCTTTACATAGTTGAATGTGCTTACAACAAAATCACACAAAAATAAAAAAATGGAAATCAAATTTTTCAACCCATGGAGGTCTGGATTTGGAGTCACACTCAAAATTAAAGTGGAAAAACACACTACAGGCTGATCCAACTTTGATGTAATGTCCTTAAAACATATCAAAAAGAGGCTCAGTAGCGTGTGTGGCCTCCACGTGCCTGTATGACCTCCCTACAACGCCTGTGCATGCTCCTGATGAGGTGGCGGACGGTCTCCTGAGGGATCTCCTCCCAGACCTGGACTAAAGCATCTGCCAACTCCTGGACAGTCTGTGGTGCAACGTGACGTTGGTGGATAGAGCGAGACATGATGTCCCAGATGTGCTCAATTGGTTTCAGGTCTGGGGAACAGGCGGGCCAGTCCATAGCATCAATGCATTCGTCTTGCAGGAACTGCTGACACACTCCAGCCACATGGGATCTAGCATTGTCTTGCATTAGGAGGAACCCAGGGCCAACCGCACCAGCATATGGTCTCACAAGGGGTCTGAGGATCTCATCTCGGTACCTAATGGCAGTCAGGCTACCTCTCGCGAGCACATGGAGGGCTGTGCGGCCCTCCAGAGAAATGCCACCCCACACCATTACTGACCCAATGCCAAACCGGTCATGCTGGAGGATGTTGCAGGCAGCAGAACGTTCTCCACGGCGTCTCAAGACTCTGTCACGTCTGTCACATGCGCTCAGTGTGAACCTGCTTTCATCTGTGAAGAGCACAGGGCGCCAATGGCGAATTTGCCAATCTTGGTGTTCTCTGGAAAATGCCAAACGTCCTGCACGGTGTTGGGCTGTAAGCGCAACCCCCACCTGTGGACGTCGGTCCCTCATATCACCCTCATGGAGTCTGTTTCTGACCGTTTGAGCAGACACATGCACATTTGTGGCCTGCTGGAGGTCATTTTGCAGGGCTCTGGCAGTGCTCCTCCTGTTCCTCCTTGCACAAAGGCGGAGGTAGCGGTCCTGCTGCTGGGTTGTTGCCCTCCTACGGCCTCCTCCACGTCTCCTGATGTACTGGCCTGTCTCCTGGTAACGCCTCCATGCTCTGGACACTACGCTGACAGACACAGCAAACCTTCTTGCCACAGCTCGCATTGATGTGCCATCCTGGATAAGCTGCACTACCTGAGCCACTTGTGTGGGTTGTAGATGCCGTCTCATGCTACCACTAGAGTGAAAGCACCGCCAGCATTCAAAAGTGACCAAAACATCAGCCAGGAAGCATAGGAACTGAGAAGTGGTCTGTGGTCACCACCTGCAGAACCACTCCTTTATTGGGGGGGTCTTGCTAATTGCCTATAATTTCCACCTGTTGTCTATCTCATTTGCACAACAGCATGTGAAATTGATAGTCACTCAGTGTTGCTTCCTAAGTGGACAGTTTGATTTCCCAGAAGTGTGATTGACTTGGAGTTACATTGTGTTGCTTAAGTGTTCCCTTTATTTTTTTGAGCAGTGGTGTATATTCGTAATTTTGAATATTCAAGATTTTTTTCTTTAATCAGTACACATGATTCCTCCCTGCTTCTAGCTTGTGGGCCAATCAGAAGGCTGCAATATCTTTGACTTTAGGAGTAGTGTTGATTGCGAATTTTCATAATGCAAATTTTTGTAATAAGAATCAAAGAGATCGTGAAAACTCAGATCCGATGGTATATTCTAACCTCCAGGCGTTCCCATGGTTACGGGGACGCTTGTCGGGGAAAGTATGCCAAAGTGGAACAACTGTACAGATAAGCTAGAAGCAGGGAGGGATCATGTGTACTGATTTAAAAAAAAATCTTGAATATTCGCTATATTGCGAATATTCTAAAAAACAAATATATGGCAAAAAATACGAATATAGAGCAATTTAGCTAATATAGTGCTATAATCTTCTTTGTCTAATAGTTGTAATTTTTTTCTCATCTGAAGTTCAGATTAGAAAAAAATTACAACTATTAAAAAAAAGATTATAGCACTATATTAGCTAAATTGTTCTACATTTGTTTTTTATACGAATATTCGCTATATTGCTATATATTCTTGTTTTAGAATATTAAGAATATTCTAAAAAACGAATATATTTGTTTTTTAGAATATTTGTCATTTTTTTTAATCTGTACATTTGTTCCACTTTGGCATACTCCTCCCCGACAAGCGTCCCCGTCACTATGGGAACGCCTGGGGGTTAGAATATACCATCGGATCTGAGTTTTCACTATCTCATTGATTCTCATTACAAAAATTCTCATTACGAAAATACTCATTACAAAAATTTGCATTACGAAAATTCGCAATCAACACTACTCCTAACGAATATTCGAATTCACAAATATTCGACAAATATTCTACGAAATATTCGTGAAATATCGCAAATTCGAATATGACCCCTATATGCACTTCACTGGTGCACTTATTTGTGGCAAAAGGGTTTAGGGTACTTTCACACTAGCGTTTTTCTTTTCCGGTATTGAGTTCCGTCCTAGGGGCTCAATACCAGAAAAAAAATGATCAGTTTTATCCTAATCTAATTCTGAATAGAGAGCATTCCGTTCAGTATGCATCAGGATGCATCAGTTCAGTCCCTCTTATATTTTTGGTCCGGAGAAAATACCGTAGCATGCTGTATTTTCTCTCCGACCAAAAATCCTGAACACTTGCCAGAATGCCGGATTTGGAATTAATTTCCATTGAAATGTATTAGATCCGGCATTAAAATTGCGTATTGACGGATCCGTTCTTCCAGTCCGCGCATTCGCAGACCTTTAAATCTGTGAAAAAAATAAATACCGGATCAGTTTGTCCGGATGAGACTCTAGAGACTGATCTGGAATTTCAATGCATTTGTCAGACAGATCCGGATCCGTCTGACAAATGCCATCCATTTGTTTCCGGATTGCCGGATCCGGCAGGCAGTTCCGATGACAGAACTGCCTGCAAGAATCCTCTGCCGCAAGAGTAAAAGTACCCTTAGTGCCCTATTTCATTATAGAAATAAAAAAATATACGCACTTCACTGGTGCAGTTATTTGTGGCAAAAGCGTTCAGTGGCCTATTTCAGTACAGAAAGAAAAAAATATACGCACTTCACTGGTGTATTTATTTCTGCTAAAAGCGTTTACTGGCCTATTTCAGTACAAAAAGAAAAATATATTCTCAGTTCACATCGGCGGTTATATGTGTTGAAAGCGTACAAAAAAAAATATACGCACTTATTTGTGGCAAGAGCATTTAGTGGAAAAAAAGGAGGAATGCAGCAGCACCCTGCAAACCAGATAAAGTACAATGATGCCATAGTCACAAAAAATATTATAGTGCTAATGCTACGCTTATTTATAAAGTGAGATGCTTGGCGAATGCATTTTGTACAAAATCATCTGAGCCCGTCTGCCGGGCGTCAAGCCATGGCAGCGTGCATCTGCGCATTGGGAGGTGCTGACTAACCCCCTTTTCTTTGCAGATTTACAGTGCTGGAGGTGTGGCACTCCTAGCGAGTCGTGCACTCCTGATCAGCCTGTCTGCCCCATAGGCTGATTTTAATTAGTTTCAGTATAAAACTGTGGCCTGCTCTCACTACATTCATTGGAAGCTGTCTGGCACAAGGAAAGGTATGGAGTGGGCTCGGCATGCATGTTGGTACCTGCATCCCTTGTAAGTAATGGAGGCGATTTTGGCACCAAAAATGGTAAAAGGCAGAGTGGACCCAGCATGCATGTGGATCCAAAACTTCCTGAATTTTATGGCGCCCATTATGGCGCATAACAGGTAGTATTTACTGTTAGGACCCGTCTTACAGAGATTGCCTTGACGTCCGGGAGAAGGGCTCAGATGATTTTGTACATAGTAACATAGTAACATAGTAACATAGTACATAAGGCCGAAAAAAGACATTTGTCCATCCAGTTCGGCCTGTCATCCTACAAGTTGATCCAGAGGAAGGCAAAAAAACCCTGTGAGGTAGAAGCCAATTGTCCTCACTTTAGGGGAATAAAAAATTCCTTCCCGACTCCAATCAGGCAATCAGAATAACTCCCTGGATCAACGACCCCTCTCTAGTAGCTATAGCCTGTTATATTATTACACTCCAGAAACACATCCAGGCCCCTCTTGAATTCCTTTATTGTACTCACCATCACCACCTCCTCAGGCAGAGAGTTCCATAGTCTCACTGCTCTTACCGTAAAGAACCCTTTTCTATGTTTGTGTACAAACCTTCTTTCCTCCAAACGCAGAGGATGTCCCCTCGTCACAGTCACAGTCCTGGGGATAAATAGATGATGGGATAGATCTCTGTACTGCCCCCTGATATATTTATACATAGTAATTAGATCTCCCCTCAGTCGTCTTTTTTCTAACGTGAATAACCCTAATTTTGATAATCTTTCAGGGTACTGTAGTTGCCCCATTCCAGTTATTACTTTAGTTGCCCTCCTCTGGACCCTCTCCAGCTCTGCTATGTCTGCCTTGTTCACAGGAGCCCAGAACTGTACACAGTACTCCATGTGTGGTCTGACCAGTGATTTGTAAAGTAGTAGGAATATGTTCTCATCACGGGCATCTATGTCCCTTTTGATGCAACCCATTATCTTATTGGCCTTGGCAGCAGCTGCCTGACACTGTTTTTTGCAGCTTAGTTTGCTGTTTATTAAAATTCCTAGATCCTTTTCCATGTCAGTGTTACCGAGTGTTTTACCATTTAGTATGTATGGGTGACTTGCATTATTCCTTCCCATGTGCATAACTTTACATTTGTCAGTGTTAAACCTCATCTGCCACTTATCTGCCCAAGCCTCCAATCTATCCAGATCCCTCTGTAGTAGTATACTGTCCTCTTCAGTGTTAATTACTTTACACAGTTTAGTGTCATCTGCGAAAATTGATATTTTACTATGCAAGCCTTCTACAAGATCATTAATAAATATATTGAAGAGAATAGGGCCCAATACTGACCCCTGAGGTACTCCACTAGTGACAGTGACCCAATCTGAGTATGTACCGTTAATAACCACCCTCTGTTTTCTATCATTGAGCCAGTTACTTACCCACTTACAGACGTTTTCTCCGAGTCCGAGCATTCTCATTTTATATACTAACCTTTTATGAGGTACAGTGTCAAATGCTTTGGAGAAGTCCAGATATACGACATCCATTGATTCGCCGCTGTCAAGTCTAGAACTTACCTCCTCATAGAAACTGATTAAATTAGTTTGACATGACCGATCCCTCACGAAGCCATGCTGATATGGCGTTATTTGCTTATTTCCGTTAAGATGCTCTAACATAGCATCTCTCAGAAAACCTTCAAACAGTTTACCCACAACAGATGTTAAACTTACCGGCCTATAGTTTCCAGGCTCTGTTTTTGGACCCTTTTTGAATATTGGCACCACATTTGCCATGCGCCAATCCTGTGGGACATTCCCTGTCAGTAAAGAGTCCGCAAATATCAGAAATAAGGGTCTGGCTATGACATTACTTAATTCCCTTAGGATACGGGGGTGTATGCCATCCGGTCCTGGCGATTTGTCTATTTTGATATTTTTAAGTCGCTGTTGTACTTCTTCCTGGGTCAGACAGGACACTTTTAATGGCGAATTTATTTCAGCATTCAGCATTTCATCTGACAGTTTATTTTCCTCAGTGAATACATTGGAGAAAAAAATATTTAACAGCTTTGCTTTCTCCTCGTCGCTCTCTGCGACTCCCCCCTCATTACTCTTTAAAGGGCCGACACCTTCAGATTTATACTTTTTAACATTTATATAATTGAAGAACATTTTAGGGTTAGTTTTACTCTCTTTGGCAATTAATCTCTCGGTCTCTAGTTTGGCCGCTTTTATTTGTTTTTTACATGTTCTGTTTTTTTCCTTATAGTTTTTCAGTGCTTCCGTGCTACCCTCCTGTTTTAGTGTTTTATATGCTTTCTTTTTGTCATTTATTGCTTTCTTTACAGTTCTGTTTATCCACATTGGTTTCTTTTTGTTCCTTAACCTTTTATTCCCATACGGTATGTACCTCTCACAATGAGATTTTAGGATGTTTTTAAAGATATCCCATCTCACTTTATAAATAAGCGTAGCATTATCACTATAATATTTTTTGTGACAATGGCATTGTTGTACTTTATCTGGTTTGCAGGGTGCTGCTGCATTCCCTCTTTTTTCTTTCTTTCTGTTTTCAGCCATGGCAGCGTGCCCCTGCACATTGGGAGGTGCTGACTAACCCCCTTTTCTTTGCAGAAAAGCATTTAGTGGCCTATTTCAGTACAGAAAGAAAATAATATACGCACTTCACTGGTGCAGTTATTTGTGGCAAAAGGGTTTACTGGCCTATTACAGTACAAAAAGAATAATATATTCTCAGTTCAAGTCGGCTGTTATATGTGTTGAAAGCATGGCTGGGAGTCACCAGGATGGCAGCAGTGGGAGGTCAGGAGCCATACGTGCCCAGGGTAGACCACCTGCTTCGCAGCAGCCTACTTGCCCAGGAAGTGGTGGTACAGGGGTTCACGGAAGTAGTGGCGGTAGCAGTCAGTCAGTGCAGTGGTTATATGTGTTACTTTGTATTTCAGTACAAAAAGAAAAATATATTTTCAGTTCACTTCGGCAGTTATTTGTGTTGAAAGACTTTAGTGGCCTATTTCAGTACAAAAAGAAAAACATATTCTCAGTTCACTTCGGCGGTTATTTGTGTTGAAATCGTTTAGTGGCCTATTTCAGTCCAAAAAGGAAAAATATATATGCATTTCACTTCTGCAGTTATATGTGTTACAAGCTTTCAGTGTCCTATTTGAGTACAAAGAGGAAAAAAATATATACGCACTTCCCTGGTGCATTTATTTCTGCTAAAAGCTTTTACTGGCCTTTTTCAGTACAAAATGATAAATATATACGCATTTCACTTCTGCAGTTATTCTTATTTCAGTACAAAAACAAAATATATTCAGCGTTCACTTTTGCAGTTATGTGGTAAAACCTTTAGTGATGTATTTCGGTCGAAAAACAAAATATATTCAACGTTCAGCGCTGCAGTAATATTTGTGGTAAAATCTTTATTGATGTATTTTGGTGGAAAAACTCATTTTGTTCAGCGCTGAGGTTATATGCGGTAAAATCTCCATGATGTCTCCATGATAAATCTGCAGCATGGGGTCCCCGTATGGCTTCTACACACTTTCAAAATAATCCTTCAGCGGGGCGAATAGATGCCAGATACCCGGAGCGCTCCATGACCTTCCCAGGAGCTGCTGTTTGGAGCAGCGGTTCATTTCTGAGACGTCCGTATAGTGCGGGGGGAATCCGAAGACCCTCTCCATCGCCGTGCTCCGTTATATGCGGTAAAATCTTTTGTGACGTATTTCGGTGGAAAAGCAAATCTTGTTCAGCACTGTAGTAATATGCGGTAAAATGTTTTGTGATGTATTTCGGCGGTACAACAAATTGTAATCAGCGTTCAACACTGCAGTCATATGTGGTAAAATCTTTTGTGACGTATTTCGGTGGAAAAACAAATTTTATTCAGCGTTCAGCGCTGTAGTAATATGTGGTAAAATCTTTATTGAAGTATGTCGATCGAAAAACTTAATTTATTCTGCGGTCAGCGCTGAGATTATATGCGGTAAAATCTTTAGTGACGTACCTTGATGAACTTCGTGACTCTTCCGGGCTCAAAGCTATTTTTACGCTTTGTCTTCTCATTGTCTGTAGCTACTAGAGGCCTGTTCATGCCAGGCAGGTTCCCCCAGAAGTATCTTGGTTGATCGACACTGTGTCATTGTGCCATTCTGTGGCTTCCTCATGCTGCTGCCACCTCCACACTTTATTGTGGCCTCCTCCTGGTGCTGCTGACACCTCAAGACTCTATCATTGTGGCACTCTGTGGCCTAATCATGCTGCTGCCACCTCCAGACTGTCGTTGTGCCATTCTCTGGCTTCCACATGATGCTGTCACCTCCAGACTCTGTCATTGTGCCACTCTGTGACCTACTCATGCTGCTGCCACCTCCAGAGTCAGTCATTGTGCCACTCTGTGTCCTCCTCCTGATGCTGCTGCCGACAATTCCGGACTCTGTCATTGTGCAACTCTGTGGCTACTAATGCTGCTGCCACCTCCAGACCCTGTCATTGGGCTACTCTGTGGTCTCCTCATGCTGCTTTCACCTCACCACTATGTCGTAGGTCCACTCTGTGGACTTCTCATGCTGTTCCCACCCTTCCCCACTTCATGACTGGTCCATCATTTTGGCTTTCGGCCTGGCTGACATCATCATTTATTTGACACTTCTTCTGATCTGTCAGAAAGAAGGAAAAATGAGACACACAACGGATCCTGTCTGTGTAGCTGCTTTAAGGCCTGTATGGTCCTATCAAAATTGGCTTATGATTTGGTAGCCAAAAGCAGGAGTGGGTAGAAAACACAGAAGACATGCAAATATACGGTTCACGTGTCATCTCTGTTTTAGATCCATTCCTGTATTTTTTGGCATTAGCAATACTGATGGATTACTGACCAAATTATGACCGAGTAGTGTTGAGTGAGCACCAAAGTGCTCGGGTGCTAGAGTAGAACACTTTGCGATGTTCAGATGTTATACCGAGCACAATGGAAGTCAATGGGAGAACCCAAGGCATCTCCTGCTCTGAGGGGACTCTAGTTTGGCTTAGGAGTCCCTGCTCTGACTCCATATATAGCTATGTCCATCCCAGTGTATTTAAATCAAATTTAGCCTGTATTTCAGAAAAGTTTCTGCCAGGTTTTAAACTCATGACCTTCTGTATGAGAGGCAAGGCACTTAACCACTCAGCTGCATAGCTAGTTACTTTACAAAAAATAAAAATAAAATGAGACCTATACAGTAGAAGTTGTTGTTTTTTTGTTTGTTTTTTGTGACTGGCTATGCAGCTATACAATGTAGTGGTTAAAGTTTTGGGCTGTGATGCAGAAGCTGTGAGTTCAAATCCTGTCACAAACTTTTTCAGAAATAGAGGCTAAACTTAATATATATATATATATATACAGTTGCAAGAAAAAGTATGTGAACCCTTTGGAATGATATGGATTTCTGCACAAATTGGTCATAAAATGTGATCTGATCTTCATCTAAGTCACAACAATCACAGTCTGCTTAAACTAATAACACACAAAGAATTAAATGTTTCCATGTTTTTATTGAACACACAATGTAAAGATTCACAGTGCAGGTGGAAAAAGTATGTGAACCCCTAGACTAATGACATCTCCAAGAGCTAATTGGAGTGAGGTGTCAGCCAACTGGAGTCCAATCAATGAGATGAGATTGGAGTTGTTGGTTACAGCTGCCCTGCCCTATAAAAAACACACTTTTTCTTGCAACTGACACACGTGGTGTTCGGCCGAGCATAGCAATGCACGAGCTGAACTGGGGTTCGGCCAAGCATGTTCGCTCAACACTATGACCGAGTGAAGGCAAATGCTCAACAGACAGGATCCGTTTTTTTGGTGGTTATTGTTCTGACGGATCAGAGGAAGTGCCAAATAATAAGTTACGTCAACACAAACTTACTGCTGACACCTTCTCCACTCGGTCCGGGGGCTCTACTTTTATAAGCATTTAATAGAACAGGTTCTGTAGACATCTATGTGGAATCAGCTGACGAGGGTGTAAAAGGAGTGCACTTCTTCTTGACGCTAGCATCTACCTGTAAGGCTGAGTTCATACTTGAGTTATTTGGTCAGTTTTGGCCCCGTAACTGCCCAAATAAGTGAAGTCTGCAGTGATTCTAAGAGCGACGCCTGTCATGTGCATGTCATACTGACTCACAGTATTGTTTCACTACCGCAGCAGACTCCCTATGCATGTTACTGCAAGGCACAGTGTTCTACACCCCTATAAAGGCTCTCTGCAGCCCAATAATAGCATTTTTTTTTGCCCAATTCGTCGCAAATAAATTCGAAGTGAATTTTTCCCAAAAATTCGTCGAACCGGCCACATCGAATTTTTGAAAAATTCGCACATCTCTAATGTCTTTGTTTGTTGATTTGCCTCAGACCAGCGTGGCACATGAAAAAAACTGCTCCATTATGTTCATGAGACTGAATTAGTGTCTGCTGCAGCTTTTGATAAATGTGGTAGCATAAACAGCAGGACAGAGTGAATCAGCATGAGGCAGAGAGGATACTCCTGCTCAGACATGTGGGTGGCAGGCGTCTGATCGCTGAAAGCTGCGACAAACTGTGTATACAATGTATCCTGGTAATGCAGAAATTTGGTCTCCCTGTCGGAAACAGGAAAACATACCACAATTTTGCTTTGATAGCAAGGGTTTCAAAAGCATGGCTATACAGTAATCATCAGACTGCTTGATGCTAGCTATATGCCTTTCAGTACTTAAGCAATCAGGCATACAGCCTTCCATGGTTGCATCATGCCCAAGAATACAGTGCAGCCAGCAAGATACAAAAGCTGTTCCTCTTTGCCATCCCTTGTTGCATCAGCATGAGCATTTGCTCTAATACAGTATAAATATGAGGAGAAAAACATCATTGATGTCACGGTTGTTCCTACTGGCAAATGTGGTGACCTCTTTCGAAGGGCCTGAGTACACAACATGCATCTCTGAGGAGCTGCCACTTCCTGACTTCAAAACAACACATGCTCCCTGCTGAGGTGGTCTGGTGCATGTTGAAATCATTCGCTGCTTTGTGCTGCTTGTAGAAAATGCTCCAGCATATGCAAGGTGGAATTACAATAACAGACCATACTGTTGCTGCAAGTCCAGGAGGGGGTTCCATGTTGCTCCTGCATAATGGAAACCAGACGGATCCGTTATGCGGCCCATAAACTTCTATTATGATCGAATGCAAAACGGAATGCCTCTTAAAGAAAGCCGTAAGTATGGTCATTTATATGACTTACAGCTGAACACAGGAAAACCATTTGTAAGTCAACCCTGAATTAAAAGTTTAGACCATGTTTCTCAATACTATTTGTCAAGTGATGACAACAGGTCATTTTTTTAACAACATACTTAATATCCAAGTGATATGCAGTATTAGCCATATCAAAAATTGTTTTAGATGTTCTGACTGTTAGAATCCCAAAATTGTATCTCGTTGGGGTTACCTGAGGACTGTAAAAGTAAGATGCCCAATTAATATTCACAACTTATGCTGCGTTTGTCTTTCACTTTGTTTAAATATAAATTTGGCAAATATTGCCTATAAATGTATATATGGATATGACTTTATTCAGCATTGTTATGTATTAACAAGTGTAATATTTTTTACACACTGTAATGAATCAACAAGACTTGGTGCCGCAATCCACAAACAGTTTATGCAGAATACTGCAATAAAATTACACCATATATATTTGTAAGATGGTCTTTGCACTTTAGCAGCGTACCAGGATTTTAGAAGCGCCAAGGGAGACATAAATTCATCCAAGCACAATACTGGATTTTCACAGAACAATTTAGTTTCACATTCAGCCTTATAAAACCTGCTGCAGTTCAGAACAGTTTTCCTCTTGGTTTACCGTATAAAAAATAAGACATGAGGCAATTTCGGGTCATTTTTAAGCACTTTAAGCATGAGCGAATTTCGTATTTTGATATTCATTTGTGCTTTGTTTGGAGATAACAGCAAAATTGCGTTATGGATTCCGTTACTACTGACCATAACGCAATTCTATGACTGAATGCATAAAGGAATGCCTTTAGAAGTATTCCGGTATTCATTCAGTCATAATAATAGTCTATGGCCTGCATAACGGATCCGTCCCGTTTCCGTTATGCAGGGGAGTCCTCTCCTGCATAACGAAACGGGACGGATTCGTTATGCAGGCCATAGACTTCTATTATGATGGAATGAATAACAGAATGCTTCTAAAGGCATTCCGTTATGCATTCCAACATAGAATTGTGTTATGGTTTGTGGTAACAAAATCCATAACTAGAGTTGAGCGGACACCTGGATGTTCGGGTTTGACCAAACTTCACAAAAATGTTCGAGTTCGGGACCCGAACTTGACCCCGAGCCCCATTGAAGTCAATGGAGACCCAAACTTTTGAGCACTAAAATGGCTCTAAAAATATAATGCAAAGGGCTAGAGGGCTGCGCATGTCAGCAAAATGTAGTTAAGAGCATGGCAAGTGCTCTGCAAACAAATGTGGATAGGGAAATGACTTTAAATAACATAAAATACGTAAAAATAACAAATAATAATCTTGATCTAGGAGGACGATGTCCATGTGGAGTAGAAGGTCGAGGAGGCAGTGGATGTGGCGGTGTAGGTGGAAGCGGTGGTGGAGGAGGTAGCCTACACTTTTTTGGTTTATTTTTAATTTTTAATTGGGGTAGACCCCAAAACATTGTGAAATATAACCTGTGATAACCCCCTCCAGTCGTGCTAAACACATGTTCAGACAATACACTGGCTGCAGGGCAGGCCAGCACCTCCAAGGAGTAAAGGGCAAGCTCAGGCCATGTGCCCAATTTGGAGACCCAGAAGTTGAAGGGTAGAGATGGCCTTGCAGTTCACCCAGCGGTCGGTTCGCCTCGAACTTTGCTTGTTCGCAGTTCGACGAACATGCCAACATATGGCGATATTCGCGCCCACCATATTCTTTTACATTGTGAAGAACTTTGACCCATGACACATCCATCAGGTGGTACGGGACAGCCAATTGAGACATTTCAGCACATGGACATACCCCCTAACTTATAAATAGACCTGATCTGGCTGTCATTTTACATTCTGTCTTTTGTCAGTGTATGAAGAGGTTGTTGTGTGAAGCAGGGACAGACTGTTAGTGACACAAATCGCTAGCTAATAGGTCCACAAAAGTCCTTTTAAGGACTGGTATAGGTGTACTATTGTTTGGTGTGCAGTACAGAGGGGTGTAATACACTTATAATTTACTTTCTAACATAGAAAGCATATTATAGTGGATTTGTATTGTGCAGCATTGTGACTGGTGAGCGGTTCTGCAGTGATACTACAACTACAAAGAGTGACAAACGCAATTAGAAAAAAGTATTCTTACTGGTGGAATAGACCAGTGGCCCCCCAAAATGACAGATTGAATCGTGGTGTTATATACCAATATCATTTCATAATAGTGTATTTGGGAACTGCAGAAATTTTGCCTGTTTTGCTGCGTTCCCTCTGCTACACACAGTGACAAACGTTACTGGAAAAAAAGTATTATAACTGGTGTGATAGACCAGTGGCCCCCCAAAACGGCAGATTGAAGCGGGGTGTTATATAACAATATACTTTCATAATAGTGTATTTGGGTACTGCAGATATTTTGCATGTTTCGATGCGGGCCATTTCAGAAGATCTTACATGGCCATGGCTTGCCTTGCTGACATTCAGCGGTGACACAACCTGCCCGTCAGACGTCTTATTTGTGACTGCCCGACGCGATGGAACTCAACCTTGTATATGCTTGATAGGCTGCTCCAGCAGAAATGTGCAGTTAACGACTACCTGTACGAACTCTGCAGCAGGACAGGTTCTGGGGAGCTTGTTTTTTTTTTCACCATGCCAGACTTCTGCGGCCATTTGATGGGATCACCAAACTGATCAGTCACAGCCAGGGCGCCATCAGTGACATTGTACCTTACGCCTTCTTTCTGGAACATGCATTGCATCGTGTCATTGTTAAAGCCGTCGAGGAGCAGGAGCAGGAAGATGAGGAAGTCGCAATGCTGGATGAATTCCCAAGAGGGCTACTCCATCTGAGACAAGTCAACAACAGGAGTCTGAAGAGGAGTCAGAGGAGGAGTCAGAGGAGGATGGTGCCGGGGCGGATGAGGAGGAGCAAGAAGAGCATGCTTTAAACCTTTCTGGGATCCCTGGTGTTGTCCGTGGATGTGGGGAGGAGAACGAGGACAACATTATCCTGGATGATGAGCAAGAGCCAGGCCACTACACCGCTTCCATTTTAGTGCAAATGGGGGCCTTCATGCTCCAGTGTTTTAAGAGGGACCCCCGTATAAAGAGCATAAAGGGCAAGGACCAGTACTGGGTGGCAACGTACTTAGACCCCCGGTACAAACAAAAAATGGCGGAAATGTTACCACCATCACAGAGGGCTGTCAGAATGCAGCACTTTCAGGCCTTGTTTCGAGAAATGCTGTATTCTGCTTTTGCGTGCGTTGGCAGAGGAATTTCCACTCACAGAGAAACTGTTGCGGGTACCAATCCAACAGCGCCTGCAAGAAGAGGGCGGTTTGAAGATGTGTTGGTCACTTCTGATAGATCATTCTTTCAGCCGACCCATCGACAGCTGTCCTCCGGATCCAGCATCAGGGAACGCCTAGACCGACAGGTGTCCGACTACATCGGGTTAACGGCCGATGTAGATGCTCTGAGAAGTGATGAACCCCTGGACTACTGGGTGGGCAGGCTTGATCTCTGGCCAGAGCTTGCACAATTTGCAATGGAACTGTTGGCTTGCCCCTCGTCCAGTGTCCTGTCCGAAAGGACGTTAAGCGCAGCAGGGGGGATTGTGACCGATAAGCGCACTCGCCTAGCTCACAACAGTGTTGACTACCTCACATTTCTATAAATGAATGAGGCATGGATCTTGGAGGAATTCAACACATGTGACTGAAAGAATTTGGACCTTTCTGGACCTCTACGACAACCTTGGTTTGAGACACTGACGTCAGGAGAGATGTTTCTCAGTTGGCAATAACAGACAGACACAAGTATCACTGAGAAACACTCTAATTTTATTATGCTATTGCTTGGCCTCATATAGGCAGCAGAAAAGTTTGCATAACAACAGCGTTAAACCAATTATAAAATTATAAACATTGACGCCCATACAGATACTACCGGAACATCCTTTTATGGGTATGTAATATGTCACATATAAGAATGTACGTAGTTGTGCCGAATGATCCTGAGTGAAAACAGAACATTTGTTCTAGTTCTGGGAGATTCCCAGAATCTGTCCTGAGACAGATAAGTGAACCTAACTCACAGGGGGGAGGAGATGTGAAGTGTGTGGGTGAGAAATTATAACAATTCTGTACATCTTAGAGAAGACAACATGGAGTCACATTTGCCTTCAATCCCCTCTTAGAACCAAATTTCTTAGATAATATGATATTTGATACTCCTTTCATTATCAGTTTCCGTACACATGGTATGATACATGTTGCAACTATTGCTATTACTATAATAATTATCAGGATAATGATTCCCAACTGTACAAGTGCCTGTTTCCAGTTAGTGAACCAGTCAAAATACTGATCCCAAGGGTTATCGATACCTGAGTTTCTTTTGAGCTCGATTGATAAATCCTCGAGTTTCTTTATTGCCAGTGTGACCTTACCATTAGGGCCGGTGTTGTTGGGTATGAACGTGCAGCATGATGAGGGGTCTGTCAATACCTTACAGACACCACCTCTTTCTGCAAGTATCATATCGAGTGCCATGCGGTTTTGAAATGTCATAATGGAATCTGCCTGTAACTCTTCTGCTACACCCTGTAACGCATCCCTGGTGTAGTTTACAAACCTTTGTTGATTATAGTAAATATAGTTGAACATTTTTGTTGATTGTTATGTGGGGAATTATGGATTCAAATCCTGCTGCCACCTGACCTCTGGCCTTGAATTCATCAGGGACCCCTCTTGGGACCCCGATTGCATCAATATACACGTGTGGGTCGAAGCTACCTTTTGGGAGGGCACGACGGTTGCATATATGTGTGTTGGTGTCTTTTTCATTTTCAGTGAAGATGTGTATGTTCATGATGGCTTTAGCAAGGGCACATTCACCTTTCCAGGAACCCTCTAGTCTAGATCTTATCTTTCCATCCCCACAGATCCAATCGAGTATATTTGATTCTGTGTGAGGGAGGTATACTGTTTCACTCTAAGTTGCACAGTATCCTTCAGTGAAATTACCCAGGGATCTTCCTTGATCTCCCCCTCTGTGACAGGTATAGTTACCAGGATAGATATGTATACCTGCACCAGGGCAGGGAGTTTTTATGAGGAGTGGGTATTTTTGATTCCATTCTTCACATGCAGACTGGTTACTAGATAAATTTGAGAATAATTGCAAAAAACATTCCTCAACACTAGAGGGCAATATTAAGGGCACAGTACCTAGGTGAGGCTTAGCTGTCCCACATATATAACAATTACTTTTATTTACTGAAGCAGAGCTGTACTTCATCCATTCTAACCATAGGTTGGCATCAGAGAACCCAGTTTCTGCTGCCAGGGTATCCTCATATGTTGGGTCAGATATTGCTCTCATATTGTTAAAAGTTAAGATACAGGGTTTGAGGGGGTTTGTTTGTTTCTGAGGGTATGTCCATTCTTATAGTGGTTGCCGCATCTCGTGGTAGGACTGCACTTCATTATGCTGCATAAACAGAAGGAGTAAGTTGCAACTTGAGTACTGGAGGAATTGTACCAGAAGGTAGTAATTCCACCTTTCTGAGTTATAGCAACTTCAGCTTTGTTATCCTCCGGCAGAGTCATTAGGATAGTCAGTAATCCCACAGTCCAAGTGGACCATCTGTGCCATCTTCCAGAATTGAGGGAGTGCATCCTGGTGGAGGTCAGAGCTGTCTGCTCCCATTAGTACCTCACTTTGTCCTTTTTCGAGGTCAGGACTGTCTGTCCCCGTTATTACCTCCTTTTTGGCTGCCTCCTTTAGCAGTTTCACTCTGGTGGTGTGGATCCAAGTAGGTGCTTCTTCCGTGAGTACTGCTGTGCGGGTCGCGGCTACCACTGTAGTCGGTGGTCCGTAGCTGAAGTCTCCTGCAAATTTTCCTTTCTTTAATTTCTTTATCAGCACAATATCTCCCACTTGGAATGGGTGAGTTGGTTCCTGTGGAAGACAAGGAGACTTACAAGCAACTTTTTTCCTCAATTTTACTTAGGACTTTAATCAATCTGGTTACATTGGTGTTTGGGTTGTTCCTCAAACATGTGATACACCTTCCCACATAATCTGACACTAACTGTTTAATGCCTGTAATATAGAAGTTCTGTGCTAGCAGCATGTATGTTGTTTGAATGCTGTTGTGTCCTACTCCATGAAAATGTGCAATCAACAGAGGGCAGCTGTGCTGTGGTATGCATGTTTCCCCCTCTTTGCAGAATAATCCTGTCCTAGGATTCTTCTGCAAAATTGGATAACACAATCGGCCATTTCATCGTCAGTAGCTGAGGACTGGAGATCCACAAGCATCTGAGTTAACTCAAGTGAAGGAGGTACTAATTTCACCATCTGCAATGTGGCCGGGGCCATCAGTGCAGCCTTCTTGGCCTCCGCGTCTGCCAGGGCATTGCCTTGGGACACATGATCTTTACCACCAGTATGCGCCCTTCAGTGGACAATTGCAATCTGTCAGGGAAATATTATGGCTTCTAAAAGTTGTATGACAAGTTGTGAATGTGAGATGTGCTTACCATCAGCCGCAATGAATCGTCTCCTTTGCCAAATGACCCCGTGGTCCCAGACCACTTCAAGTGCATACCTGCTGTCAGTGTAAATGGTGACTGGCTTGCCTTCATGTAGTATGCATGCTCTCATGAGTGCAATTAATTCTGCTACTTGTGCAGATTGGTATGTGATGGGTCTGGCTTCCAGGACAACATCGGGTAGCATAACAATAGCATATCCTGCATGATAAGTGTTGTCATTTGGTCTGCTGCAGGATCCATCAACAAAAACATCAGGATCCCCTTCTACTGGTACAGATTGTAAATCAGAGCGGGGTGATGTCTCATGTTGAATGGCGTGTATACAATCATGTGCCTCTGTCAAGTGATCCTCAGGTCCTTTAAGTCCTAATAGGGCATTCAAGATAGGTGCTGGACCTGAGGTGTGTGTTGCATATTTGATTTGGAGGGAGGGATTGCTGAGGAGTAGAATCTCACATCCAGATAGTCTTTGTGCGGACATGTGCTGTGAGTGTATGCCTTTGAGAAGGCCTAATACATCATGTGTGGTGTACAGGATAGTCTCATGTCCCATTGTGAGTGGCGTTGCAAGCTCAGCAATCATAGCACAGGCTGCAAGAGGTCTCAGACAGGCCGGCATTCCTTGGACGATTACCAGAACCACCTTTGAGAAAAAAGCACAAGGACGTAACTTGCCTCCGTGATATTGTGTCAGCACACCCGCCATGGTTTTACAATTTTGTCGAGCATATACGTGGAATGTGAGTTTGTAGTCAGGGAGGCCAAAACCCAGACTTGTCATTAAAAGAACATTTCAAATAATCAAATGCATTAAACATTTCCTCAGACCACCTGATGAGATCTGGCATGTCTGCCAGAGTGGCTTATCTCATTACATTGTCATAGTAGGAGCAATCAGGAATCCATTGTCTGCAGTAGTTTATCATACCAATGAAAGATAAAAAAAAATTCCTGGTGTGCGGGGTGACCACGCCCGCAATCAGACTGGACTCTTTCTGTGCTGATTCTCCTTTCTCCCTTTGTGAGAACAAAGCCCAAGTATTCAACTTGCTTTTTACACCATTGCATTTTTTTGCGTGACACCTTGTGTCCACATTCAGACAACCATTTCAACAAAGATAAACCATCTGTTACATTGGCCTCCTCTGACATACTACACAATAACAAATAATCCACGTATTGCAAGAGCACAGAACCCTGGGGGGGGGGGGGGGGGTGTGCCAGTGTTTTAAACTGGCTTGGAGGACAATGCTGTACACTACAGGTGAATCAGCATATCCCTGGTGCATCCTGCACCAGGTGAGTTGACGTCCCTCAAAGGAAAAAGCAAAACGAGTCTGGTCCACTTATCAACCGGGATAGAGAAGAAAGCATTTTTCAAGTCTATCACGCTGAAATAGACGGCATCTGCAGTAAATGGCTGAGAGCAACTGAGAAATGTGTCGGCTGTCTCTGTTTACTCACGGTTTTGGCTCCTGAACTTTTGAAACTATGTGTGGGGGTCTGTATCTTCCTGATCTCAAAGCATCCCGCTGCCTCCTTCTCATATAAATGTTTCTCAAAGTCTTGTATTTTGTCTGAGGTTCATGAGAAAACGCTCTGCTTTACAATCAACATGAGATTAGGAAGGAGAATTTGGCTGTTAGTATATGCAGCCTTCAGTCTCTGGTTGGGAGGGGGAAACTCACACTTAGATTTTCCTCCACCCACAGTAAGTGTCACGAACCGGCAGGACAGGTAGTGAATCCTCTGGACCAGAGAGGCGATGGCGCGGGTAGTACTAGACGACCGGTTCTAAGCAGTTACCACCTTCACCAGAGCCCGCCGCAAGGCGGGATGGATTTGCCGCGGCGGTAACTACCAGGTCGTGTCCCCTAGTAACAACTCAACCTCTCTGGCAGCTGATAAGGCGTGGTACACAGGGAGAAGATAAGAGCGTAGTCGGACGTAGCAGCGGTCAGGGCAGGCAGCAAAGGTTCAAAGGCGAGTGGACGGTAGCAACGGGTACGGCAACAGGTAAGGCAAACTAACAACGTAGGAAACGCTTTCTCTGAGGCACAAGGCACAAAGATCCGGCAGAAAGCTGTGGGAGGAGAAGGTATAAATGGGCAGTGCACAGGTGCAGCCTAATTAAGTCAGCACTGCCTCTCACAACCTTAACCCTTAATAACCCCTTTGGACCAGGCACCAATCACTGGTGCACTGGTCCTTAGAATCTAAGAGTCCCGGCGCGCGCGCGCCCTAGAGAGCGAGGACGCACACGCCGAGACGCTGGAGTGCTGGCTGGGGGCATACGCTGTGAGCGCTCCGAGGCCAGCAGGGGACCCAGGGCGCTCAGCGTAACAGTAAGAAAATGCATCAAATGACAGAGTGATAATATTACAGTGAGATATGTTCTTACACTTACCACCAGAACTATAGCTCTCACACAAACAGATGAATCTTAACACTCTTTGTATCTTATATAGCTTATAACTTATATAGGTATGCGTCAAACCAAGGTAAGTCAGTCTCCTGGAGACTGTTCTCTTACATGTACCCCTGGTACTAAAAAATATCGCTGTCGACAGTTAGATAAAGTAAATAGATCTCCCGGAGAATCTATGGTGTGTCCCTGACACACAACAACTTACGGAATGGATCCTGAGATCCTATGATGTGTCCCTGACACAAAACAAATCTCCCTGAGATTTTTTTCCGTGCGTGGCACTCCAAGAGCCGGCCTTATTCATGAAAGTACTCCAAGTACTTATTATAAACTCCCGGAGTTTATTTTTAAGGCTTAACAATGTATCCCGGATACATAATAAAAACTCACGGGTAGAGATGTGGCCAGTGCCCTCGGACCTCGTGAGGGGCATGGCGAGTTCATGTAAAATTTTAGTGGAATTTGAGAATTTGTAATAAAAAAATAAAAAAATGTATCATATTCCGCTAACTTGTGCCAAAAAAATATATATTCTAGGAACTCGCCATGCCCCCCACGGAATACCTTGGGGTGTCTTCTTTCCAAAATGGGGTCACTTGTGGGGTATTTATACTTCTCTGGCATTTTAGGGGACCTAAAGCGTGAGAAGTAGTTTGGAATCCAAATGCGTAAAAAATGCCCTGTGAAATCCTAAAGGGGTGTCTTTTTACATATACCCATGCTGGGTGAGAGAAATGTCTCTGTAAAATGACAACTTTGTATAAAAAAATGGGAAAAGTTGTCTTTTACAGAGATATTTCACTCACCCAGCATGGGTATATGTAAAAATACACCCCAAAACACAATGCCCTACTTCTTCTGTGTACGGCGATACCACATGTGTGACACTTTTTTGCAGCCTAGGTGCGCAAAGGGGCCCGAATTCTAAAGAGTAGCTTTAGGATTTCACAGGGCATTTTTTACGCATTTGGATTCCAAACTACAGGGTGGGCCATTTATATGGATACACCTTAATAAAATGGGAATGGTTGGTGATATTAACTTCCTGTTTGTGGCACATTAGTATATGTGAGGGGGGAAACTTTTCAAGATGGGTGGTGACCATGGCGGCCATTTTGAAGTCAGCCATTTTGAATCCAACTTTTGTTTTTTCAATAGGAAGAGGGTCATGTGACACATCAAACTTATTGGGAATTTCACAAGAAAAATAATGGTGTGCTTGGTTTTAATGTAACTTTATTCTTTCATGAGTTTCTGACCACTTAAAAAATGTGTTCAATGTGCTGCCCATTGTGTTGGATTGTCAATGCAACCTTCTTCTCCCACTCTTCACACACTGATAGCAACACCGCAGGAGAAATACTAGCACAGGCTTCCAGTATCTGTAGTTTCAGGTGCTGCACATCTCGTATCTTCACAGCATAGACAATTGCCTTCAGATGACCCCAAAGATAAAAGTCTAAGGGGGTCAGATCGGGAGACCTTGGGGGCCATTCAACTGGCCCACAATGACCAATCCACTTTCCAGGAAACTGTTCATCTAGGAATGCTCGGACCTGACACCCATAATGTGGTGGTGCACCATCTTGTTGGAAAAACTCAGGGAACATGCCAGCTTCAGTGCATAAAGAGGGAAACACATCATCATATAGCAATTTCGCATATCCAGTGGCCTTGAGGTTTCCATTGATGAAGAATGGCCCCACTATCTTTGTACCCCATATACCACACCATACCATCAATTTTTTTTGTTCCAACAGTCTTGGAGGGATCTATCCAATGTGGGTTAGTGTCAGACCAATAGCGGTGGTTTTGTTTGTTAACTTCACCATTCACATAAAAGTTTGCCTCATCACTGAACAAAATCTTCTGCGTAAACTGAGGGTCCTGTTCCAATTTTTGTTTTGCCCATTCTGCAAATTCAGTGCACCAATCTGGGTCATCCTCGTTGAGATGCTGCAGTATCTGGAGTTTGTAAGGGTGCCATTTGTGAGTAGCTAATATCCGCCGAAGGGATGTTCGACTAATGCCACTCTCCAGTGACATGCGGCGGGTGCTACGCTGTGGGCTCTTGCTGAATGAAGCTAGGACAGCCAGTGATGTTTCTTCATTAGAGACAGTGTAACGGGGTTCCGAAGGTGCACTCGGTCCCCCATTGCCGGCAGAACTGTTGCTTAGCTTTGGGAATGAGGATCTGTGTTTGACCTCATTCCCAGGGCGGCTTTACTAGCTGGGTGGCTCCCTGCTCCTAGTCTGCCTTGAGCGCCGAGCGGATCACTCGGTGCTCGACTGGTTGGTCTGTCGGTCATGTGACGTGGCCACGTCACATGACCCTCACTCCACCACTATGAATACAGGCAGCCTGCTGGCCACAGGTTGCCTGTTAATTTAGGTTCCACCTGTGATTTGGTATTTCCTGGTGTACTTACCTCCTGCTGATTTCCTGACGATTCTCTGCCTGCTCCTTGTGTACTTTGCTGCTCTCCTGGTATTTGACCCCGGCCTCCTCCTGACGATCCTCTGCTGACTCCTTTGGTACTTCACGTCTCTCCTGGTATTTATGACCCAGGCTTCTCCTGACAATTCTCTGCTTGCTCCATTTGTACTTTGTAGCTTTCCTGGTATTGACTCGGTCCGTTCACGTCCTGTTGTTTGTCTGTCTGTCATCCCTGCACTTATTCCAAGTTAGGGATTGCCGTCCAGTTGTCCCCTGTCATTAGGACTCGCGAGGCAAGTAGGCAGGGCCAATGGTAAGGGTGGAGCGCAGTGGTCACTTCCCTCCCCCCTGTGTGTGTGTGTACGCGACCGTTACAGACAGATTTCATGCGTCCACATTTTGGCAAATCCAACACTGAACCAGTTTCACAAAACTTAGCAAGCAGTTTGCTAACTGTAGCATGGGAGATGGGTGGTCTCGTAGGGTGTCTTGCATTCAAATCTGCTGCAATGACCCGGTTACTGCGTTCACCAGATATCAACACAATTTCTGTCCGCTCCTCACGTGTTAACCTCAGCGGCATGTCAATGGCTGTAAACAAAGAGAAACTTGTAAATAACTCATGAAAGAATAAAGTTACGTTAAAACCAAGCACACCATTGTTTTTCGTGTGAAATTCCCAAAAAGTTTGATGTGTCACATCACTCTCTTCCTATTGAAAAAACAAAAGTTGGATTCAAAATGGCTGAATTCAAAATGGCCACCATGCTCACCACCCATCTTGAAAAGTTTCCCCCCTCACATATACTAATGTGCCGCAAACAGGAAGTTAATATCACCAACCATTCCCATTTTATTAAGGTGTATCCATATAAATGGCCCACCCTGTACTTCTCACGCTTTAGGTCCCCTAAAATGCCAGGGCAGTATAAATACCCCACAAGTGACCCCATTTTGGAAAGAAGACACCCCAAGGTATTTCGTGAGGGGCATGGCGAGTTCATGTAAAATTTTATTTTTTGTCACAAGTTAGTGGAATATGAGACTTTGTAAGAAACAAAAAATAATAAATCATTTTCCGCTAACTTGTGGCAAAAAAAATAATATTCTAGGAACTCGCCATGCCCCTCACGGAATACCTTAGGGTGTCTTCTTTCCAAAATGGGGTCACTTGTGGGGAATTTTACTATCCTGGCATTCTAGCACCTCAAGAAACATGACAGGTGCTCAGAAAGTCAGAGCTGCTTCAAAATGCAGAAATTCACATTTTTGTACCATAGTTTGTAAACGCTATAACTTTTGCGCAAACCAATAAATATACACTTATTGGATTTTTTTTATCAAAGACATGTAGCACAATAAATTCGGACACAAACTTGTATAGAAATGTAATTATATTTGAACAATTTAACCAGAGAAAGTAAAAAAATACACTTTTTTTGAGAAAATTGCAGCCTATTTTGATTAATATTGGAAAAAACGAAAAATCTTAGCAGCAATCAAATACCACCAAAAGAAAGCTGTATTTGTGAGAAGAAAAGGAGGTAAAATTCATTTGGGTGCCATGTTGCATGACCGAGCAATGTACCATTAAAGTTGTGAAGTGCCGATTTGTAAAAAAGGGCCTGGTCACTACGGGGGTATAAACCTGTAGTCCTTAAGTGGTTAAAAAAAAATTATATAAACATTATTTGCAATTCTTATTAAACCTTTAAACCTTTATTTTGTGGTTCATCTGACTTTATGATCGCTTGCTATTACACGTTTTTGTGATAAAAGTTGTCCAAAAAAATGAATTTTTTGAGAGTTTAAAATTTTTGTTTTGAAAAGTGTCCACCTGAGGGGTTAGTTGGTATATTTTTATACAGCTGGTTGTTACAGATGCTGCAAGACGTAATATTTTTCCTTATTTTTTAGTTATTTCTATTTTACACAATAAAAGCATTGTTAAACCAAAAACAATTCATGTTTTACTGTCTCCATAGTAGGGGAATATGCCTTTTTTGAAAGCTTGGTGTTGAACTTTTAGTGACGTTATGTGACTAAATTTGTATTTTTTTTATTGTTTCTTTATTTTTTATTTTTACAGTGTTCACCTGAGGGGTTAGATCATAGGATATTTTTATAGAGAAAGTCGATATGTACACGGCGGTCAAAAAATATGTCTGTTTGTCTATTTATTACCTTTTTTTATATTTAAAGTCTTTATACACATTGACGATTTAAATCTCAATACGTTAGTTAGTGATATTTATGATTATATAGTTTATTAGTTAGTGATATTTCAGTACAGTATAATTTTATTTTGTTTGTTAGTTAGTGATAGTTCTATAGAGTTTAATATTATTTATTTGTTAAGTTAATGGTTTTAATGTAGATTAAAGAGTTATTTTCCAGTGTTCTTTTTTGTATTACTATAGTGTATGTTGTCGCCTCATTGTTGGCCCTTTTAATGTTTATGTACATGTTATGGATACATAATCATATTGTTATATGCACATATGTACCCTCCTGGTGGGGGCTGGTGATCGCCTCCTCTTCCTCAGAGTCCTGAGATGGGGTGGTGCAGGAGGGACCAGCACTTTCCACCTCCACCTCCTTCACTTCTCCCACATCTGGTCGGGGTGGCTCAATAGGCTGGGAAGGCCGGCCTCCTCCTCCTCTTCCTCCTCGTCCTCTTCAACCTCCACAACCTCCACAGCATCCTCCGATCGCCTTCTCCGAATGGAGGGAATAGGAACTTCTGTGATCACAAAATGTTCAGATTTTAGATAAACAAATCTTAACAACATTAGATATAAAGAAATTCCAATATGGAGGGATCTAGATATAATTGCAGTGGCTGCCAGCTTTATGATGCATAACTCAATCAAAAATGAACAGCATGCAAAAAGACATCCCCTCCACATTGTCTTGATGAAACAATAGGGCGAGAGGAGACCCATGTGATGGGATTATCTCCTGAGTGTATCATAGGATGATCTACTTCTCTACACCAGAATCGGCTACTTCTTAATCCCATCAGTAACGCAATAGAACAAAGGGACAAATAAACTAACACATTCATTGGGAGTTTCGGAGCAGAGTTAACCCTTATTACGTTTATGGATTCACACCATGCAACTTTAATGGGGAATACGATAGATGTGGCCTATAAACTCAACCAAAAAATCATGGTTTATAGTTCCCTCTAACCCAAATAGGTCAGAGTGGGGGTCTCCATAGTCCTGGGTCAATAGCCCGTAGGAAGGAGGATAGCCCTCAGGCTTCTACTGCAGACACAGTGATGGTTCAGTCCGTCACTTGTCTGGCACAAAGCCAACACATCACATCACCCAAAGAACACCACCCCCACAATGAAACATGGTGGTGGCAGCATCATGATGTGGGGATGTTTTTCAGCAGCCGGGACTGGGAAACTGGTCAGATTTGAGGGAAAGATGGATGGTGCTAAATACAGGGATATTCTTGAGCAAAACCCTCCCACTCTGTGCGGCTTTACTAGCTGGGTGGCTCCCTGCTCCTAGTCTGCCTTGAGCGCCGAGCGGATCACTCGGTGCTCGACTGGTTGGTCTGTCGGTCATGTGACGTGGCCACGTCACATAACCCTCACTCCACCACTATGAATACAGGCAGCCTGCTGGCCACAGGTTGCCTGTTAATTTAGGTTCCACCTGTGATTTGGTATTTCCTGGTGTACTTACCTCCTGCTGAATTCCTGACGATTCTCTGCCTGCTCCTTGTGTACTTTGCTGCTCTCCTGGTATTTGACCCCGGCCTCCTCCTGACGATCCTCTGCTGACTCCTTTGGTACTTCACGTCTCTCCTGGTATTTATGACCCCGGCTTCTCCTGACAATTCTCTGCTTGCTCTATTTGTACTTTGTAGCTTTCCTGGTATTGACTCGGTCCGTTCACGTCCTGTTGTTTGTCTGTCTGTCATCCCTGCACTTATTCCAAGTTAGGGATTTCCGTCCAGTTGTCCCCTGTCATTAGGACTCGCGAGGCAAGTAGACAGGGCCAATGGTAAGTGTGGAGCGCAGTGGTCACTTCCCTCCCCCCTGTGTGTGTGTGTACGCGACCGTTACAGACAGATTATATGCGTCCACATTTTGGCAAATCCAACACTGAACCAGTTTCACAAAACTTAGCAAGCAGTTTGCTAACTGTAGCATGGGAGATGGGTGGTCTCGTAGGGTGTCTTGCATTGAAATCTGCTGCAATGACCCGGTTACTGCGTTCACCAGACATCAACACAATTTCTGTCCGCTCCTCACGTGTTAACCTCAGCGGCATGTCAATGGCTGTAAACAAAGAGAAACTTGTAAATAACTCATGAAAGAATAAAGTTACGTTAAAACCAAGCACACCATTGTTTTTCGTGTGAAATTCCCAAAAAGTTTGATGTGTCACATAACTCTCTTCCTATTGAAAAAACAAAAGTTGGATTCAAAATGGCTGAATTCAAAATGGCCACCATGCTCACCACCCATCTTGAAAAGTTTCCCCCCTCACATATACTAATGTGCCGCAAACAGGAAGTTAATATCACCAACCATTCCCATTTTATTAAGGTGTATCCATATAAATGGCCCACCCTGTACTTCTCACGCTTTAGGTCCCCTAAAATGCCAGGGCAGTATAAATACCCCACAAGTGACCCCATTTTGGAAAGAAGACACCCCAAGGTATTTCGTGAGGGGCATGGCGAGTTCATGTAAAATTTTATTTTTTGTCACAAGTTAGTGGAATATGAGACTTTGTAAGAAACAAAAAATAATAAATCATTTTCCGCTAACTTGTGGCAAAAAAAATAATATTCTAGGAACTCGCCATGCCCCTCACGGAATACCTTAGGGTGTCTTCTTTCCAAAATGGGGTCACTTGTGGGGAATTTTACTATCCTGGCATTCTAGCACCTCAAGAAACGTGACAGGTGCTCAGAAAGTCAGAGCTGCTTCAAAATGCAGAAATTCACATTTTTGTACCATAGTTTGTAAACGCTATAACTTTTGCGCAAACCAATAAATATACACTTATTGGATTTTTTTTTATCAAAGACATGTAGCACAATAAATTCGGACACAAACTTGTATAGAAATGTAATTATATTTGAACAATTTAACCAGAGAAAGTAAAAAAATACACTTTTTTTGAGAAAATTGCAGCCTATTTTGATTAATATTGGAAAAACGAAAAATCTTAGCAGCAATCAAATACCACCAAAAGAAAGCTGTATTTGTGAGAAGAAAAGGAGGTAAAATTCATTTGGGTGCCATGTTGCATGACCGAGCAATGTACCATTAAAGTTGTGAAGTGCCGATTTGTAAAAAAGGGCCTGGTCACTACGGGGGTATAAACCTGTAGTCCTTAAGTGGTTAAAAAAAAATTATATAAACATTATTTGCAATTCTTATTAAACCTTTAAACCTTTATTTTGTGGTTCATCTGACTTTATGATCGCTTGCTATTACACGTTTTTGTGATAAAAGTTGTCCAAAAAAATGAATTTTTTGAGAGTTTAAAATTTTTGTTTTGAAAAGTGTCCACCTGAGGGGTTAGTTGGTATATTTTTATACAGCTGGTTGTTACAGATGCTGCAAGACCTAATATTTTTCCTTATTTTTTAGTTATTTCTATTTTACACAATAAAAGCATTGTTAAACCAAAAACAATTCATGTTTTACTGTCTCCATAGTAGGGGAATATGCCTTTTTTGAAAGCTTGGTGTTGAACTTTTAGTGACGTTATGTGACTAAATTTGTATTTTTTTTATTGTTTCTTTATTTTTTATTTTTACAGTGTTCACCTGAGGGGTTAGATCATAGGATATTTTTATAGAGAAAGTCGATATGTACACGGCGGTCAAAAAATATGTCTGTTTGTCTATTTATTACCTTTTTTTATATTTAAAGTCTTTATACACATTGACGATTTAAATCTCAATACGTTAGTTAGTGATATTTATGATTATATAGTTTATTAGTTAGTGATATTTCAGTACAGTATAATTTTATTTTGTTTGTTAGTTAGTGATAGTTCTATAGAGTTTAATATTATTTATTTGTTAAGTTAATGGTTTTAATGTAGATTAAAGAGTTATTTTCCAGTGTTCTTTTTTGTATTACTATAGTGTATGTTGTCGCCTCATTGTTGGCCCTTTTAATGTTTATGTACATGTTATGGATACATAATCATATTGTTATATGCACATATGTACCCTCCTGGTGGGGGCTGGTGATCGCCTCCTCTTCCTCAGAGTCCTGAGATGGGGTGGTGCAGGAGGGACCAGCACTTTCCACCTCCACCTCCTTCACTTCTCCCACATCTGGTCGGGGTGGCTCAATAGGCTGGGAAGGCCGGCCTCCTCCTCCTCTTCCTCCTCGTCCTCTTCAACCTCCACAACCTCCACAGCATCCTCCGATCGCCTTCTCCGAATGGAGGGAATAGGAACTTCTGTGATCACAAAATGTTCAGATTTTAGATAAACAAATCTTAACAACATTAGATATAAAGAAATTCCAATATGGAGGGATCTAGATATAATTGCAGTGGCTGCCAGCTTTATGATCCATAACTCAATCAAAAATGAACAGCATGCAAAAAGACATCCCCTCCACATTGTCTTGATGAAACAATAGGGCGAGAGGAGACCCATGTGATGGGATTATCTCCTGAGTGTATCATAGGATGATCTACTTCTCTACACCAGAATCGGCTACTTCTTAATCCCATCAGTAACGCAATAGAACAAAGGGACAAATAAACTAACACATTCATTGGGAGTTTCGGAGCAGAGTTAACCCTTATTACGTTTATGGATTCACACCATGCAACTTTAATGGGGAATACGATAGATGTGGCCTATAAACTCAACCAAAAAATCATGGTTTATAGTTCCCTCTAACCCAAATAGGTCAGAGTGGGGGTCTCCATAGTCCAGGGTCAATAGCCCGTAGGAAGGAGGATAGCCCTCAGGCTTCTACTGCAGACACAGTGATGGTTCAGTCCGTCACTTGTCTGGCACAAAGCCAACACATCACATCACCCAAAGAACACCACCCCCACAATGAAACATGGTGGTGGCAGCATCATGATGTGGGGATGTTTTTCAGCAGCCGGGACTGGGAAACTGGTCAGATTTGAGGGAAAGATGGATGGTGCTAAATACAGGGATATTCTTGAGCAAAACCCTCCCACTCTGTGCGGCTTTACTAGCTGGGTGGCTCCCTGCTCCTAGTCTGCCTTGAGCGCCGAGCGGATCACTCGGTGCTCGATTGGTTGGTCTGTCGGTCATGTGACGTGGCCACGTCACATGACCCTCACTCCACCACTATGAATACAGGCAGCCTGCTGGCCACAGGTTGCCTGTTAATTTAGGTTCCACCTGTGATTTGGTATTTCCTGGTGTACTTACCTCCTGCTGAATTCCTGACGATTCTCTGCCTGCTCCTTGTGTACTTTGCTGCTCTCCTGGTATTTGACCCCGGCCTCCTCCTGACGATCCTCTGCTGACTCCTTTGGTACTTCACGTCTCTCCTGGTATTTATGACCCCGGCTTCTCCTGACAATTCTCTGCTTGCTCCATTTGTACTTTGTAGCTTTCCTGGTATTGACTCGGTCCGTTCACGTCCTGTTGTTTGTCTGTCTGTCATCCCTGCACTTATTCCAAGTTAGGGATTTCCGTCCAGTTGTCCCCTGTCATTAGGACTCGCGAGGCAAGTAGGCAGGGCCAATGGTAAGGGTGGAGCGCAGTGGTCACTTCCCTCCCCCCTGTGTGTGTGTGTACGCGACCGTTACAGACAGATTTCATGCATCCACATTTTGGCAAATCCAACACTGAACCAGTTTCACAAAACTTAGCAAGCAGTTTGCTAACTGTAGCATGGGAGATGGGTGGTCTCGTAGGGTGTCTTGCATTGAAATCTGCTGCAATGACCCGGTTACTGCGTTCACCAGACATCAACACAATTTCTGTCCGCTCCTCACGTGTTAACCTCAGCGGCATGTCAATGGCTGTAAACGAAGAGAAACTTGTAAATAACTCATGAAAGAATAAAGTTACGTTAAAACCAAGCACACCATTGTTTTTCGTGTGAAATTCCCAAAAAGTTTGATGTGTCACATCACTCTCTTCCTATTGAAAAAACAAAAGTTGGATTCAAAATGGCTGAATTCAAAATGGCCACCATGCTCACCACCCATCTTGAAAAGTTTCCCCCCTCACATATACTAATGTGCCGCAAACAGGAAGTTAATATCACCAACCATTCCCATTTTATTAAGGTGTATCCATATAAATGGCCCACCCTGTACTTCTCACGCTTTAGGTCCCCTAAAATGCCAGGGCAGTATAAATACCCCACAAGTGACCCCATTTTGGAAAGAAGACACCCCAAGGTATTTCGTGAGGGGCATGGCGA
The DNA here is from genome assembly GCF_905171765.1 of Bufo bufo. Lineage (NCBI taxonomy): Eukaryota > Metazoa > Chordata > Amphibia > Anura > Bufonidae > Bufo > Bufo bufo. The sequence continues at coordinate 179,432,579 of NC_053390.1, read as the reverse complement.
GTTCATGTAAAATTTTATTTTTTGTCACAAGTTAGTGGAATATGAGACTTTGTAAGAAACAAAAAATAATAAATCATTTTCCGCTAACTTGTGGCAAAAAAAATAATATTCTAGGAACTCGCCATGCCCCTCACGGAATACCTTAGGGTGTCTTCTTTCCAAAATGGGGTCACTTGTGGGGAATTTTACTATCCTGGCATTCTAGCACCTCAAGAAACGTGACAGGTGCTCAGAAAGTCAGAGCTGCTTCAAAATGCAGAAATTCACATTTTTGTACCATAGTTTGTAAACGCTATAACTTTTGCGCAAACCAATAAATATACACTTATTGGATTTTTTTTTATCAAAGACATGTAGCACAATAAATTCGGACACAAACTTGTATAGAAATGTAATTATATTTGAACAATTTAACCAGAGAAAGTAAAAAAATACACTTTTTTTGAGAAAATTGCAGCCTATTTTGATTAATATTGGAAAAACGAAAAATCTTAGCAGCAATCAAATACCACCAAAAGAAAGCTGTATTTTTGAGAAGAAAAGGAGGTAAAATTCATTTGGGTGCCATGTTGCATGACCGAGCAATGTACCATTAAAGTTGTGAAGTGCCGATTTGTAAAAAAGGGCCTGGTCACTACGGGGGTATAAACCTGTAGTCCTTAAGTGGTTAAAAAAAAATTATATAAACATTATTTGCAATTCTTATTAAACCTTTAAACCTTTATTTTGTGGTTCATCTGACTTTATGATCGCTTGCTATTACACGTTTTTGTGATAAAAGTTGTCCAAAAAAATGAATTTTTTGAGAGTTTAAAATTTTTGTTTTGAAAAGTGTCCACCTGAGGGGTTAGTTGGTATATTTTTATACAGCTGGTTGTTACAGATGCTGCAAGACCTAATATTTTTCAATATTTTTTAGTTATTTCTATTTTACACAATAAAAGCATTGTTAAACCAAAAACAATTCATGTTTTACTGTCTCCATAGTAGGGGAATATGCCTTTTTTGAAAGCTTGGTGTTGAACTTTTAGTGACGTTATGTGACTAAATTTGTATTTTTTTTATTGTTTCTTTATTTTTTATTTTTACAGTGTTCACCTGAGGGGTTAGATCATAGGATATTTTTATAGAGAAAGTCGATATGTACACGGCGGTCAAAAAATATGTCTGTTTGTCTATTTATTACCTTTTTTTATATTTAAAGTCTTTATACACATTGACGATTTAAATCTCAATACGTTAGTTAGTGATATTTATGATTATATAGTTTATTAGTTAGTGATATTTCAGTACAGTATAATTTTATTTTGTTTGTTAGTTAGTGATAGTTCTATAGAGTTCAATATTATTTATTTGTTAAGTTAATGGTTTTAATGTAGATTAAAGAGTTATTTTCCAGTGTTCTTTTTTGTATTACTATAGTGTATGTTGTCGCCTCATTGTTGGCCCTTTTAATGTTTATGTACATGTTATGGATACATAATCATATTGTTATATGCACATATGTACCCTCCTGGTGGGGGCTGGTGATCGCCTCCTCTTCCTCAGAGTCCTGAGATGGGGTGGTGCAGGAGGGACCAGCACTTTCCACCTCCACCTCCTTCACTTCTCCCACATCTGGTCGGGGTGGCTCAATAGGCTGGGAAGGCCGGCCTCCTCCTCCTCTTCCTCCTCGTCCTCTTCAACCGTCACAACCTCCACAGCATCCTCCGATCGCCTTCTCCGAATGGAGGGAATAGGAACTTCTGTGATCACAAAATGTTCAGATTTTAGATAAACAAATCTTAACAACATTAGATATAAAGAAATTCCAATATGGAGGGATCTAGATATAATTGCAGTGGCTGCCAGCTTTATGATGCATAACTCAATCAAAAATGAACAGCATGCAAAAAGACATCCCCTCCACATTGTCTTGATGAAACAATAGGGCGAGAGGAGACCCATGTGATGGGATTATCTCCTGAGTGTATCATAGGATGATCTACTTCTCTACACCAGAATCGGCTACTTCTTAATCCCATCAGTAACGCAATAGAACAAAGGGACAAATAAACTAACACATTCATTGGGAGTTTCGGAGCAGAGTTAACCCTTATTACGTTTATGGATTCACACCATGCAACTTTAATGGGGAATACGATAGATGTGGCCTATAAACTCAACCAAAAAATCATGGTTTATAGTTCCCTCTAACCCAAATAGGTCAGAGTGGGGGTCTCCATAGTCCTGGGTCAATAGCCCGTAGGAAGGAGGATAGCCCTCAGGCTTCTACTGCAGACACAGTGATGGTTCAGTCCGTCACTTGTCTGGCACAAAGCCAACACATCACATCACCCAAACAACACCACCCCCACAATGAAACATGGTGGTGGCAGCATCATGATGTGGGGATGTTTTTCAGCAGCCGGGACTGGGAAACTGGTCAGATTTGAGGGAAAGATGGATGGTGCTAAATACAGGGATATTCTTGAGCAAAACCCTCCCACTCTGTACGTGTTTTGAGGATAGGATGGAGGTTCTCCTTCCAGCCGGACAATTCCCCCAAACACACTGCTAAAGCAACACTTTAGTGGTTTAAGGGGAAACATGTAAATGTGTTGGAATGGCCTAGTCAAAGCCCAGATCTAAAATCTGTGGTCAGATTTAAAGATTGCTGTTCACAAGCGCAAACCATCCAATTGGAAGGAGCTGAATCAGTTTTGCAAGGAGAAATGGGCAAAAATCCCAGTGGTAAGATGTGGCAACTGCTCATAGAGCCTTATCCAAAGCAACTTAAAGCTGTGATTGCCGCAAAAGGTGGCTCTACAAAGTATTGACTTTATGGGGTGAATAGTTATGCACATTGACCTTTTCTATTATTTTGTCCTATTTCTATTTGTTGTATGCTTTACAATTAACCAATTTGAAAAAATGTCTAAGTTGTGGGCATGTTCTACAAATGAAATGATGCAAATCCTCAAACAATCGATGTTAATTCCAGGGGGTGAGGCAACAAAAAAAAGAACGAAGTCAAGGGGGGTGAATACTTTTGCTTAGCACTGTATACATTACAGAGTGTTGGCAAAACATACCAAAGTTATTTACGCATGTACCTGGGCATTTTTCGTCCCGGATTCTTTCTATAAACCGGGGGTGTCTTTGCTTCATGTCTGACCATTTTTTTTATGATGGCCAGACGGCGGTGTTTGAGATCCGTTTGGCGCCAGATCCCAAAGGCCAGCTCCCGCACAATTTGCTGCTTCTCGGCATGGGACTGGGTGCGGTCATATCCCCGCCCCAACATCCGCTGCAAGATAAAAATGCAAGCATATAATCCCAATTTTTAAACAATAATAGTATTGAAAATAATTTACTCAAGTAAACTGCAAAAAGTATTTAATGCTTTGAAGTGGAAATATTAGATTTAGGCCGCATGCACACGGGCGTATTTTTTCACAACTACAGACCGTACAAACCTGTCCTGCCGTCCTGCAGAGTGGACAAGCGCACAGCGTCATTGGTTGCTATGACGCTGTGTGCTCCCGGCCACCACCGTTGTACTGTGATACACTAGTATTGATCATACAAGTGTATTACTGTACAGTGGTGGCGGCAAGAAGCGCACGGCATCATAGCGAATTAGCTACCAGTGACGCCGGGCGCTCGTCCACTCTGCAGGACATCAGCCTGGGTTTTTACGGTCCGTAGTTGTGAAAAAACACGCCCGCGTGCATGCTGCCTTACTGTTGCGGTTAGAAGATGGGATTGTATTACGACTGTATGTTGGTGGGGTCTGAGCTATCAGATATTGTCCAGCTAAGCAGAGATGTACCTGTGTAGTGAAGTGACGGTACAGTATGGGGTGTACAGCTGGTTCACCTCCCCGGGATGCACCCTGGGTAACTCTAAATGAACCAGCAAATACTGGCGGTCTGACAAAGAAAGCTTCTCCTGAGTCCTGACCAACAGGATACAAACTATAATCTTTAGACTCTGTGTGCGTGTGCGGTATATAGTGTGTGTCTGTGTGTGTGCGGTATATAGTGGGTGTGGTATATAGTGTGTGTGTGTGCGGTATATAGTGTGTGCGGTATATAGTGTGTGTGCGGTATATAGTGCTACTAATATAGTGATGTCACAGGAATACTTAGTGCAAAAATCTATAATATCTAGTGAGACCTTATAAAATGTGAAGTTTTGTGCACTTAAGAAAAATTAGAATCACAGAAGGTCGCACTGGTGATTTATATATATATATATATATTTTTTTTTATAACACTCTTTATGCATATAAAGCGATTGTTCAGACATGCAGGTGAAATGTAATCAAATACACTACTTTAATGTAAGATTACTTACAGTCACCAGGAGTTCTTCCTCTTCGTCGCTGAACTTCGTTCCAACCATCGCATCCATCTAATTTCTAGTCGGTGCAAACCAGTTGCTGTAGGCCATGCCTTTCTAGCGCATGTGCTCTTGCTATTAATACTTTGACGAAATTTCGCAGATGAAAAAAATAATGCATGTAGATCGCAGATTCGCTTAATACTTCTGGTATGTCATTGTCCATGTTGTGGGACTATGTGTGCACATCTAGTAAGTATTTTGTGGCTGCAAATATGACCTGGAGGTTTTTCAGGTTCGCCTGCCATTAAAATAAACGGGACCTGCCGCGAACCTGCGGTTCACGAACATTTGAACGCGTTCGCGAACAATCCCAGCAGATGTTCGTTCATCACTATTGAAGGGGGCAGACCAATCAGTCAGTACGCGTAGGCGTGTGCACACATACTGCCCCACCATGTCGCATGTCCCCGTAATGTTCACGATCCAATTGGATATCTTCTCTATCAAATTTCGATGTTCTTTTCTGCGCCTACCATGTTGATCACGGTTAGCGGCGAATCAGGGTTCCACGCCTGAGAGCGATCGTGAGAAATGGATACCACATCCAAGGGAGGTCAATGGATGAAATTAAATGTGATCGAGCGGAAATGTGGGAGAAGTTGTTAAAACTGAAGAATCGAAGGAAAGGAGGGGGCGCGCGGCAATGACCCACTCCCGACTCGGGGAGGTAGTGACTATAAATAACAATACAGGACTCTTAAGATGCCCTTTTATTGGAATGCTAAAAAAAATTATAGGGAATGTCACTGGGGTATTTTGGATTTGGAAACGTTAGACAGGAGAGGCCCTGCTGCCGCTTTGTTGACTTTAGATAACTTCTGCCTGATCGCACGTCCCCGTGACGTCCACGATCCAATTGGATATCTTCTCTATAAACTTTCGATGTTCTTTTCTGCGCCTACCATGTTGATCACAGTTATCGGCGAATCAGGATTCCATGCCGGAGAGTGAGCGTGAGAAAGAGATACCACATCCAAGGGAGGTCAATGGATGAAATTAAATGTTGATCGAGCGGAAAAGTGGGACAAATTATTGAAGCCGAAGCTTACAAGTAAAGAAGGTGGCGCGTGTCAATTAAAGAAGAATTTTTGAAATTTAATTCCTTGTCACCTATGCAGAGAAGGGGTTTGTATAATGCAAAATTGGTAAAATGTCACCTGACAATGTAACAGATGATTTTTTTTTTATTTATGTCCCTGTCACCTATGCAGAGCAAGGGTTTAATCACGTCAAAAATGGTCAAATGTAACCCAAGAATGTAACAGACAAATTAGTGAAATTAGTTTACCTGTCTATTAGGTAGAGCAGGGGTATATCACAGCCAAAAATTGGTGAATTTCACCCGAAAATGTAACAGACAAATTATTGAAATGATAGTATAAATTGATTAGCAGGCACTCACCATCTGCATTTCATACACGAAACAAATTTATTTTTAAAGGTAATAATAGTAATAAAATTGTTGTACATTGGTAAAAACAAATGGTAAAACCATACAACATCAGATAAAAACTTGCAATAATTATATAGCTTGTGTCATAAAAGATATATTAAAATGGATAACAGTGAAGTCCATGCGGTGACACTAATTGAGAGTCCAGTATTGATAGTATGCACATAGACGGTATAAAAGGTGCATTAATGGTCACACATAGATTTGGTGATATAGTATTCAAATCTTGTTCCAAGCAGTGGTATATATAGCCATACGGGTATGTTGTGACAATATCCTATGAATCAGTCAACTGTTGTGATGGTATCTTTATGTGTTCTTATAGTTAATAGATACTGTATTATCGGATGGAGCACCTGAACAGAGCAACTAAGCAATGCAGCCGATTTTAGGTTGATATTACATGCAGACAAATAGTATAACTCTATATCGATAGTTGGTATCTCTCGAATTATTAATGCGAATTTGTGAGATGTTCGATTGTCTCTACTCACAAGAGACTGGGTTTCGCTTACTGCAGGGGGGTCCCACCTGTAGTACAGCTACTCACCCGAGCCGGGAGATTTTCCTCCGTTGTATACTGTTATTGCGCTCAGAATCGGCATCCCACGTGGTATGCTGTGCAGTCTCGTGACTTGGCTTTGATTATATGGCGGAGGCAGCAAAGTTCTTGTTAAGTGTTCGTTAGTTTGGATTCTTATCCACGCCAGACGCATTTCAATGTGACCTCACCTCTTCATCAGTGGCTTAAATTAAATCCAAACTACTTCCTTTTTACATATTATCGGTGGTTCCATCGAAAACCCGGTTTTTCAGAGCATTGGAAACTCTGGTAAGGATTTTTGGATATCTCTTATCTTCATAATAAAAAACAATATATTTCAGATACATCATGTAGGTTATTATAAATACAAAATATAAATTATTTCTTCCGAACATAGTTTAAAATGACATTACAAGATGTATATTCAGTAAATAACTAGAAAAAAATGAAAAAATGCATATGCGTCTTTGTTGTGTTTTTTTCGTTGGTCTTGCGTTTTTTGGTATTTAATATTGTATTTAACATATTCTTTGTGCTCCATCAGGTTGTATATATGTATTTTCTGAAACATATATACATGTAGATGGATAGGCTTTATATATTAAACAGTTGCAAGAAAAAGTATGTGAACCCTTTGGAATGATATGGATTTCTGCACAAATTGGTCATAAAATGTGATCTGATCTTCATCTAAGTCACAACAATAGACAATCACAGTCTGCTTAAACTAATAACACATAAAGAATTAAATGTTACCATGTTTTTATTGAACACACCATGTAAACATTCACAGTGCAGGTGGAAAAAGTATGTGAACCCCTAGACTAATGATATCTCCAAGAGCTATTTGGATGAGGTGTCAGCCAACTGGAGTCCAATCAATGAGATGAGATTGGAGGTGTTGGTTGCAGCTGCCCTGCCCTATAAAAAACACACACCAGTTCTGGGTTTGCTTTTCACAAGAAGCATTGCCTGATATGAATGATGCCTCTCACAAAAGAGCTCTCAGAAGACGTACGATTAAGAATTGCTGACTTGCATAAAGCTGGAAAGGGTTATTAAAGTATCTCCAAAAGCCTTGCTGTTCATCAGTCCACGGTAAGACAAATTTTCTATAAATGGAGAAAGTTCAGCACTGCTGCTACTCTCCCTAGGAGTGACCGTCCTGTAAAGTTAACTGCAAGACTACAGCGCAGACTGCTCAATGAGGTGAAGAAGAATCCTAGAGTGTCAGCTAAAGACTTACAAAAGTCTCTGGCATATGATAACATCCCTGTTAGCGAATCTACCATGCGTAAAAAGCACTAAACAAGAATGGATTTCATAAGAGGATACCACAGAGGAAGCCACTGCTGTCCAAAAAAACATTGCTGCACGTTTACAGTTTGCACAAAAGCACCTGGATGTTCCACAGCAGTACTGGCAAAATATTCTGTGGACAGATGAAACACTATGTGTGGAGAAAAAGAGGCACAGCACACCAACATCAAAACCTCATCCCAACTGTGAGGTATGGTGGTGGGGGCATCATGGTTTGGGGCTGCTTTGCTGCGTCAGGGCCTGGACGGATTGCTATCATCGAAGGAAAAATGAATTCCCAAGTGTATCAAGATATTTTGCAGGAGAACTTAAGGCCATCTGTCCACCAGCTGAAGCTCAACAGAAGATGGGTGTTGCAATAGGACAACGACCCAAAGCATAGAAGTAAATCAACAACAGAATGGCTTAAAGAGGACCTTTCACTTCAATAAAAAATCTAAACTAAGCATACAGACATGGAGAGCGGCGCCCAGGGATCTCCCTGCACTTACTATTATCCCTGGGCGCCGCTACGTTCTCCCGGTATAGGCTCCGGTATCTTCAGATTTTCGGCTCAACTGGGAGGAGCCTGCCGGCGTCTCCTTCTTCCAGGCTGGAGCGCAGGCCAATCGCAGCGCTCAGCTCATAGATTGAGAGTTTTTTTTTTTTTCTCTCAAGCTATGAGCTGAGAGCTGCGATTGTCCAGCGCTCCAGCCTGGGAGAAGGAGACGCCGTCAGGATCCTCCCAGTTGAGCCGAAAATCTGAAGATACCGGAGCCTATACTGGGAGAACGGAGCGGAGCCCAGGGATAATAGTAAGTGCAGGGAGATCCCTGGGCGCCGCTCTCCATGTCTGTATGCTTAGTTTAGATTTTTTATTGTAGTGAAAGGTCCTCTTTAAACAGAAGAAAATACGCCTTCTGGAGTGGCCCAGTCAGAGTCCTGACCTCAACCCAATTGGGATGCTGTGGCATGACCTCAAGAAAGCGATTCACACCAGACATCCCAAGAATATTGCTGAACTGAAAGAGTTCTGTAAAGAGGAATGGTCAAGAATTACTCCTGACCGTTATGCACGTCTAATCTGCAACTACAGGAAACGTTTGGTTGAAGTTATTGCTGCCAAAGGAGGTTCAACCGGTTATTAAATCCAAGGGTTCACATACTTTTTCCACCTGCACTGTGAATGTTTACATGGTGTGTTCAATAAAAACATGGTAACATTTAATTCTTTGTGTGTTATTAGTTTAAGCAGACTGTGATTGTCTAATGTTGTGACTTAGATGAAGATCATATCACATTTTATGACCAATTTGTGCAGAAATCCATATAATTCCAAAGGGTTCACATACTTTTTCTTACATACATGTAACCTAATATACGTTTTTGTAGGTTGTTTCTGGATTTTCTCTATTGTCTATATTTATTATGGACTTCTTCTTTGAACTGTTCTTGGGTTTTTCCTTGACATAGTATTTTCTTTCTATATAACTATTAGAATGGTAACTCTATGCGATTTATTTAATAGGTCCTTTTTTTATGTAATGTTTTTTATTACTATAGGCAATGATAAAACTTTAATAATATAAAATGGTAGGATTACTTAGTATAATTAATAACATTGATAAATATATTGTAAACTGTATAAACATGAGTAAAAATTTATAAAAATGGAAAACTCAAAAAAACGCATATGCGTTTTCATTGCGGTTTACATGCGTTTTTCACTTTCTACATTTCCTCTATAAGGGACATGGTATCTATATTCGTTTTGTCCAACAATATGTAAATTACTCTAACTTATGTGTGTTTTCTTTGTGTGCTACAGTTACATTTTTGGTTATTATAATTGTCATGTTGTGTTAATTGAAGGCCGTTGTCAGTTTGATAGGAGTTTGGGGAGGGAGCCTTCCCACGAGGGGAGATCGTGGTGCTGGAAAGAAACCGGACACACAACCCCACATTAGGGAGAGGCGCACTCCCCTATATAGAGCCCCATAGTTCAAAATCAGAATTTAGATCTCCTGGTTTTAATGTATTAAAGTTATAGATATATCTTGATTCTTGTCTTGACATCTTTAAAATATGATCTCCCCCTCTCCAGTGTGTTTTGATTTTTTTCTAAGGCCGCAAAAGTAATCCCACTGGGGTCTTTGTTATGTTCCTGCTTGAAATGCATTGAAAGAGGATGTTTCTCATATCCTTTCTTTATGTTGGATATGTATTCTGAAATTCCTATTTTCAAGGTTCTTTTTGTCCTACCAATGTACTGTTTTTTGCATGGGCATTCTATTATGTAAATTTCACTGGTTGAGTTACAGGTTAAAAGGTCTTTGATTTCCCATGAAAATTTGCTGTTGGATGAATGAATTTTTGTTGATTTTTTGGGGAACTTGGTGGTTTTGCAGTTGTTGCAGCGACCACACCGGAAGAAGCCTTTTGAAATATGCCAGCCTTGTAGCATAGATTTTTTTGTGTGTTTTTTATTGTGTACAGTTGGGGAAATTTTTGATGATAAATTTGGTGCTTTAGTATATGTGATTTGTGGTTTTTCTGTTAATAAAAGACCTATTGTCTTGTCTTTGAGTATATGGTGCCAATGATTTTTAATAATATTTTCTATTTTTCTATGTTTGGCGTTGTATGGTAGTATAATTCTGCTTGGTTCTTCCTGTTGTGGTATTGTGCTGGCATCATTAATTTTGGTTTGGAAAAAGGTCTCCCTTGTTATGCTTTCTACTTTTTTTTTGCAATTTGTTTATTAGGTCAGGTGGATATTGTTTTAATGTAAATTGTTCTTTAATTTCTTGTGCTTCTTAATGGAAGTCTTCCTTTTTAGTACAATTTTGTTTTAATCTTTTAAATTGGCCAGTCGGGATGTTTATAAGCCATCTCGGCAAATGACCGCTTGAAAATAAAATAAGACTGTTTCTGGATACTGTTTTTTGGTATGTTTTACAAATTAAATAGTCCATTTCTGTTGAAATTAATAAATCCAAAAATTCTATTTGTTGTGTGCTATAGTTTAAAGTGAAATTAAAATTTGATTTGTTATTGTTGATGGATTCAACAAAGCTTTTAAGGTCATTTTCTGTTTTATTCCATATAAGTAAAATGTCGTCTATATACCGGTGCCAGAGTACCAGGTTCCCCCCCAGACATGGGAGGATATTATCTTCCTCCCATTGGGTCATGAACAAATTGGCATAGCTGGGGGTGAACCTGGTACCCATGGCAGTTCAGGTGATTTGCAAATAATAATCGGAATTGTAATTGAAATAGTTATGAGTTAAAATGAACTGTGCACCCTGAGCTACAAAGTCAATTAGATTTTTTGGAAAGTTACTCTTATTTTCTAATTGTGAAATAATCGATTTGATACCTAATTCATGTTGTATTATGGTGTATAATGAGTTTACATCTAATGTAGCTAGTATCCAGTTTGGTTGGTAATTTGTCTGCTCTATTATTTCTATGACGAGTGCTATCTTTGATGTATGAAAGACTTTTTTTAACTATTGGTTGTAGGATCTTATGAATGTACTGGGATAAATTGGAGGTTAGAGAGCCTATGCCTGAAATAATGGGTCTTTTGTTTAATTGAATCTTTGAATATCTTTGGAAGGCAATAAAATACTAGTAATCGTTGTTGTGTGCCTATAATATATGTGTATTCTTGTTCTTGTAGAATATTTGTATCTAATCGTTTTCTAGCAAATTTTATTAGTGCTTTATTGTACTCATTGGTCCAATTTTTGATACGTGGTAACATCTGATAGTTGTCTTGTACATTCTGTGTCATATTGTTGTGAATATAGAACAACTAGTGCGCTTCCTTTATCGGCAGGCCTAATAATAATATTTTATAGCCTTAAACTCTTCTGGGCTCAAATTATTTCTTCTTTTGGGGTGTTCTTTCATTTTTCTGAGGTCTGCTTCTACATTTTTCTTGAATGCCACTATTTCATGGCCAATTTCTTGCCGTGGGTACACCTTTGTTTTTTTGTTTCAGATTATGTGTATATATATCTTGTTTTATACAATTTGATATTACTGGGTTTTTGATTAAATATTTCTTGAGGCAAACCTTTCTAATGAATTTTTTGACTCCAATAAATGTGTCAAATTTGCTTAGTTTAGCCGTAGGTGCAAATTTTAGTCCTTTGTTTAATAAATTAGATTGGGCTGCTGTCAATTTAATCGAACTTAGATTTATGATAGCATTATCATTATTTGGAGTTAGTTCCTGTAATTTTTTCTCTCTGTCCCTTTTCCTCTTCGTGTTTTTTTTCTTGTGTCCGGTGTGTCTTGGTGGTGATGATAATGGGACTGATATGTGTTCTCCCTGTTTTGGGTTCGAGATAATTATTGAAATGACATAAAATACATACAAATAAAAAAAAATTATCTTGAGTTATGAGGTGGAAGTCCATATGGAGTAGAAGTTTGAGGAGGCGGTGGACGTAGCGGTGTAGGTGGAAGCGGTGGTGGAGGAGGAAGAGGTAGTCAACACTGGTCTTTGGTTTTAATTTATGTATTTTATTTATTTTTTATTTTTTAATTAAGGTACATTCCAAAAGAGTGGGAAATATCCAAAATACAACAATGAGCAATTGCGCTGTAGTATAACAATGGCTGGGTAAGGCCGGTATACATGTCTATTCTGCACAAGGTACGGACAAGTCCTGTGGGATCCATGCCTGGTTAATTTTAATGAACGTGAGCTTGTCCACATTGGATGTGGACAGGTGGCTGCGCTTGTCTGTGATAACGCCCCCTGCCATGCTAAACACACGTTCAGACAACACACTGGCTGCAGGGCAGGCCAGCACCTCCAAGGTGTAAAGAGAAAGCTCAGGTCATGTGCCCAATTTGGAGACCCAGAAGTTGAAGAAGGCAGACCCGTCATTCAGTACGTGTAGGCGTGTGCACACATACTGCTCCACCATGTTGCTGAAATGCTGCCTCCTGCTAAGACTTTCCATATCAGCTGGTGGTGCTGGTTGTTGTGGCATGCTGACAAAGCTTTTCCACATTTTGGCCATGCTAACCCTGCCTTATGAGGTGCTGGTGGTGCCCCAGCTGCATTGGTGACCTCCTCCTTTGCCTTCGCCTTGTGCTTCCACTGTGCCCCGCTGTCAGGTGGGAATGCCACCAGCAGCGCGTCTACCAGCGTGCGCTTGTACTCGCGCATCTTACGATCACGCTCCAGTGAAAAAATTAAGGACGGTACGTTGTCCTTGTAACGGGGATCCAGCAGCGTGGCCACCCAGTAATCAGCACAAGGTAGAATGTGGGCAACTCGGCGGTCGTTGCGGAAACACTGCAGCATGTAATCGCTCATGTGTGCCAGGCTGCCCAGAGGCAACGACAAGCTGTCCTCTGTATCCCCCCAGCCACGCACCAGTGATGGCTATGAGCTGGTTTGGGTGACACCCTGCTGTGAACACGGTTCCCCCTCCTCCTCATCCTCCACCACGTCATCCTCCAGAACTGTGCCCTGACTGGACAATTGTGTACCTGGCGTTTGTGGGTGCAGGAACCCACCCTCGGAGCAACTTGTGAATGACTGGCTGGAAACCCTATGAAATGATCCCTCTTCCTCCTCCTCCTCCTGTGCCACATCATCTTCCATCATGGCCAGAAGCGTTTTTTCAAGGAGGCATAGAAATGGGATAGTAACGCTGAGAATGGCGTTATCGGCACTGGCCATGTTGGTGGAGTACTCGAAACAGCGCAACAAGGAACACAGGTCTCGCATGGAGGCCCACTCATTGGTGGGGAAGTGGTTCTGTTCCGCAGAGCGACTCACCCGTGCGTGCTGCAGCTGAAACTTTATTATAACCTGCTGCTGCTCGCACAGTCTGGCCTGCATGTTAAAGGTGGGCACGTCACATATGAGGCGGTGAGCTGGAAGTCCGAAGTTACACTGCAGCGCTGACAGGCGAGCAACAACAGGGTGAGAACGCCGAAAGCAGGCACAGAGGGCCCGCACTTTCTGCAGCAGCTCTGACATATCGCGGTAATTTTTAAGAAATATCTGCACCACCAAATTCAGCACATGCCCCAGATAAGGAATGTGCGTCAAACCGACTAGTCCCAGAGTTGCTATGAGATTTCGCCCATCATCGCACACCATCAGGCTGGACTTGAGGGTCACTGGCACCAACCACTCATCGGTCTGTTGTTTAAGGCCCATCCACAGCTCCTGCGCGGTGTGAGGTTTTGTCCCCCAAACAGATATGTTTTTAATCTGCCTTCTGTCGTTTACCCCTGGCTGTGCTGAAGTTGGTGGTGAAGGTGTTACGCTGACCGGATGAGGAGGCGGTAGAGGATGAGGAAGCGGAGTAGGAGGAGGAAGCAACAGGAGGCAAACTGAAGCGCCCTGCAATCCTCGATGGTGGAAGGACATGCGCCAAACTGCTATCCGCTTTAGGCCCAGCCGACACTGCATTTACCCAGTGGTGCTGTTAGGGAGATATAACGTCCCTGACCGTGCTTACTGGTCCACATAGCTGTAGTTAGGTGGACCTTGCCACAGATGGCGTTGCGCAGTGCACACCTGATTTTGTCCCCCACTTGGTTGTGTAGGGAAGAGATGGCTTGCTTGGAAAAGTAGTGACGGCTGGGCACGACGTACTGTGGGACAGCCACCGCCATAAGCCTTTTAAAGCTCTACGTCTCCACCAGATAGAATGACAGCATTTCAAAGGCCAGTAATTTTTAAATACTGGCATTCAAGACCAGGGGGTTCGCGGATGGGTAGGGGAGTACTTCCTCTTCCGCTCCAATGTTTGGGAGATGGAGAGCTGAACGCTTCCGTGGGACATTGTGGAGATGCTTGGTGACCCAGGTGGTGTTTTTTCTGGATGATCCTCTGTTTGCGGGGTGGCAGGTGCCACTATCACTCCAGTGGTGGATGAAGAGGCCGAGACTTCAGCAGAAGAGGAAGCAGGAGGAGCCAGAGACGTTTCTTAGTTTTTGATGTGTCTACGCCACTGCAGCTCATGCTTTGCACTTAGATGCCTGGTCATGCAGGTTGTGCTCAGGTTTAAAATGTTTATGCGTCGCTTCAGGCTCTGATTGCACAGCATTCAAACCACTCGTGCCTTGTCATCAGCACATTGTCTGAAGAACTGCCACGCCAGGGAAATCCTTGGAGCTGTAGCAAGCGTACTCTCTAGGGGACGGCCACTCCGCTTTTGCACCCACCGCCTCTTCCTCCAAACTACACAGGTCACTCGCATGAGCTTTATTCCATGTGGGGTCGAGGACCTCATCGTCCTCCACATGATCTTCCACCCAGTCTTCACCCCTGCCCTCCATGTCGGTCTGCACACTTTCGAAAGCCACAGCAGTTAGAACCTGTGTTTCGTCATCATCCGAGACGTGTTGCGGTGGTCCTCCCATGTACTCCTCTTGAAAGATAAGTGGATCATAGCTAGCAGAATGCTTGGGTGTATAGCAAGAGGAATTACCAGTAGAAAGAGGGAGGTGCTCATGCCGCTCTACAGAGCACTAGTGAGACCTCATTTGGAGTATTGTGCTCAGTACTGGAGACCATATCTCCAGAAGGATATTGATACTTTGGAGAGAGTTCAGAGAAGAGCTACTAAACTGGTACATGGATTGCAGGATAAAACTTACCAGGAAAGATTAAAGGACCTTAACATGTATAGCTTGGAAGAAAGACGAGACAGAGGGGATATGATAGAAACTTTTAAATACATAAAGGGAATCAACAAGGTAAAAGAGGAAAGAATATTTAAAAGAAGAAAAACTGCTACAAGAGGACATAGTTTTAAATTAGAGGGGCAAAGCTTTAAAAGTAATATCAGGAAGTATTACTTTATTGAGAGAGTAGTGGATGCATGGAATAGCCTTCCTGCAGAAGTAGTAGCTGCAAATACAGTGAAGGAGTTTAAGCATGCATGAGATAGGCATAAGGCCATCCTTCATATAAGATAGGGCCAGGGGCTATCCATAGTATTTAGTATATTGGGCAGACTAGATGGGCCAAATGGTTCTTATCTGCCGACACATTCTATGTTTCTATGTTTCTATCATGTGATTGGACCATGTGATATGATGTCACCACAGGTCCTTTAGCCGGCAGCTCATGATTAAAGAAGTAAGAAGGGACCGGCAGCTACGCGATCAAGAGGAGAAGGTGAGTTATTTTTTTTTTTTTTTTTAGCCCTCAATTGACCACCTACTAAGCATTCTGTACTAACCACCTCCGGACCGCCTAACGCAGGATCGCGTTCCGGAGGTGGCAGCCCTGCGCAGAGTCACGCATATATGCGTCATCTCGCGATGGGCGAGATTTCCTGTGAACGCGCGCACACAGGCGCGCGCGCTCACAGGAACGGAAGGTAAGAGAGTTGATCTCCAGCCTGCCAGCGGCGATGGTTCGCTGGCAGGCTGGAGATGTGTTTTTTTTAACCCCTAACAGGTATATTAGACGCTGTTTTGATAACAGCGTCTAATATACCTGCTACCTGGTCCTCTGGTGGTCCCATTTGTTTGGATCGACCACCAGAGGACACAGGTAGCTCAGTAAAGTCCCACCAAGCACCACTACACTACACTACACCCCCCCCCCCCGTCACTTATTAACCCCTTATTAGCCCCTGATCACCCCTGATCACCCCATATAGACTCCCTGATCACCCCCCTGTCATTGATCACCCCCCTGTCATTGATTACCCCCCTGTAAAGCTCCATTCAGATGTCCGCATGATTTTTACGGATCCACTGATAGATGGATCGGATCCGCAAAACGCATCCGGACGTCTGAATGAAGCCTTACAGGGGCGTGATCAATGACTGTGGTTATCACCCCATATAGACTCCCTGATCACCCCCCCTGTCATTGATTACCCCCCTGTCATTGATCAACCCCCTGTAAAGCTCCATTCAGATGTCCGCATGATTTTTACGGATGCACTGATAGATGGATCGGATCCGCAAAACGCATCCGGACGTCTGAATGAAGCCTTACAGGGGCGTGATCAATGACTGTGGTGATCACCCCATATAGACTCCCTGATCACCCCCCTGTCATTGATCAACCCCCTGTCATTGATTACCCCCCTGTAAAGCTCCATTCAGACGTCCGCATGATTTTTACGGATCCACTGATAGATGGATCGGATCCGCAAAACGCATCCGGACGTCTGAATGAAGCCTTACAGGGGCGTGATCAATGACTGTGGTGATCACCCCATATAGACTCCCTGATCACCCCCCCTGTCATTGATCAACCCCCTGTCATTGATCAACCCCCCTGTCATTGATCAACCCCCCTGTCATTGATCACCCCCCTGTCATTGATCACCCCTCTGTAAGGCTCCATTCAGATATTTTTTTGGCCCAAGTTAGCAGAATTTTTTTTTTTTTTTCTTACAAAGTCTCATATTCCACTAACTTGTGTCAAAAAATAAAATCTCACATGAACTCACCATACCCCTCACGGAATCCAAATGCGTAAAATGTTTTAGACATTTATATTCCAGACTTCTTCTCACGCTTTAGGGCCCCTAGAATGCCAGGGCAGTATAAATACCCCACATGTGACCCCATTTCGGAAAGAAGACACCCCCAGGTATTCCGTGAGGGGCATATTGAGTCCATGAAAGATTGAAATTTTTGTCCCAAGTTAGCGGAACGGGAGACTTTGTGAGAAAAAAATTAAAAATATCAATTTCCGCTAACTTGTGCCAAAAAAAAAAAATTTCTATGAACTCGCCATGCCCCTCATTGAATACCTTGGGGTGTCTTCTTTCCAAAATGGGGTCACATGTGGGGTATTTATACTGCCCTGGCATTCTAGGGGCCCCAAAGCGTGAGAAGAAGTCTGGTATCCAAATGTCTAAAAATGCCCTCCTAAAAGGAATTTGGGCACCTTTGCGCATCTAGGCTGCAAAAAAGTGTCACACATCTGGTATCGTTGTACTCAGGAGAAGTTGGGGAATGTGTTTTGGGGTGTCATTTTACATATACCCATGCTGGGTGAGAGAAATATCTTGGTCAAATGCCAACTTTGTATAAAAAAAGGGAAAAGTTGTCTTTTGCCAAGATATTTCTCTCACCCAGCATGGGTATATGTAAAATGACACCCCAAAACACATTCCCCAACTTCTCCTGAATACGGCGATACCACATGTGTGACACTTTTTTGCAGCCTAGGTGGGCAAAGGGGCCCATATTCCAAAGAGCACCTTTAGGATTTCACAGGTCATTTACCTACTTACCACACATTAGGGCCCCTGGAAAATGCCAGGGCAGTATAACTACCCCACAAGTGACCCCATTTTGGAAAGAAGACACCCCAAGGTATTCCGTGAGGGGCATGGCGAGTTCCTAGAATTTTTTATTTTTTGTCACAAGTTAGTGGAAAATGCTTATTTTTTTTATTTTTTTTTTTTCATACAAAGTCTCATATTCCACTAACTTGTGACAAAAAATAAAAAGTTCCATAAACTCACTATGCCCATCAGCGAATACCTTGGGGTCTCTTCTTTCCAAAATGGGGTCACTTGTGGGGTAGTTATACTGCCCTGGCATTCTAGGGGCCCAAATGTGTGGTAAGGAGTTTGAAATCAAATTCTGTAAAAAATGACCTGTGAAATCCGAAAGGTGCTCTTTTGAATATGGGCCCCTTTGCCCACCTAGGCTGCAAAAAAGTGTCACACATCTGGTATCTCCGTAATCGGGAGAAGTTGAAGAATGTGTTTTGGGGTGTCATTTTACATATACCCATGCTGGGTGAGAGAAATATCTTGGCAAAAGACAACTTTTCCCATTTTTTTATACAAAGTTGGCATTTGACCAAGATATTTATCTCACCCAGCATGGGTATATGTAAAAAGACACCCCAAAACACATTCCTCAACTTCTCCTGAATACAGAGATACCAGATGTGTGACACTTTTTTGCAGCCTAGGTGGGCAAAGGGGCCCACATTCCAAAGAGCACCTTTCGGATTTCACAGGTCATTTACCTACTTACCACACATTTGGGCCCCTAGAATGCCAGGGCAGTATAACTACCCCACAAGTGACCCCATTTTGGAAAGAAGAGACCCCAAGGTATTCGCTGATGGGCATAGTGAGTTCATGGAAGTTTTTATTTTTTGTCACAAGTTTGTGGAATATGAGACTTTGTATGAAAAAAAAAATAAAAAAAAAAATCATCATTTTCCACTAACTTGTGACAAAAAATAAAAAATTCTAGGAACTCGCCATGCCCCTCACGGAATACCTTGGGGTGTCTTCTTTCCAAAATGGGGTCACTTGTGGGGTAGTTATACTGCCCTGGTATTCTAGGGGCCCAAATGTGTGGCAAGGAGTTTGAAATCAAATTCAGGAAAAAATGAGGAGTGAAATCCGAAAGGTGCTCTTTGGAATATGGGCCCCTTTGCCCACCTAGGCTGCAAAAAAGTGTCACACATCTGGTATCCCCGTACTCAGGAGAAGTTGAGGAATGTGTTTTGGGGTGTCTTTTTACATATACCCATGCTGGGTGAGATAAATATCTTGGTCAAATGACAACTTTGTATAAAAAAATGGGAAAAGTTGTCTTTTGCCAAGATATTTCTCTCACCCAGCATGGGTATATATAAAATGACACCCCAAAACACATTCCCCACCTTCTCCTGAGTACGGAGATACTAGATGTGTGACACTTTTTTGCAGCCTAGGTGGGCAAAGGGGCCCATATTCCAAAGAGCACCTTTCGGATTTCACAGGTCATTTTTTACAGAATTTGATTTCAAACTCCTTACCACACATTTGGGCCCCTAGAATGCCAGGGCAGTATAACTACCCCACAAGTGACCCCATTTTGGAAAGAAGAGACCCCAAGGTATTCGCTGATGGGCATAGTGAGTTCATAGAACTTTTTATTTTTTGTCACAAGTTAGTGGAATATGAGACTTTGTAAGAAAAAAAAAAAAGAAAAAATCATAATTTTCCGCTAACTTGTGACAAAAAATAAAAAGTTCTATGAACTCACTATGCCCATCAGCGAATACCTTAGGGTGTGTACTTTCAGAAATGGGGTCATTTGTGGGGTGTTTGTACTGTCTGGGCATTGTAGAACCTCAGGAAACATGACAGGTGCTCAGAAAGTCAGAGCTGCTTCAAAAAGCGGAAATTCACATTTTTGTACCATAGTTTGTAAACGCTATAACTTTTACCCAAACCATTTTCTTTTTACCCAAACATTTTTTTTTTATCAAAGACATGTAGAACTATAAATTTAGAGCAAAATTTCTATATGGATCTCGTTTTTTTTGCAAAATTTTACAACTGAAAGTGAAAAATGTCATTTTTTTGCAAAAAAAATCGTTAAATTTCGATTAATAACAAAAAAAGTAAAAATGTCAGCAGCAATGAAATACCACCAAATGAAAGCTCTATTAGTGAGAAGAAAAGGAGGTAAAATTCATTTGGGTGGTAAGTTGCATGACCGAGCAATAAACGGTGAAAGTAGTGTAGGTCAGAAGTGTAAAAAGTGGCCTGGTCTTTCAGGGTGTTTAAGCACTGGGGGCTGAGGTGGTTAAAGAATGCTATCATTTTCCCTTATAACCATGTTAATACAGTGAATAGACTGTCATCTTAGCAACCATGCGTGAAAATCGCACCGCATCTGCACTTGATTGCGGATGCTTGAGATTTTCACTCAGCCCCATTCACTTCTATGGGGCCTGCGTTGCGTGATAAACGCACAATATAGAGCATGCTGCGATTTTCACGCTACGCATAAGTGATGCATGAAAATCACAGCTCATGTGCACAGCCCCATAGAAATGAATGGGTCCAGATTCAGTGCGGGTGCAATGCGTTCACCTCCCGCATTGCACCCGCGTGGAAATCTCGCCCGTGTGAACTCAACCTTAGGGTCCATTCACACATCAGTGTGTGTTTTGCGGATCCACGGATCCGCGGATCCGCAAAACACATACAGCGGCAATGTGCGTTCCGCATTTTGTGTACCGAACATTAGAGAATATGCCTATTCTTGTCCGCTATTGCGGACAAGAATAGGACATGTTCTATTTTTTTCAGGATCGGAATTGCGGACCCGGAAGTGCGGGTCCGCAATTCCGGATTGGGGCCGCACCTCGTGCGGCCCCATAGAAATGTATGGGTCCGCAATTCCGTTCTGCAAAATGCGGAATGGAATTGCGGATGTGTGAATGGAGCCTTAGGCTGAGGTGGTGGAGCCTTGACTACCTGAAATCGGGTGCTTGCCACTGGGTGATGCAGTGGTTGCTGCGGCAGGTTGGACCACCACATTGAAGCCACGGTTCTCCCAAGCCACTTTATCTTGACGCTGCTTATGTTGTCGCAGGGCCGTGGTGCCAACATCGGCTCCCTTGCCATGCTTCACCTTCTGCGCACATATTTGACAAATGGAAATGTTTACCTCCCTTTTTAACAAAAAACTGCCACACCGCCGAGCAGGTGATTTTACACCCCAACACTCCACACTGACTGACTGCTACCGCCGCTGCTTCCGTAAATCCCTGCACCACTACTTTCTGGGCCGGTAGACTCCTGCAAAGCGGGTGGTCTACCCCGGTCACGTTTGGCTCCCTACTTCCCACTGCTGCCACCCTGCTGACTCCAGCCACGCTAGCAACTTGCTGGCTCTGCTGCTGCCTCACGGGCAAGCTGCCACCCTCTTCTCCCGATGATGATGAAGCCCCTAATTTACCCGGGTCCCAAGTGTGATCAGCTACATCATCATCATCGAGTACTGTCTGCACTTCACTGATGTCCTCCTCAACGCTCTCTGGGTCAGGAGCCAGACCGCTTGCAACACCAGCTCCCACGCCACACTCCTCATCACTACTTGTCCGCCTACCGGAGAAAACGGCAGATGTATCCTCCGTATCTTAGCTGGGCAGTAGCTGCTGACTGTCCTCTAGTAGCTCGTCCTCGCTGTATAGTGGTGCTAGGCCCACAGCATATAATACTTCTCTGGCTGAGGGAACAGAAAAGGACAGAGGCAGGTTGAGGACAGGTGAGGGCACAGGGCCTGCTCCCGGGCCATGCCAACTAAGGCTACTTTCACACTTGCGGCAGAGTGATCCGGCAATCTGTATGCAAACGGACAGCATTTGTAGACAGATCCGGATGCAGATCCGTCTTACAAATGCATTGCAACAACGAATCCGTCTCTCCAGATGTCATCTGGAGAAACGGATCCATTCTATATTTTTGTCACATTTTTACCGGTCTGCGCATGTGCAGAACGGAAGGACGGATCTGGCATTGCGATATTTTTAATGCCGGATCCTGCACTAATACATTTCAATGTAAATTAATGCCGGATCCGGCATTCCGGCAACTGATCCGGAATTTTGGACGGAGATAATACAGCAGCATGCTGCGGTACTTCCTCCGTCCAAAACGCCGTTCAGTGACTGAACTGAAGACATCCTGATGCATCCTGAACGGATTTCTCTCCATTCAGAATGCATGGGGATAAAACTGATCAGTTCTTTTCCGGTATTGAGCCCAGGGCCGGCGCCACCTGTAAGGCGGCCTAGGCAGCCGCCTAGGGCGCAATTTAGCAGGGGGTGCCGGAACCGTGCGGTTTAAAAATAAAAAAATGTTGGTTAAGTGGCGGGCGGCCGGCGCTCTAGTAAGAATCCCTCAGGCGGCACAGCACTGAGCCGGCGGCCAGAGATGATGTACAGACAGTCCAGAGCCTAAGTGAAGCTGTGGGGGCGCAGAAGACCAGAGAGACTGACACCGCTGTCTCTCTGGTCTGACTGAGATTACCTTGAGGGTGAGGATGGAGGCGGAGCTCTGCCAACTTGGATGGAAGGCTGGGTAGCTCAAGGGCGCACAGCCGCGCACTGTGTGCCCTCATCTCTACGTTTACCCCCCTGACCCCTCCCACCATTGAGCACACAGAGCAGAGAGGGGGTGGAGTGAAGAAGGAAGGGAAGGCCACTGAGCAGCCAATCAGCCAGCCACCAGCAATTTCCTGCCTCCCAGTGCCTTCTGGGACAGAAGTGGGCTCCTGGATTGGAGTGCAGCTGCTTTCTTCTTCCCCAGGGCGACATTGGTGTTTGTCTCCAGTCCCCAGAGTCCCCAGAGCCAGACCAAGAGCCAGACTGCAGCCAGAGACCAGATCATCTTATTGTCCTGGTGGTAAGTAGACAATGCAATATGTTTATTATTTAATTGTTTAGTTATTAATACTATATTGTAAACTAATTTACCTCACATTAAAAGGGAAAAGACACTGTGCAGTACTGGTGTTAAAGGAGCACTATAGTGCCAGGAAAACAAACTCATTTTCCTGGCACTATATAGTTGTTAGGAGTGGGGCACCCTCGTGTCCCCCTCCCACTGGGCTGAAGGGGTTAAAACCCCTTCAGCCACTTACCTTTCTCCAGCGCCGGCACTGGGTACTCTACTCCCCGATCCTCCTCTCAGCTGCGAATGCGCATGCTCACGCATTCAAAACTATGTTCCGCGTCTTCCCACTGTAATTTTCACAGTGAGAATCGCGGAAGCACCTCTAGCAGCTGTCAGGGACACAGCTACAAGAAGTTATTTTAATTTAAATGCTGAGAAAGGGGTGGAACATATGTGATGTCATGATATGGGCAGATCATCTGATGGGGGGTGGCAGCAATTTTAATCTTGCCTAGTGCGGCAAAAAATCCTTGCACCGGCCCTGATTAAGCCCCTATGGCGGAACTCAGTGCCGAAAAAGAAAAACGCTAGTGTAAAAATACCCTAATGCTTGTGTCTGACAAACCCACCGACTCTTGGCTGCGGTTGTCTGATGTCACTTGCGACAAAGTCGAAAAATAAGTCAACCATTCAAGAACCGCTGGATTGTTGGTCAAGACACGACCGCTAGCTGATACTGGGAGCTCAGGCCTCTCGAAGTGACCCCTGCTGCCACACCCCCTTACTCTGCTGCGATCTGTGCCTGCGCCAGAAACATTTAGGCCTGTGCCCCTCCTCTGTGCTAGGCCTGTCACTTACCTGTCTGACATACTGTTAGATAAATTAAGTAAAAAAAAAAGGAAATTAATACACGTCAAAAAGGGCATTCATTTTCTCACTTCACCACATAACGGCTAATAAGCCCTTTTTCTTTCTCCCCACTAATACATGACAAAAAAGGCTTTAGAACATATAACTGCGGCCGTGAACAGAAAATAGTTTTTTTTGCCACTAATACACACCAAAAAGGGCTGTAATTTTCTCACTTCTCCACATAACATCTAAGAAGCCCTTTTTCTTTTTCCCCACTAATACACACCAAAAAAAGGCTTTAGAACATATATACACTGCTCAAAAAAATAAAGGGAACACAAAAATAACACATCCTAGATCTGAGTTAATTAAATATTCTTCTGAAAAACTTTGTTCTTTACATAGTTGAATGTGCTGACAACAAAATCACACAAAAATAAAAAAATGAAAATCAAATTTTTCAACCCATGGAGGTCTGGATTTGGAGTCACCCTCAAAATTAAAGTGGAAAAACACACTACAGGCTGATCCAACTTTGATGTAATGTCCTTAAAACAAGTCAAAATGAGGCTCAGTAGTGTGTGTGGCCTCCACATGCCTGTATGACCTCCCTACAACGCCTGTGCATGCCCCTGATGAGGTGGCGGACGGTCTCCTGAGGGATCTCCTCCCAGACCTGGACTAAAGCATCTGCCAACTCCTGGACAGTCTGTGGTGCAACGTGACGTTGGTGGATAGAGCGAGACATGATGTCCCAGATGTGCTCAATTGGATTCAGGTCTGGGGAACGGGCGGGCCAGTCCATAGCATCAATGCCTTCGTCTTGCAGGAACTGCTGACACACTCCAGCCACATGAGGTCTAGCATTGTCTTGCATTAGGAGGAACCCAGGGCCAACCGCACCAGGATATGGTCTCACAAGGGGTCTGAGGATCTCATCTCGGTACCTAATGGCAGTCAGGCTACCTCTGGCAAGCACATGGTGGGCTGTGCGGCCCTCCAAAGAAATGCCACCCCACACCATTACTGACCTAATGCCAAACCGGTCATGCTGGAGGATGTTGCAGGCAGCAGAACATTCTCCACGGCGTCTCAAGACTCTGTCACGTCTGTCACGTCTGTCACATGTGCTCAGTGTGAACCTGCTTTCATCTGTGAAGAGCACAGGGCGCCAGTGGTGAATTTGCCAATCTTGGTGTTCTCTGGCAAATGCCAAACGTCCTGCACGGTGTTGGGCTGTAAGCACAACCCCCACCTGTGGATGTCGGGCCCTCATATCACCCTCATGGAGTCTGTTTCTGACCGTTTGAGCAGACACATGCACATTTGTGGCCTGCTGGAGGTCATTTTGCAGTGCTCTGGCAGTACTCCTCCTGTTCCTCCTTGCACAAAGGCAGAGGTAGCGGTCCTGCTGCTGGGTTGTTGCCCTCCTACGGCCTCCTCCATGTCTCCTGATGTACTGGCCTGTCTCCTGGTAGCGCCTCCATGCTCTGGACACTACGCTGACAAACACAGCAAACCTTCTTGCCACAGCTCGCATTGATGTGCCATCCTGGATAAGCTGCACTACCTGAACCACTTGTGTGGGTTGTAGACTCTGTCTCATGCTACCACTAGAGTGAAAGCACCGCCATCATTCAAAAGTGACCAAAACATCAGCCAGGAAGCATAGGAACTGAGAAGTGGTCTGTGGTAACCACCTGCAGAACCACTCCTTTATTGGGGGTGTCTTAATAATTGCCTATAATTTCTACCTGTTGTCTATCCCATTTACACAACAGCATGTGAAATTGATTGTCACTCAGTGTTGCTTCCTAAGTGGACAGTTTGATTTCACAGAAGTGTGATTGACTTGGAGTTACATTGTGTTGTTTAAGTGTTCCCTTAATTTTTTTGAGCAGTGTATAACTGCACCGCAGAAGGGCTAATAAGACCCCAATAACAAGAACAGTTTGCTGGAATTACAGAGGTATTGCAAACCTGAAATGAGCTGCAGTATAATGGCAATTTGGATCCACAGTCAGTGCAGCAAGGTGTAAGGCTACGTCTACACGACGACATTTGTTGCGCAACATTTTGTTGCACTAATGTCGCGCGACAATTTTTATAATGGCAATCTATTGTGTCGCACTGCAACATGCAACATGCTGCGACTGCGACGCAACAGTCGCAGAAAATCCATTTGAGATGGATTTTTCTGCGACTGTTGCATCGCAGTCGCAGCATGTTGCATGTTGCAGTGCGACACCATAGACTGCCATTATAAAAATTGTCCCGCGACATTAGTGCAACAAAATGTTGCGCTACAAATGTTGCAGTGTTGTTGTGCCCTATCTGTCGCGTGACTTATTGTCGCGAGACAAATGTCGTCATGTAGACGTAGCCTAATAGGATTGTTCCCAGGCTGTAAACTCCCCTATTGGACCTTGTTCTGCTTCAATACTGTGTAATAATTCCTCCCAATTCTTTCCCTACACTTCTAATGCTCTTTTCCTGAACTTCTATTGAGCAAAATATAAGTTTTCAAGACTTTCCTAGCACGTCTCTCCCTGCACTAAGTACACTGGAAAATGGCTGAATCCAAGATGGCTGAGGCTATTTATAGGGCTGTTACATCACAGGGCTGGCTGGCTGCTGATTGGCTGAATGCATGGCATTGTGGGTGAACCCTTGTTCCCAGAGTTCCCTGCTCCATGTCCTAACATGTGCAGCAGCCATTTTAGGAAAAAATGCAATTTGGTATTACGAAGCATGAGGAAATTCGGATTTGGTACGAATCGAATAATTCCTGAAATTTGGATCGAATTCCCCTTTGTCATCTTCGATTCGCTCATCTCTATCGAGAAGTTTTAGATTTTAAAGGGGTTTTGCCATCTCCGACAATGGGGGCATATCGCTAGGATATGCTCCCATTGTCTGACAGGTGCGGGTCCCAACTCTGGGACCCGCACCTACAATGAGAACGGAGCGGGGAAATGAACTGAGGGCACACTGCGCATGCGTAGCCGTCCCTCCATTTATTTCTATGGGGCAGGCGAAAATAGCAGAGTGCTGGCTTGGCTATTTCTGTCTGCCCCATAGAAACGAATGGGAGCAGGGGCCACGCATGCTCGGTGCGCTCCCATTCACTTCTATGGGAGCAGCGGGGAGCATCACTTGTTGGTGGACGGACCCCAGGAAATCCGGGATCCTCTAGCCACAGCTCTCCGTGCTTTGTTCTCGTTGTAGGTGCGGGTCCCAGAGGTGGAACCCGCACCTATCAGACAATGGGCGCATATCCTAGCGATATGCCCCCATTGTCTGAGATGGAAATACCCCTTTAAGTTATTAGACCTAAATTGCTTTTTTCACAGCTTTACCTCCCCCCCAATAAAGTGATAAAAAAGTCATACAGATTCCAAATCTAAAAACTACAGTTTAAAAAAATATGTCTAAAAAAATATAAAAAAATTAAAATATATAAAAATCACCCTGCCCCCTTTCCCTAGAATTTAAATAAAAATAAATTAAAAAAAGCAAAAAACATAATGATCATGGGCATCTCGGCATCCCAAAATGCCTGAACTATTAAAATATTAAAATATTTATCCTATACGGCAAAAAGCATAACGTAAAAAAACAAAAACATCAAAATGCTCAGTGTACCATTATTTCATCGCTTCACTTTTCCAAAAAATTTGAATAAATGTGATCAAAAAGTCACACACACTCCAAAATGGTAACAACAAAAACTGTTGATCGTCCTGCAAAAAAATTAGCCCCTACACAGTTTCATATACATTACTATAAAAAAAAAAGTTATGGGGATCAGAATATGGCAATGAAAAGAAAAGACTATTTTTTCAAAGGTTTTATTTCTTTCCTGTATTAAAACATAATAAAAAAAACTATATAAATGTGGTATTGATACAATTGTACTGACCCAGAGAATGAAGGGCACAGGTCAGTTTTACTACATACAGTGCTGCCTATAATTATTCATACCCTTGGCAAATTTGGACTTAAAGTTAGGCTACTTTCACACTAGCGTTCGGAGCGGGTCCGTCTGATGTTTCATCAGACGGATCCGCTCCTATAATGCAGACGTTTGCATCCGTTCAGAACGGATCCGTCTGCATTATAACTTAGAAAAATTTCTAAGTGTGAAAGTAGCCTGAACGGATCCGTCCAGACTTTACATTGAAAGTCAATGGGGGATGGATCCGTTTGAAAATTGAGCCATATGGTGTCATCTTCAAACGGATCCGTCCCCATTAACTTACATTGTAAGTCTGGACGGATCCGCTTGCCTCCGCACGGCCAGGCGGACACCCGAACGCTGCAAGCAGCGTTCAGGTGTCCACTCGCTGAGCGGAGCGGAGGCTGAACGCTGGCAGACTGATGCATTCTCAGCGGATCCGCGTCCACTGAGAATGCATTAGGGCTGGACGGCTGCGTTCGGGGCCGCTTGTGAGCCCCTTCAAACGGAGCTCACGAGCGGACACCCGAACGCAGGTGTGAAAGTAGCCTTACTTTTATTCAACCAGCAAGTAATAAGGCACACAAAAGCTCGCTTGGCCTTTGCAAAAGCTCATCTGGACAAATAAGAAGACTTCTGGTCTTCTGTGTTATGGTCAGATGAAACAAAAATTTAATTGTTTGGTCACAATGATGTTTGCTTCATTTGGCGTAAAAAAGGAGAAGCCTTCAACACAAAGGACACCATCCCCACTGTCAAACATGGTGGTGGGAACCTAATGCTTTGGGGGTATTTTTCAGCCAATGGACCAGGGAACCTAATCACAGTAAACGGCACCATGAAAAAAGAGCAATACATGAGGATTCTCAACGACAACATCAAGCAGTCTGCAGAGAAACTTGGCCTTGGGCACCAGTGGACATTTCAGCATGATAATGACCCAAAACACACAGCAAAAGTGGCGAAGAAATGGTTAGCAGACAACAACATAACGTTTTGGAGTGGCCCAGCCAGAGTTCAGACTTGAATCCAATTGAGAATCTGTGGAGGGAGCTAAAGATCAGGGTGATGGCAAGAAGACCCTCCAACCTGAAAGATTTGGAGCTCATTGCTAAAGATGAATGGGCAAAAATACCTGTGGAGACATGCAAAAAGCCAGTCTGCAATTATAGGAAGCGTTTGATTGCTGTAATAGCCAATAAAGGCTTTTCTATTGATTATTGAGAAGGGTATGAATAATTTTAAACTGGACACTTTTTGCTCAAATGTAAATAAAAGCTGAGAAATGTTTTTTTTTTCCGCAATAATGCCTCTTGTACATCGTCTTATCTTTTGGGAGACACCTATGTCATGTCCTGTCAAAAAATTACTTGCTGGTTGAATAAAAGTAACTTTAAGTCACAATTTTCCAGGGGTATGAATAATTATGGGTAGCACTGTAGGTAACGCTGTAGAGACAAAACCTGTAAAACTGTGGTGGAAATATGTTATTTTTATTCCCGCTTCCCACCACAGTACATGCCATATAAAATGGTGGCATTAGAAAGTACAACTTGTCCTGCAAAAAACAAGCCATCAAATGGAACAGAAAAATAAAAAGAAGTTATGGCTCTGGGAAGACAGGGAAGAAAAAAACCTCAAAAACAAAAAAAAACTCTGGTATTCAAGAGGTTAGAAATTCTGAATAATTCATGTAATAGGTAAACTGGAAAATTGTACATCGTCATTATTATAAGAATTATTTGCTGAAATCAGAATACCTCTACCAAATGACCTACTGTACTCTGATACTTCAGCAAGCCCCTGTGGGAGCCATTGTAGAGGATGGGAGTGGTAGTGGCCATGATATAGTGTAGCTGTATCACGGTGTCCTACCTAAGGTCGTATCTCCCAGGGGGGCTTTTGCAGTGAATGTTGTAGGACTGAAGAATGAGGCCTGAGTTGAATGTAACAAAGTGCTTTTTACTAAGTGCAACGTAGAACTTGAAAATACATACAGTAGCAGCAGGCTTTAGTGCAATTCATTTCTGACACCAACAAGGATATTGAGGCAGGCTGGTTGGTGGCAATTTAGCACTTGTCTGCTAGTTGTTTGGTGATGAGGGTGGCTTAGCTGCATTTCCTCAGTTCACATCAGTGCCTAAAGAAGCTGAATATAGCAGGTCGCTCTGCTGTCTTCTCAAGGCTTCTCTTGAGGCAATTTACCGTAGTAATGGTTCTCTCCAGAGAGTTCTCTGTATGGGAAGGAGCACTGCAGGCGGCCTCCTCTCCACACTGTAGCTACACAGGAGCTCCCCCTCTTTCCAGAAGCTGGCCAGCCTACTCCCACCAAAAGAGGAGCAATAGGGTGGTTAACCCTGCTCCTGCCGACTTTGCCATACCTTTCTTGCTGGTAGTAATAGCCAGGAAACAACCAGTGAAATGCAATGCATAACAATAGGCAATTTGTAGTACCCCCTGGTCTGGGGTATTACAATACTTTATAGTAATAAGTGAGATTTCCATACTGATACAATGTGTGTAGTGAATGCATAGCATCCGGACTGAATACTGGCATTTCTCACGCATCATGTTTGTGTTCAGGTAAAATCACAGAATTGTTTTTATTGTGCATTTTTCACAAAGCCCTGGCTCCATAGAAATGATGGGGCCTACGTGAACAACGTAAGCCATCTGGATGTAATGCACTTTTCACTGATGGTTGCTAGGAGATGTAGATTGCTATTCTCCAGTTTTTCTTCACGTGTTTGGGAAATGCATACAATCCGGATACATATATAAACTTGTGTATAAAACCATCAGTTTTTCCCTGAACAGATTCTGACACAATCTGTATGGCACTTATGAAAGAGGCCTAAAGTGATTTATCTGCAAATGTACTTTGAGCAATTATAGTTATTTCTGCTTGTACTTGCTCATATTGCTTTTGTGCTTTTTGCTTGCAGCACCGTAGTGGCGGACCACTCCTGCCTGCAGCCACCACTAGGGGGAGCTTAGTGCATAGGAATTTATGTAGCTACAATTGACAGAAAAGGAACTATTAATATTTGTTTGCACTGAGCCCTCCTTAGTGGTGGCTGCATGAAAATGCAATGTTTTCACTGAAAGAGAAGGAGTTCAGAGCCCGGCCCCCTCCTCAAGCCTGGCCCTGAACTCCTTCTCTTTCAGTGAAAACATTGTATTTTCATGCAGCCACCACTAAGGAGGGCTCAGTGCAAACAAATATTAATAGTTCCTTTTCTGTCAATTGTAGCTACATAAATTCCTATGCACTAAGCTCCCCCTAGTGGTGGCTGCAGGCAGCCATCTTTGTATTAGATGGGAATCAGGAGATTTATCAATGTATGTAGCCCAGTTGTCTGGCAGAAGTACATTTAGAAACATGGCGGTTATAATGAGTCTACAAAAAGTGGATGATGTCACAAGTAACTTTCTTTTATTCCATTTTTTTAATTAAAATTTGACCACTAAAAGGGGTTTTCTGAGATTTTTATACTGATGACTTATCCTCAGGATAGATCATCAGTTCCTGATCGGTGGGGGTCTGACACCTAGGACACCTATGCATTCACCACGGCCTGGGAGTGACAGACAAACTTGTCCTGGAAGACTGGGTGGGGTCTGGGGGCCCATACTAAGTTTTGCTATGGGCCTTATGAGGTCTGTGTGCCTCATAAACAACAATTAGGAATTGTTTTACATAAAATACTTGGAACAGATAACAAATAAACTAACACCAGTCTAACTAAATTATTTTGTTAACTGCCACGGACATCTTTCCTCTGGTCAGAACATGAGGATATGAGGCAAGTCTGTGTAAGTTTTGGTATGATAGTAGACAGGAATTTGAACTGCTGAAGTTAAAAAACAAACCTAAGGCGTAAGCCCTTCTACGGCCTCATGCACACGACAGTGTTTTTTCACTGTCAGTGATTTGGCTTCAGTGGTACGTGTCCGATTTTGCTTCAGTTGTGTTTCCTTGTGTCTTCCTTTTTTTTTGTCTGACAGGGGGAAAAAACGGAAGGTTAATGAAAAGTGTAATTTTATTGCACCAAGGTCTTGTAGAAAAAAACGGACACGGATGCGGACACGGATGACATACCAGTTGTGCATCCGTTTTTTTTGACGGACCCATTGACTTGAATGGGTCCGTCCTCCGTTTTCCACTGACAAGAATAGGACAGGTTATATTTTTTTGACGGACTGGAATCATGGATCACGGACGCGGAGAAAAAACGGAGGACTATCAGTTTTTTTTCACAGCTCCATAGAAATGAATGGGACCTCCGCTAAACTGTGTGCATGAGGCCTTACCCGGAGGTTTTTTTGACTTTGCGTATTTGTTTTTCACTCCCCGGCTTTCCCGAGCCACAACTTTTTAATTTTTCCATTCACATAGTCGTATGAGGGCTTATTTTTGTGGGACAAGTTGTACTTTCCAACTCCAACGTTTAATATTGCATATAATGTAGTGGGGAAAAAATTACAAAGGTGGTGGAATTTGAAAAAACCACAATTTTGCCAGTTTTACTTTTTTTTTATGGCGTTCATTTTGAGGTAAAACTGAATTGTGATCTTCATTCTCTAGGTCAGTATGAATCCGGCTATACTATAGGTCAGGGCTGGCCAACCTGCGGCTCTCCAGCTGTTGCAAAACTACAACTCCCAGCATGCCCAGACAGCCTACAACTATCAGCCTACAGCATGGCATGGTGGGAATTGTAGTTTTACAACAGCTGGAGAGCCGCAGGTTGGCCAGCCCTGCTATAGGTATACTTTTCCTTGAGTTTTGATGCAGATTTTTTTTTTTTATTGAACATTTTTTTGTTTTTTTGCTGTAATTTTCTGACCCCCATAACTTTTTTGCAGTTATATGTACGAAGCTGTATATGGGCTCATTTTTTGAGGGCCAATATGTTCTTTTCATTGATACAATTCTGGGGCGTGTACAACTTTTTGATCACTTTCTATTTATTTTTTAGTGGGAGGAGTAGCGAGCAAAAAATGTCAAATCGGCCAATTTGACCCTTTTTTTTATTTTGCCTTTTTCCGTTTGGGATTAATTATTTTATATTTTAATAGTACAGGCATTTACATACGTGTTGATACCCATGCACATAAGCTCCGGCTCCTCCGATCGCCGCAAGGGGGAGTCGGAGCATCACCAAAAGCGATCTCTTTTGGTTTTCAGCACGCTTAGATGCCATGGTCAGGTTTGACCAACGCATCTGAGGGGTTAAATGTACGTGATCGGCATTATCGCTGTTCACGGACATTAGTAAGAAACAGCAGGCACCTGGTTGCTATGGCTTCAGTGGAGCGGGCGCCACCTTTAAAGACCTGACATGAGACGTAATAGTATGTTACATGTTGGGAAGGGGTTAATTGTAGTTTCAGGTATTTCTTGGTGAATCTGACAGGATCCCAGTTGCATGTTAGCTGGTGGTGGTGGTTAAGATTCCAGTGGATTATTGTGTATCTGAATTATTTTTCTTCATTTTCCTCCCATGTATTTCCCCTAAGCTTTATAATACCTTCTGTATATCTTCTGCCTTAGATACAAAGAGAACTGGTATGAAGCTGAATGAAGAAATGGTTGAACAAGGTGAACATTGTTGGCAGCTGCAGGAAAACACATGAGAACGAACACAGCAGGATGAGAAAGAAAGGCTGGAAATAAAGGCAGAAGAGGGGAGGGATGAAAAGATGAGCAATCTAGAGATATTGATAAATGTCAGTTACTGGGAAAATGCAAGAATGAAGTCTGTATGCATTGTAATAAGTGTATGGCTGTGTGATGCTGGTATTTGTAACACAAATCACCAATCACTCCTGAACATTGAAATTGTTACTGATATACAAATGATAAAAAAAATAGAAACTAAATATTCAAATCATCTCAATTTATTCAGTATCGCGTATGAGCGACATGTGCAGAAAACGTGCTTGCACACCTTTGATTTCTATCAGTAAGGTTATTTATGGTTGTCTGAGGAATTTTCTGCCATGCCGAATGCACACAAATCATCAAGATCCGATGCTAGGAGTTTGCTTTTCAATTGCCGACCAATGAAGTCCCAAATGTGCTCAATGGGAGACACTGCAGGCCGTGATAGCACGATTAAGCTATGCTCACATTGGGATGAGCAAATTGCAGCCTGCCATTGTCCTGTTGAAATATGGTTCCCGGGACACTTTGGAGAAATGGCTGTACCACTGGTTCCACGACCAAATCAATGTAAGGCCAAGTAAGACGAGTAGTCTGAGGAGAATACACAGTAACTGATGATGACAAGGACACTGTACTAAACGTGGATGCAGTCTGGATCTCGCAAAAAAGATTGGGAGAAGGAAGACACTGTTGTTATGCTAGTAGGTGGCCATTTCTATTTTCGCATAGTAAGTGGTGATGCCACATCATGTGCTGCAACAGAGCTGTGGTGCCTACTTTGTGTTTAACTCCAATGGCTTATTTTAATTCTGTAGCTCATACACACAGCCATGCTTTTGTCTTCCAGCACTGTGGAGAAAACTGCCAGACAGGAGATACTCGCACTCTCAGCACAGAGCTAGCTGCAGCCTTGGCTTAGGTCTGGCACGTCTTGAGTCTGCATACATGGTATGAGTGACATCACCTAAACTTACTATAGTAGAAGTTGATCTGACCCTGGGAGCTTGGGAGGTTCTGGTTGTATGTTGCTTCGACTACCCCCCCCCCCCCACCCATTGTTACTTGCTTCTCAGCACTTGGTCCAACTCCCAGGTCTTGTCTGAATCACAGTCATCTTTATTATCATGCTCACCCTACACCGGAAAATCTCCACAAGCTTGGAGCTGTCAGCTATAAAATTTATGCTATTTTTTTTAGCATCAATTATAGTAAATATACTGGACACTTTCTGTCCCCATCCAGGGAGGCTGGACACTTGAGGTAGGCCGACATGAGGGGTTTTGGGTGCCAGGGCCGGGAGAGAAGGGGTTACGGCTGGGTTAGTGGGGCAGGAGTTTGAGAGGGCGGGGTATAGTTAATAAAAGGGAGCGGGCGCATGCAAATCGGCGCCCTTTTGCAGGGAGAAAGAAGAAGTGGACATCTCATCTCACCGACCGCTTACCATGTCCGAGGTAGAAGACGTCCTGGCGAGGCTGAGGGCGGCGGCAAAGGCCCAAGGTTTGGGCTGGCTACAGGATCAGGTAGCCAGCTTGTTGCAGGGGGAGGCGGTGGGTGCAGTTTGCCCACCGCCGAGCGAAAAACGGCCACGGCGGGCTAGGCTGGCGGCGCGCCTGATAGCAGAGGACACCCCCAGAGTCCAGCGCCGGGTGAGGGGCCCCTCTGGGGACCCTCCGGGCCGGGGGGACATTCTCAGCCCCTTCCTAAGTCCTCCTGGCTCAGAATCCAGGCGGACGGCGGGACTCAGTGAGAGGCGGGGGGCGGACTTCTCCCCCGCGTGCAGCAGCAAATGGCGGGGGTGAAGGACCTGGTACTGCGGGCTCCTCCCCTCAGGTTGTGGGGGGGATAAATGCGGTAGGTGGAGCAGTGCAGTTAACAGGGGGGACGGGGCCCGGGGGGTGACGGGCGGCGAAGGGGTGGGGGGAGTGTCAGTACAAACGCAGGCAGGGGGAGAGGAGGATAGGCCAAGGGTGTATGATGCGGCGAGGGGAGAGGTATACGTTTGCTTTGAGGGCCCCTTGGGGGCGCATTTAAAGCAAGAGATGAGAGACAGGATTTGGAAGGGGGAATATGTAGATATTTTTTCGCTTCTTCCATTAGAACGTTTTAATTTGGATGTTGCTAGGAAGCATGTGGGGAAGAAGGAGGAGGAGGAGGAGAAGAGGCGTTATAGGCTGATTCCCCGTACCTTTGGTAATTGGCTTCAGGCTTTTGCTATTTTGGCAAGTGTGATTGGTGAGAGGGCGCCGGATAGTTGTTCTCCTCTTTTTTTCTACATGGATGCGATAGGGGAAGCTTATAGGGTTTATGGGGGGTCGGGGTGGTTGCGGTGTGACGAGCAGTTTCGTCAGAGGAAGGCGGTACGCCCCAGCATGCGGTGGGACCATAAAGATATAGGGTTGTGGATGCAGGTGATGGCTCCGGGGCAACAGGGGCAGCTTTTTCGAGCGGACCGGGGGGGGGGGGGCAGGGCAGTCCGGTTTTGCGGCAGCTTCGGCCAAGGGCTTGTGTTTTTTATTCAACTAAGGGAGTTGCAAGTTTGGACAAAAATGTAAGTTTAAGCATGAATGCTCAGTGTGCGGGGGAAGTCACGGGGCCAGTCGTTGTTTCCGGGGGCCCAGGTCAAGGGGCGGTGAGGCAGTTGGAAAAGGGGCTGACGCCAGTGCGGGTGGGCCTGATGGTACGGTATTTAAGTAGATACCCGGATAAGGAAGGGGCGGAGTTTTTAAGGATGGGATTTGAGGAGGGGTTTGTGATTCCGTCTTGTCCTGCGGAAGCAGGGGGCGGGAAGTTTAGGAATTTACGTTCGGCTTTGATGCACCCGGAGGTGGTGACACAGAAATTTGCTAAGGAGGTGGCTTTGGGGAGGATGGACGGGCCTTTTGAGGAGTTGCCTTTGGAGGACTTGCGGGTCTCTCCACTGGGGGTGGTTCCAAAAAAGGAGCCGAATGCTTTCCGCTTGATTCACCATTTATCGTTCCCTAAAGGGGTGTCGGTGAATGATGGGATTGATCCGGAGTTATGTTCGGTGGCGTACACATCCTTTGACACAGCGGTGGGTTGGGTGAGGAAGTTGGGGCCGGATACCCTGTTGGCGAAGACGGACATAGAGGCGGCGTTTCGTCTTTTGCCGGTTCATCCTGATAGTTTACATTTGTTGGGTTGTTTTTTGAATGGGGGTTATTTTGTTGACAGTTGTTTGCCGATAGGGTGTTCTGTCTCTTGCGCGTATTTTGAAAAATTTAGTTCGTTTTTAGAATGGGTGGTGAAGGATGTGGCGGGGTGTAATTCACTTATTCATTAATTAGACGATTTCCTGTGTTTGGGTCTGGCGGATTCCAGGGTGTGCGGGTTGTTGTTGGCATCGTTGCAGTCAGTGTTTGAGTCGTTTTGGTGTTGGCGGAGAAGAAGGTTGGGTCTACTACGGAGCTGTGTTTCTTAGGTATAGTGCTTGACACGGTGCGGATGGAGTGTAGGCTGCCTGAGGACAAGTTGGTCGACCTGAGGGCCACAGTGCGTTCGGCGAGGGGTGTGCCAAAGATTCGTTTGAGGGAGTTGAAATCTTTGTTGGGAAAGTTGAATTTCGCCTGTAGGATTATTCCGATGGGACGGATATTTTGTAGGAGACTGGCGGCTGCGACGGGAGGTGTGGTGTCGGGGCATCATTTTATTCGGCTGGGGAAGGAGTTGAGAGGGGACTTGGAGGATTGGAATGGGTTTTGGGGGCAGTTTAATGGTAGGGCATTGGTTATGGGGGACGTGGTTGAGAGTTTTGAGTTGTTCTCGGATGCAGCTGGTGGGGTGGGTTTTGGTGTGTGGGAAAGTGGCCCGAGGCGTGTTTGGTAAAAGGATGGGTGAAGAATGTGGCCTTACTCGAATTGTTCCCTATAGTGCTGGCGGTGGTGCTGTGGGGTGACAAGTTAAGGGACAAGAAGGTGAGGTGGCATTGTGATAACTTCTGTGTGGTGCAGGCGGTCAATAGTCTTACGGCGTCTTCCCCTCCTGTTGTTAGGCTGTTGCAGCATTTGGTGCTGATTTGTTTGCCTTTGAATACGTGGGTTGTGGTGGTGCATGTGCCAGGAGTTGCTAATGGTGTGGCTGATTCTCTTTCTCGTTTACAGTTGGAGCGTTTTCGTCAGCTGGCACCAGAGGCGGAGAAGGAGGGGTTGGAGTGTCCGGTGTGGCTCTGGGATCTCTTGGAGGTACTATAGCGGGTTTGTTAAGACAGTCGTTGAGTGATGGTACCTGGTTGGGTTATGGTAAGGCTTGGCGTTGTTGGGAGTTATGGTGTGCTGGTTTGGGAGTGGGGGTGGATGGTGGGGAGGCCCCGTTGTTATTGTTTTTGGGGCATATTGTTGAGGAGGGTTGGTCGGTGGCAAGGGTTAATCGATGTTTGGCTGGACTAGTTTTTGGCTTTAAATTACGGGGCTTTCCCGACGTTACAAAGACGTTTTTGGTGAAACAGGTTCTAAAAGGTTTTAGACAGGGTGGTCGAGCGGCCGACAGTAGGAGGCCGGTCTCTTTTGATTTGCTGTTGCGGATGGGGGTTTGTGTCGATTCGGTGTGTAGATCGGCTAGTGAGGTGCGTCTGTTTAGATTGGCCTTTTCGTCGGCCTTTTTTGGGGCGTTCCATTTGGGTGAGTTGGTGAGCAGGAGTGTAGTTAGACCGGAGGGTTTGGGGGGGTGGATGTGGATTTGTATGGGGATAGGGTAGTGGTGCGACTTAGGGTGTCTAAGACTGATAGGGAAGGCAAGGGTTGCAGCATATCGTTGTACGCGGTTGCGGGTTGTTTGTATGCCCGGTCAATTGCTTGAGGGAGTATAGGGCAGGGGCTAGCTGGGTGAGTGAGGGGCCTTTGTTGCGTCATGAGGATGGTTCGTTTTTGTCCAGATTTCAGTTTGTGGCAGTGTTCAAAAAATGTCTGGCAGCATTGGGAATGGACTCAAGAGGTTTCACGGGTCATTCCTTCCGAATTGGGGCGGCGACTGAGGCTGCGAAGATAGGTTTGGGGGACGAAGTGATCAAGAAGATTGGGAGGTGGGAATCGGTTTGTTTCAAGTCGTATGTGCGTTTGGGGGGTTTGTGAGGGTTGTGTTATGGATGCCGTTTTTGTACCATGTTTTATTTTGTCTCTCCTTTATGTTGCAGGTGGTGAGGCTGTGTTAGTCTGGATCCTGGGGCATTCGTTTGTTTATTGGGGGGCTCTGCGGGCGGACGTAAGGCCGAATGGGCGACAGTTAGGGATTGGTAGGGAGGAGGCGGTGGTGAGATGGATTGGGCGTAGAGGGATGTTGTGGGGAAGCGTGATGGGGGAGGTACATCGGCATGCGCGGCTGGATAGGTCCCCGGATATCCTTGTACTGCATGTAGGGGGCAATGATTTGGGTGCGCGGTCGTGTAGGGAATTAATCAAGGATATAAAATTCTATCTTTTGAGGTTATGGTCGTTGTTCCCCGGTATGATAACTGTTTGGTCAGACATGGTGTATCGGCAGTCGAGGCGGGAGGCCAGGTCGGTGGAGAGATTGAATAAGGCGCGGATAAAAGTAATTAGGGCGGTCGGTAATTTGTGGCCAGGAATGGGGCGGTAGTGGTTCGGCATATGGATTTGGAAGCAGGTACCGGAGGATTTTGGAGGGCCGATGGTGTTCATTTGAACGCGGTGGGGATTGATTTGTGGTCCTTGGGCCTGCAGGGTGGTATTGACAGGGCGCTAGGTATGTGGAGGAACGCGCAGGCTTGAGGTGTAGAAGTCAAGCTGCGCGTTGTTTGCGGGGGGAGGTCATAGAAGCTGGTGGTCTTGGATGGTATGGAAAATGGGAGGGCCTCAAGGATGGGGGCTGGACTCTCATAGTTGGGGTATTTGGTTCGTTCAGAGAGGCGTCCATCAGTTGGTGTCTCCGAGCTGGAGTTTTTCGGCTGGAGGCAAGATGGAAGTGCCGGGTTGGCGTGTTTATACAAATGTGTTTAGGAATTTGGGGCTTCTATGACCTCCCTCGTCAGGGGGTATGTCAATGTCATTGTTATATATTTATATATATTTATATATATGTTATGTATTTATTTATTTTATTAATAAACGGCTGCTGTGGCTGATTTAATCCAACCCAGTCTGTGAGTGTTCATTTTGGGTAAGAAGGGGTTGGGGTACAGGGTATAACCAATAACCCAGTCATGTTCACACAACACCCATTTAAAAATCCTTTATGAGTGGCATAATTCCAAAAGTTACAAAAATGTGATGTGCACCCCTTTTGGAGAAAAAAAAATGGGTAAACAGCCAATTATGCATGAGGGCCAAAAAGTTTTATCATTTCAGCAAATGATGGTTACTAAAAAATAAAAAGACTTTATTTTATGAAGTGTAAAACCTTTAAATGTATCTTATGGCGACACATGGCATACATAAACTTGCCAAACACAAATTTTTTTACAAGTATAATTATTCAAAAGAGGTTGGTGGTCATAAGGACTAATTGCGCAAATTAATCTATTATATTAAGTTACTGTTGTCACTTTTAGCTTGAAAAACTCAAATTATTCACTTCTAATGGCTCATGGGTGAGGAAATACCAATTAACAGAGCCAATATTGCACACTTCGGTTAGTAATTGAAGGATTAAATTATAAAGGCTCATTGCTAACCTCAAATAAGAAAATGACTGTAATCTTCTGCTGTACAATTTCATAAAACAATGATATACTGTATACTACTTTATATCCGCACATCAATACAAGAACAGTGTAACTAAGTATTCTTACGCCAATGCAGATGGGTCATATTTTATTCAACACTAGCAGAAGGACCCGGCTTTGCACGGGTATATTTCATCTATTTCATTTAATGATTGTATGTGTCGTTAAAAGATATCGACAGTATCCCCCATACCAGTGACCTCTACAGCACCCCGCCCCTTTAACAGTGAACTCCACAGTCCCCCACCCTTTACACCTGCCCCCCCCCACAGTGCCCCGCCGATGACGTCACCTTTAAACCCGAAAGAGAAGACGTCATCGGCGCAGGCGCACTGAGGAAGTGCTGAGGAAGCGAGCGTCCTTCTCTCAGAGCGCCTGCGCCGAATGAAGACACGTAAGGCGCAGGCGCGGGATTTGAAATGCTGACAGGGCCAGCCGGAGGAGGAGAGCACTCGCTGGCCCTGTCAATCAACAGGAGGAGGGGGCGTTTTTTTGAAAGGAGGATGCGGCGGCTACCAGCAAGTAACCGCCCTACTTGCTGGTAGCAAGGTAATTAACATATTATAAAAGTGCGGTTTTTAAAGAAACTAAGCCACAGAAAAAGGTAAGAGCACTATATATTGAATAATCGCACTATAAGGATTTTAATTAGCCCAAAAATGAAAAATGACTTTTGGGGGGTGACAGAAGCCCTTTAATTGTGGCATTACTGAGAAAAAAGGCTTTTAAGGGCTCTTTCACACAACCGTTGGTGTCCCGTGCCCATGCTGTGAACCGCAAATTGCGGTCCGCAATGTGCGGGCACCTTCCGTGGGGCAGGGGCATGGGGATCGCAGACCCATTCACTTGAATGGGTCCGCGATCCCTCCTTTCCGCAAAAAGATAAAGCAAGTTCTATCTTTTTTCAGTGCTTCACTTCGTAGTGCTTCCATAGTGTTCCATTCCGTGCTTCCGTTTCGCACCATTTCGCATCTCCGGATTTGCGGTCCCATTGAAATTAATGGGTCCGCATCCGTTATGCGGAATGACAACGGAACGGTGCCGTGTATTGCGGATCCGCAAATGCGGTCCGCAATAAGGGAACGGGACACCTACGGTTGTGTGAACGAGCCCTAAGGGATGTGGCTAGCACAGGAAAGCCGAGGAGCTGAAGTGCATAGAGAGATTAGGTAGATGTGATGTGGTGGAAATAAATAATTTATGTATAATCTCCTATTTTTTTATTTCTTTCATTAGAAGAAACGTTTGCATCAAGAAGTCTCATCGCTTGTCCAAGACAGAGGCTCAAACACAATGGGACACATTTAATAAAGTTGACTAATATTCAGGCAGCAAAAACTTATAGTAGCTGTGGTTGTCAGAAGACTTGCCAAATTTATCACAGTAGTGCATGCTGTGTGGTCACTTTGTCGGATCTCCGTAGAGGTCACACACTTTGCTCTTCCTTACTTCAAGCTCAAGGTTGCTTTACTTTATCTAGCACATTTTTCACATTTATCACTTATAGTGTATCCAATGGTTATATTCATTTTCCTTTCTAATTCTATGAATTATGTAAACTGAGCAGTAGATGTAAGACTAAACTTAGTATAATGGTAGCAGAAAGGTAACCAGGGAATTTAAATAAAAGGCCTCACAATACTTGATAAATCAATGTCATTAAGGCATCTGGCATCGCTAAGGGAGCTCCAATAGAATCCCTATCAATAAAAAATCATCTTTTGTAAAAATGCCATTAATATTTATCACCCTTTATGAATCCTGTTTAGTCCTTTGCCATTGTCAGGCACGGGGGGGGGGGGGGGGGGGGAATCTAAGTAAAAGGCAAACATTATACTTATATCTAATGAAGTACATGAAAGCAGCAAACACAAGACAATATTCCTGGCAACCTGAAGAGACAGAGTAATAGACAGATGTGTTTGTATTATTCTTAAATAGGTCATTATTCTTGCCCTTCGAGCAGCAGACTGGTAACAGTACAGAACACTTAAAGGTGTCTGTACTGCATGTAACCAACCCAGGTTCTACTTTCACGGTATAACGGGTAGTGGGCATGCACCCACTGTGCCAACTAAGTGGTTTATCTTTGGGCTAAACCTAAAGGTGTTGTCCTGGTAGTCTCCTGGCATTCATTTAACCCCTATAAAGGGATCTGGACTTCGCTGCAGTAAACCAACCTGGCTACTATTCCAGGAATAGTCCCAATGTAGTTGGCAGCTGACCCACGGTGGTCAAATACACAGGTGTGAAGCAT
Organism: Bufo bufo; assembly: GCF_905171765.1. Classification (NCBI taxonomy): domain Eukaryota; kingdom Metazoa; phylum Chordata; class Amphibia; order Anura; family Bufonidae; genus Bufo; species Bufo bufo. The sequence continues at coordinate 179,390,298 of NC_053390.1, read as the reverse complement.
CAAAGGAGCAGAAAATACTCGTTGTCAGGCTAAGATCAGCACAGGCAGAGTTCATGCGTATCTGTAAAACAAATCCAAAGTCAGAGCAGGTATCAAAGGAGTCGATAAACAGGCAGAAAAACCCCACCTTCACTAGGAGTAACAAGTTAAACGAATACCTTATGATTCCGTTCGAATTCGATTCTCCAAATTTTTTTTTTTAAGTTCTGTTTCGGCCTGAATCTATTATTTTCAAACTGGCTCTAATTGCCCTGGCAATTGATATATAACTCAGTCATCTAAGGCTCAGAAATTTTAGGAAAGTGATACCGACACTCCTATCTGTGGGTAAAGGCATGTTTGATGGCATTAAGTGGCGTGTTTAAAAATACACTGCGCTGTAGCATGTGTTATTAATTTTTCCTGTTCCAAAGCTTCCAAAAATTGCCCCTTTGGCCTCATGCACACGACCGTTCTGTGCATCCGTGGCCGTTGTTCCGTTTTCTGTGATTTTCTGCGGACCCATTGACTTTCAATGGGTCCGTTGAAAACTCGGAAAATGCACCGTTGTTCATCCGCGGCTGTGATCCGTGTTTCCTGTCCGTCAAAAAAATATGACCTGTCCTATTTTTTTGACGGACAACGGTTCACGGACCCATTCAAGTTAATGGGTCCGTGAAAAAACACGGATGCACACAAGATTGGCATCCGCGTCCGTGATCCGTGGCCATAGGCTACTTTCACACAGACTTCGTGAAAACTCAAATCTGACAGTATATTCTAACACAGAGGCGTTCCCATGGTGATGGGGACGCTTCAAGTTAGAATATACTACGAACTGTATACATGACTGCCCCCTGCTGCCTGGCAGCACCCGATCTCTTACAGGGGGCTGTGATCCGCACAATTAACCCCTCAGGTGCCGCACCTGAGAGGTTAATTATGTGCATCATAGCCCCCTGTAAGAGATCAGGTGCTGCCAGGCAGTAGATGTTCTAGAAGTTCAGTAGATGTTCTATTTTCTTACCTTTTTTATAATATCTTTTGCTGCCAGACATTAGAACTGAAAGAGGAGAAGAGCAAACCAAGGAAAACATCAGTACAGAGAGAGAAAGAGCCTGGCAACTGTGAGTAAGTCTGCCTTTGACAGGGTCTACCTGCTCCTCTTCAGCTCAGGCTCTATATTATGTTAGAAAAGAGGAGGATGGACTGTAGCTAACAGCACTGGCCACCGAATTTGTCAAAGAGTAACTGGGAATCTGTCAGGTGATGGAGAGGGAACCTTGTCGAGTTGGATTTTTGGATAGATAACACGCTAAGGAAGAGGGAGGGTTGGCAGGCTCATCTCATTTATCATTTTCCACAATAGTTTTTGGCATTGAAAATTACTTAACCACCTCAGCCCCCAGTGCTTAAACACCCTGAAAGACCAGGCCACTTTTTACACTTCTGACCTACACTACTTTCACCGTTTATTGCTCGGTCATGCAACTTACCACCCAAATGAATTTTACCTCCTTTTCTTCTCACTAATAGAGCTTTCATTTGGTGGTATTTCATTGCTGCTGACATTTTTACTTTTTTTGTTATTAATCGAAATTTAACGATTTTTTTGCAAAAAAATGACATTTTTCACTTTCAGTTGTAAAATTTTGCCAAAAAAACGACATCCATATAGAAATTTTGCTCTAAATTTATAGTTCTACATGTCTTTGATAAAAAAAAAATGTTTGGGTAAAAAAAAAATGGTTTGGGTAAAAGTTATAGCGTTTACAAACTATGGTACAAAAATGTGAATTTCCGCTTTTTGAAGCAGCTCTGACTTTCTGAGCACCTGTCATGTTTCCTGAGGTTCTACAATGCCCAGACAGTACAAACACCCCACAAATGACCCCATTTCTGAAAGTACACACCCTAAGGTATTCGCTGATGGGCATAGTGAGTTCATAGAACTTTTTATTTTTTGTCACAAGTTAGCGGAAAATGATGATTTTTTTTCTTTTTTTTTTTTTTCTTACAAAGTCTCATATTCCACTAACTTGTGACAAAAAATAAAAAGTTCTATGAACTCACTATGCCCATCAGCGAATACCTTGGGGTCTCTTCTTTCCAAAATGGGGTCATTTGTGGGGTAGTTATACTGCCCTGGCATTCTAGGGGCCCAAATGTGTGGTAAGGAGTTTGAAATCAAATTCTGTAAAAAATGACCTGTGAAATCCGAAAGGTGCTCTTTGGAATATGGGCCCCTTTGCCCACCTAGGCTGCAAAAAAGTGTCACACATCTGGTATCTCCGTACTCAGGAGAAGGTGGGGAATGTGTTTTGGGGTGTCATTTTATATATACCCATGCTGGGTGAGAGAAATATCTTGGCAAAAGACAACTTTTCCCATTTTTTTATACAAAGTTGTCATTTGACCAAGATATTTATCTCACCCAGCATGGGTATATGTAAAAAGACACCCCAAAACACATTCCTCAACTTCTCCTGAGTACGGGGATACCAGATGTGTGACACTTTTTTGCAGCCTAGGTGGGCAAAGGGGCCCATATTCCAAAGAGCACCTTTCGGATTTCACTCCTCATTTTTTCCTGAATTTGATTTCAAACTCCTTACCACACATTTGGGCCCCTAGAATACCAGGGCAGTATAACTACCCCACAAGTGACCCCATTTTGGAAAGAAGACACCCCAAGGTATTCCGTGAGGGGCATGGCGAGTTCCTAGAATTTTTTATTTTTTGTCACAAGTTAGTGGAAAATGATGATTTTTTTTTTTTTTTTTTTTTTTCAAACAAAGTCTCATATTCCACAAACTTGTGACAAAAAAGAAAAACTTCCATGAACTCACTATGCCCATCAGCGAATACCTTGGGGTCTCTTCTTTCCAAAATGGGGTCACTTGTGGGGTAGTTATACTGCCCTGGCATTCTAGGGGCCCAAATGTGTGGTAAGTAGGTAAATGACCTGTGAAATCCGAAAGGTGCTCTTTGGAATGTGGGCCCCTTTGCCCACCTAGGCTGCAAAAAAGTGTCACACATCTGGTATCTCTGTATTCAGGAGAAGTTGAGGAATGTGTTTTGGGGTGTCTTTTTACATATACCCATGCTGGGTGAGATAAATATCTTGGTCAAATGCCAACTTTGTATAAAAAAATGGGAAAAGTTGTCTTTTGCCAAGATATTTCTCTCACCCAGCATGGGTATATGTAAAATGACACCCCAAAACACATTCCCCAACTTCTCCCGATTACGGAGATACCAGATGTGTGACACTTTTTTGCAGCCGAGGTGGGCAAAGGGGCCCATATTCAAAAGAGCACCTTTCGGATTTCACAGGTCATTTTTTACAGAATTTGATTTCAAACTCCTTACCACACATTTGGGCCCCTAGAATGCCAGGGCAGTATAACTACCCCACAAGTGACCCCATTTTGGAAAGAAGAGACCCCAAGGTATTCGCTGATGGGCATAGTGAGTTCATGGAAGTTTTTATTTTTTGTCACAAGTTAGTGGAATATGAGACTTTGTATGAAAAAAAAAAAAAAAAAAAAAATAAGCATTTTCCACTAACTTGTGACAAAAAATAAAAAATTCTAGGAACTCGCCATGCCCCTCACGGAATACCTTGGGGTGTCTTCTTTCCAAAATGGGGTCACTTGTGGGGTAGTTATACTGCCCTGGCATTTTCCAGGGGCCCTAATGTGTGGTAAGTAGGTAAATGACCTGTGAAATCCTAAAGGTGCTCTTTGGAATATGGGCCCCTTTGCCCACCTAGGCTGCAAAAAAGTGTCACACATGTGGTATCGCCGTATTCAGGAGAAGTTGGGGAATGTGTTTTGGGGTGTCATTTTACATATACCCATGCTGGGTGAGAGAAATATCTTGGCAAAAGACAACTTTTCCCATTTTTTTATACAAAGTTGGCATTTGACCAAGATATTTCTCTCACCCAGCATGGGTATATGTAAAATGACACCCCAAAACACATTCCCCAACCTCTCCTGAGTACGGCGATACCAGATGTGTGACACTTTTTTGCAGCCTAGATGCGCAAAGGTGCCCAAATTCCTTTTAGGAGGGCATTTTTAGACATTTGGATACCAGACTTCTTCTCACGCTTTGGGGCCCCTAGAATGCCAGGGCAGTATAAATACCCCACATGTGACCCCATTTTGGAAAGAAGACACCCCAAGGTATTCAATGAGGGGCATGGCGAGTTCATAGAAATTTTTTTTTTTTGGCACAAGTTAGCGGAAATTGATATTTTTAATTTTTTTCTCACAAAGTCTCCCGTTCCGCTAACTTGGGACAAAAATTTCAATCTTTCATGGACTCAATATGCCCCTCACGGAATACCTGGGGGTGTCTTCTTTCCGAAATGGGGTCACATGTGGGGTATTTATACTGCCCTGGCATTCTAGGGGCCCTAAAGCGTGAGAAGAAGTCTGGAATATAAATGTCTAAAAAATTTTACGCATTTGGATTCCGTGAGGGGTATGGTGAGTTCATGTGAGATTTTATTTTTTGACACAAGTTAGTGGAATATGAGACTTTGTAAGAAAAAAAAAAAAAAATTCCGCTAACTTGGGCCAAAAAAATATCTGAATGGAGCCTTACAGAGGGGTGATCAATGACAGGGGGGGTGATCAATGACAGGGGGGGTGATCAATGACAGGGGGGTGATCAATGACAGGGGGGTGATCAATGACAGGGGGGTGATCAGGGAGTCTATATGGGGTGATAACCACAGTCATTGATCACGCCCGTGTAAGGCTTCATTCAGACGTCCGGATGCGTTTTGCGGATCCGATCCATCTATCAGTGCATCCGTAAAAATCATGCGGACATCTGAATGGAGCTTTACAGGGGGGTAATCAATGACAGGGGGGTAATCAGGGAGTCTATATGGGGTGATCACCACAGTCATTGATCACGCCCCTGTAAGGCTTCATTCAGACGTCCGGATGCGTTTTGCGGATCCGATCCATCTATCAGTGCATCCGTAAAAATCATGCGGACATCTGAATGGAGCTTTACAGGGGGGTAATCAATGACAGGGGGGTAATCAATGACAGGGGGGTGATCAGGGAGTCTATATGGGGTGATCACCACAGTCATTGATCATGCCCCTGTAAGGCTTCATTCAGACGTCCGGATGCGTTTTGCGGATCCGATCCATCTATCAGTGCATCCGTAAAAATCATGCGGACATCTGAATGGAGCTTTACAGGGGGGTGATCAATGACAGGGGGGTGATCACCACAGTCATTGATCATGCCCCTGTAAGGCTTCATTCAGACGACCGGATGCGTTTTGCGGATCCGATCCATGTATCAGTGCATCCGTAAAAATCATGCGGACATCTGAATGGAGCTTTACAGGGGGGTGATCAGGGAGTCTATATGGGGTGATCACCACAGTCATTGATCATGCCCCTGTAAGGCTTCATTCAGACGACCGGATGCGTTTTGCGGATCCGATCCATGTATCAGTGCATCCGTAAAAATCATGCGGACATCTGAATGGAGCTTTACAGGGGGGTGATCAGGGAGTCTATATGGGGTGATCACCACAGTCATTGATCATGCCCCTGTAAGGCTTCATTCAGACGTCCGGATGCGTTTTGCGGATCCGATCCATCTATCAGTGCATCCGTAAAAATCATGCGGACATCTGAATGGAGCTTTACAGGGGGGTAATCAATGACAGGGGGGTAATCAATGACAGGGGGGTGATCAGGGAGTCTATATGGGGTGATCACCACAGTCATTGATCATGCCCCTGTAAGGCTTCATTCAGACGTCCGGATGCGTTTTGCGGATCGGATCCATCTATCAGTGCATCCGTAAAAATCATGCGGACATCTGAATGGAGCTTTACAGGGGGGTAATCAGTGACAGGGGGGTGATCACCACAGTCATTGATCATGCCCCTGTAAGGCTTCATTCAGACGACCGGATGCGTTTTGCGGATCCGATCCATGTATCAGTGCATCCGTAAAAATCATGCGGACATCTGAATGGAGCTTTACAGGGGGGTAATCAATGACAGGGGGGTAATCAATGACAGGGGGGTGATCAGGGAGTCTATATGGGGTGATCACCACAGTCATTGATCATGCCCCTGTAAGGCTTCATTCAGACGTCCGGATGCGTTTTGCGGATCCGATCCATCTATCAGTGGATCCGTAAAAATCATGCGGACGTCTGAATGGAGCTTTACAGGGGGTTGATCAATGACAGGGGGGTAATCAATGACTGGGGGGTGATCAGGGAGTCTATATGGGGTGATCAGGGGTGATTAGGGGTGATCAGGGGCTAATAAGGGGTTAATAAGTGATGGGGGGGGGTGTAGTGTAGTGTAGTGGTGCTTGGTGCTACTTTACTGAGCTACCTGTGTCCTCTGGTGGTCGATCCAAACAAAGGGGACCACCAGAGGACCAGGTAGCAGGTATATTAGACGCTGTTATCAAAACAGCGTCTAATATACCTGTTAGGGGTTAAAAAAAACACATCTCCAGCCTGCCAGCGAACGATCGCCGCTGGCAGGCTGGAGATCAACTCTCTTACCTTCCGTTCCTGTGAGCGCGCGCGCCTGTGTGCGCGCGTTCACAGGAAATCTCGCGTCTCGCGAGATGACGCGTATATGCGTGACTGTGCGCAGCGCTGCCACCTCCGGAACGCGATCCTGCGTTAGGCGGTCCGGAGGTGGTTAAATCTACGCCAGTATAACTTTGGTGCATCCACTGGCAGCGCAGAGGGACTAAGACCGGCATCTAAATCACTAATCTTAATAAATGTCCACCAATATGTTTATATTTATGATATACAGTACCCTGTAGGCACTTTACAGAAGCAGCGTGCGGAATTCAGCTTGTGCACTCATTTTTTTTATTGATTGTTATCAAGCTATTAGGCATTCAGTGATATATAAGTGATAACCAACATGGGTTTACCAAGGACAGAAGTTGTCAGGCTAACCTGATTTGTTTTTATGAGGAGGTGAGTAGTAGCCTGAACAGAGGGGCGGCTGTGGATGTAGTGTTTCTGGATTTTGCAAAGGCTTTTGATACTGTCCCTTATAGATGTTTAATAGGTAATGTAAGGTCTATAGGCTTGGAAAGTATAGTTTGTAATTGGATTGAAAACTGACTGAAGGACAGTGTCCAGAGAGTTGTGGTCAATGATTCCTATTCAGAATGGTCCCAGGTTATAAGTGGTGTACCCCAAGGTTCAGTGCTGGGCCCTTTTTATTATTTAATTTTATTTAATAATGATATCGAGGACGGGATTAATAGCACCATATCTATTTTTGCAGATGACACTAAGCTATGTCGTACTGTACGGTCTATGGAAGATGTCCACAAACTACAAGCTGACTTGAACACTCTGAGTGATTGGGCATCAACTTGGCAAATGAGGTTCAATCTACACAAATGTAAAGTTATGCATCTCGATAGTAATAATCTCTGTGCTTCAAATGTCATAGGTGATGTAACACTGGGAGAGTCACTTATAGAGAAAGATTTGGGTGTCCTTGTGGATGGTAGATTAAATTACAGCATACAATGTCAATCAGCTGCTTCTAAGGCCACCAGGATATTGTCATGCATTAAATAAGGCATGGACTCGCGGGGCAGGGATGTAATACTACCACTTTACAAAGCGCTGGTGCGGCCTCATCTGCAATATGCAGTTCAGTTCTGGGCACCAGTCCATAGTTAGGACACACTACAGCTGGAAAAAGTACAGAGGAGAGCGACTAAACTGATAAGTGGTCTTATGAAGAAAGATTAAAAGAATTGAATTTATTTAGTCTTGAGAAGAGACGTCTAAGGGGGGACATGATTAACCCTACACAAATATATAAATGGGCCATACAAAAAATACAGTGAAAAGCTGTTCCATGTAAAATGCGCTCAAAAGACAAGGGGCAACGGCCTCCAATTGGAGAGGAAAAAGTTCAGTCTCCGGAAGCGTCAAAGCTTCTTTACAGTAAGAACTGTGAAGCTGTGGAATAGACCTCCTCAGGACGTGGTCACAGCAGGAACAGTGGACAGTATTAAAAAGGGTTTAGATGAATTCTTAAAAGTAAACAACATTAACACTTATAAATAGTGATGAGCGGCAGGGGCTATATTCAAATTTGTGATATTTCACGAATATTTGGGTGAATATTCGTCATATATTCGCAAATTCGAGATAATTTTCTTGATTGCGAAAAATCGGCAATGTAATATTCGTGTAATGCATGCGAAATACAGGCGTGGGTCACTTTTTCTACATTTTCCAAGCTGCTAGAAGTTTCCCGAGACTGGAGAAAATGGTTGGCACGGCAGAACATTAAAAATGGCTTTATATGCAGTTAGAGTGCTCCAATATATTCGCGATTGCGCTAATCGACACTAATGATGCAAATATTTTGGCGCAATACGTGAAACTTAACATTTTAGCAGGTCTAACTAAATAATACTAGGCGGAACACCAGTTCGGCTTGAGCATCTCGATGCTCGGCACATGGCGGTATTCGGCCGAATACCGCATGTACTCGAGCGCAATGCTCTAGTCTTCTCCCAGCACGTTTGTTGGCTGCTACGCAGCCAATAAATGTGCAGGTAAGTACTGCCCTTCACTATAATGCAGTAGCCATGTTGGTAACTGGCATTACAGTGATTGGCTGGCCGGAACGCGTCATCAGGTGCAATATATACAGTGTTCATTTTCGGACATGGTCAGATATCATAGTCAAGTATCAGAATAATGCCAGTGAGACACCTGACCCTGACACCTGACCCTGACTCTGACATCTGACCCCTGACCCTGATATTTGAGTCTGATATCTTTATAGGCCAGGGTCAAAGTGAGAATGAGTATATAGATATACTGTGTATTTGTATGCTAAATCACATTTCTATGCGAAAATCCTTTAGGCTTCTGTCTGAACCTATAGCTCAGTGGTTTAGATGCTTGCTTCACATGCAGTGTTCTTGGGTTCAAAACTCCTATCAGTTTACATTTTATTGAGCCCTAGAAAAGAGACAAATTCAAGTGATGTGCGACCCTGATGTGTGACTCTTCTCACTAGTCAAGCGTCAGCATCGCAAGGACTTTTATTGCTCAATTACATAGATTAAGAAAATCCTTCAGGCTGTTGTCTGAATCTATAGCTCAGTGGTTTAGATGCTTCCCTCACATACAGTGTTCTTAGGTTCGATCAGTCTTTAAATTTTTTTTATTATTTTTATTGAGCCCTATAAAAGAGACTTTTAGGTTTACTGTGTACTAGTCTTCTGAATCACATAGCTAGAGAAAATTACCACCGAATAATAGGTAGACCTATAACTTACTTGTGGGTTGTTTCACTCTCATGCAGTGTCCTAAGGTTTCAAACCCACTAATGTACAAGAGAAAAAAAGGGCTTGGAATATTTTTTTTTACATAAGACAGATGACAAAGAATACTGTAAGTAGTCCTTTTTAATTTTACTAAAGAGTACATGGGCAGCACTATAGTAAGGGGGCACGAATTTACTGTATCTTCATCTATTTCCAGGTGACTGAAGGCTATTTTGTTTTCTGTTGTCTTGAAAGAGTCACTGTACAATACAATAATGTATTCTTATTTCTTAGCAGGGGGTATAAGGGTACTTTCACACTAGCGTCGCTGTATTCCAGCAGGCAGTTCCGCCGCCGGTACTGCCTGCCGAATCCGGCAATCTGTATGCAAACGGATACCATTTGTAGACGGATCTGGATGCGGATCCGTCTCACAAATGTATTGCAATACCGGATCCATCTTGCCTGTTGTCATCCAGAAAAACGGATCTGGTATTTATCTTTTTCACATTTTTAAAGGTCTGTGCATGTGAAGACCGCAAAACTGGATCCGTTTTTCTGGAACACTTAGGGCCGGATCCGGCATTAATGCATTTCAATGTAAAATAAATACTGCATACTGCAGTATTTTCTCCGTCCAAAAACTGTACATTGACTGAACAGAAGACATCCTGATGCATACTGAACGGATTGCTCTCTATTCAGAATGCATTAGGATAAAACTGATCCCCTAGGACGAAACTCAATACCGAAAAAGAAAAACGCTAGTGTGAAAGTACTCAGATCTGTAAATCACTTTATTGAAATTATTTGTCGGCATCCACCCAAACATAAGCTGCAAAGATATGACCACGAGGGGTCTCACTAGTCCACTGTGCTTAGGCATGGTCCAACTCTCCCAGCAAATATAAGCAGGAGGAAGTGTGGGAGTGTTCTGGAGTAGCTGATTCTGTAGTAGACTTGCCAGATTCACTGCCTCTTCACAGATTGCAAACCAACTTTCACACCGTTGCAATGTGTGATGCGAGAGACTAGCATAGTAATGTGAAGCTCAGTGCATCACCAGCTCAAACACACACAGGCTAGCACAGTGCAATGCAGCATGATAAAGGGGAACATCGAAAGGGGAGCATGATAAAGGGGAGCAAGGAAATGCTTCAGGAGTGCAGCGGCCTGGGCGCAGCTACGCCACGTTCACTGAAATGGAGTTTAGCCGCTCCCAGGCCAGCGATACTAGTAGTGACGTTAATGGGCCTGAGTGAAACAGAGGAGGCCGTGGCGCTCCTGGAGCACCGCAGTCTTCTCAAACAGATTATCTATCTAGAGAATAGATCATTAGTAAAAAAAAGAACTCCAAAAGCTCAAAAAAATACTATGTGTAAACCCAGTTTAAGGGTATATGCACACATTCAGGATTTATGTGCAGACAATACGCACTGAAATCCGCAGATGTTCACAGGAAAATCTATGCGGTCAATCCACATCAATTAGTGCAGATTTATGTGCGGATTTGATGCAGATTTTACTCTTCCCGTTGAAGTGAATGGAGAAAATCCGGTCAGGAAAAATAAAATAAATTGACATGCTGCGGATTATAAAAGCCGCACCGCAGGTCAAAATCCGCACAGAAAAAAATCCTCATCGTGTGCATGAGAATTTCAAATTCTCATAGAATACAATGTACATGACCTACAATGCAGATTTTCCACACGAAAATCGGCACAAAAAATCCTCACGCAGACCTGATAGTGTGCATTTACCCTTAGGGTGTTGCTACAAATCACATCAATGCTGCTTCACAACTACAACAAAAATAAAAAAAATAAACATAAGGGATATTTACTGCCATTTTACACACAGGTCTTAAAAGGCTTCACATGAGTATGCTAGGTAGAGACTTCCGCCTAGCAGTGAGCCCGGTGACGTCACTGTCACAAATGGGCGGTCTACAGTACTGCCTGTTGTGGAAATTTTATTATGCGGACATTTTACTTTAGGATGTGTGTGTGTTTTTATAGTTTGTCATCTGTCTCCCTGTGTCTGATTTAGCCAGGGAGCGCTCTAGCAGAGGGTACTTTGGCTGAATCGGGACCAGTGGCAAAACCGTCAGTATGAAAACCTTCTCATGGGCTTGGAGAATTATCTGCTTTTAAGACATGCATATCTTCCTTGTCGGTATACTAGTACCGTATACTGACAATAGCTGTAGCAATGTCTCGAAGATAATTTCAGACCTATGGCAACCAGTCTTTATTAGATACTGATCACCTTTGAGCAGTATTGAATGAGGTCCATGCTGACGGTGATGGGGGGTGGGCGGCCACCTGGCTGATCAGAAAATGGACATGACTCATCCTTCCTTATACAGGGATGGGGCGTGTGCATTGTCTGCCTGGCCACATTGATTGCCCCGCCCTGTCCTTTGACATCACTTCCTGCATGTTAGAACTTCCTGTATCCTTGTCTTGGGCCAGCCCCTTTTACACCTTTTGTTAGTAAATAAAGGTGAGCAGACTGAGCAGGGCGGGAGGAGTCTCTCAGAATTTTCAACCAAGATGGTAACATGGGTGTCTCTCTCTGACTGGGGCTGAGGGAGGGGATTCACCTTTTTCCTTAAACAAACTTTGATGCGAGCTGATTACAACTATTAATATTTACCACAACATGCCCTAGGCTCTAAAACAGATCGCCCATTTGTGACAGTGACATCTCTGGGCTCACTGCTAGTACGTCACTGGTAGTAAGGAAAAAGCCCTTTTCCTGCGCTATGCAGTGCAGGACAAGGAGGAGCTCTGATGCTCTACTTATACAGGCTATATGAGTGAATACAGGGGCTCAGAGCTGAACTCGGACAACTTTTTTACATTGCAAAAAGTGATAGAGGGACTTTGGTCAAAAAGAGGGACAGTAGTTAGGCATGCTGTATCTCTTAACTGGTAAAAAATGGCTTATATGATGCCTAAAATGGCTATTATTGCAACTGCACAACAAATCAGAGGAAGCTATACAGTCAAAACAGCATAACTAGACAGTTTTCAAAACTACCAGAAAAATAGTGATTCTTGCTAATATGGAACTGCATACACACTTGAGAGAGGTGAATCAATAAATTAGGCTACTTTCACACTAGCGGCAGGATGGATCTGACAGGCTGTTCACTCTGTCGGATCCGTCCTGCCGCTATTTTGCCATGCTGCCGAACCGCCGCTCCGTCCTCATTGACTATAAGAGGGACGGGGGCGGAGATCCAGCGCAGCACGGCAGTGCACGGCGAAAGGCCGCCGGATTAAAAGTACTGCATGTCCGACTTTTTATTCCAGCGGCCTCTCACCACGAACTGCCATGCTGCGCCGGAGCTCCGCCCCCGTCCCCATTATAGTCAATGGGGACGGAGCGGCGATCCGGCAGCACGGCGAAATAGCGGCAGGACGGATCCGACAGGGTGAACAGCCTGTTGGATCCGTCCTGCCGCTAGTGTGAAAGTACCCTAAGCCATGTAAGATAGCGGATGGAGAGCACACTCAGGCCCCTTGCAGACGCGCATGTGCGATATAGGTCCGGATGCTTTGCGGAGGCCTTCAGTGAAAAATGCGCGATTTTGTAAGCAACTTCATCCAATTTTGATGCGATCGCGTTCAGTTTTTCAGTTTTTATTGTGCGGGTGCAATGCTATTTAATGCGTTTTGCACGCGCGTGATAAAAAACGGAATGCACAAGCGATTTTTACGAAATGCACAAGTGATGCGTGAAAACCAATGGTCATGTACATAGACCCATTGAAATGAATGGGTCCAGATTCCGTGCGGGTGCAATATGTTCGCATCACGCATTGCACCCGCGCGGTATGATCTGTGAAGAGGCAGTGAATCTGGCAAGTCTCCTATGGCATCATCTACTCCAGAACACTCCCACACTTCCTCCTGCTTCTATTTGCTGGGAGAGTTGGACCATGCCTAAGCACAGTACACTAGTGAGACCCCTAGTGGTCATAGCTTTGCAGCTTATGTTTAGGGGGATGCCGATAAATAATTTCAATAAAGTGATTTGCAGATCTGAGTACTTTCACACTGGCGTTTTTCTTTTCCGGTATTCAGTTCCGTCCTAGGGGCTCAATACCAGAAGAAACTGATCAGTTTTATCTAATGCATTCTGAATGGAGAGCAATCCATTCAGTATGCATCAGGATGTCTTCAGTTCAGTCACTGTACGGCTTTTGGATGGAGAAAATACCGCAGCATGCCGGATCTGTCCCCAAGTGTTCCGGAAAAACTGATCCGGTTTTGCGTTCTGCGCAAGCGCATATCTTTAAACATGTAAAAAAGATACATACCGGATCCGTTTTTCCGGATGACAACCGAGATGGATCCAGTATTGCAATACATTTGTGAGACGGATCCGCATCCAGATCCATCTACAAATGGTATCCGTTTGCATACAGATTGCCTGATCTGCCTGCTGGAATCCAGCGACGCTAGTGTACCCTTAGACCCCTTGCTAAGAAATAAGAATACATTATTGTATTGTACAGTGACTCTTTCAAGACAACAGAAAACAAAATAGCCTTCAGTCACCTGGAAATAGATGAAGATACAGTAAATTAGTGCCCCCTTACTATAGTGCTACCCATGTACTCTTTAATAAAATTAAAAAGGACTACTTACAGTACTCTTTGTCATCTGTTTTATGTAAAAAATTATAATAATTCCAAGCCCTTTTTTTCTCTTGTCCATTAGTGGGTTTTAACCCCTAGGACACTGCATGAGAGTCAGACAACCCACAAGTAAGCTACAGGTATACCTATTGGCAGATGGTGATTTTCTCTAGCTATGTGATTCAGAAGACAAATACACAGTAAACCTAAAAGTCTCTTTTCTAAGGCTCAATAAAATGTTTTTTTTTTTTAAAGACTGCTAGGAGTTTTGAACCCAAGAAGACTGTATGTGAGGCAAGCATCTAAACCACTGAGCTATAGGTTCAGACAGCAGCCTGAAGGGTTTTCTTAATCTATATGATTGAGCACATTAAAAGTACAAGGAAGCTAAAAGTCCTTCCGACACTGACACTTGACTAGTGAGAAGAGTCACACATCAGGGTCGCACATCACTCGAATTTGTCTCTTTTCCAAGGCTCAATAAAATATTAACTTTTAAAAGACTGATAGGAGTTTTGGACGCAATAACACTGCATGTGAGGCAAGCAGCTCAACCATTGAGCTATAGGTTCAGACAGCAGCCCGAAGTATTTTCGCATATAAATGTGATTGAGCATACAAATACACAGGGAAAGATAGTGTAGAGAGTGAATATAAGGGCTATTGTGTGGCAGCAGCAATATATATTTTTAGCGCATCCTGTGCTAAATAGTGTGCAATAGTTAGGCTGCTGCAGGCAGTGACATCATCTGCGCTACATCTCCTACGTAACGTGTGCACATCCCAAAAATATCTGTGACAGCCAGTGTACTTTTTCTGTAGACGGTGTCTGCTGCGGACAGTGACATTAGCTGCGCTACATCTCCTGTGTAACGTTTCCACATCCCAAATACCTGTGACTTTCCCAGTAATTTTTTATTAGCGGCTGCTGACATCAGCGACATTATCTGCGGTATATCTCCTGTATAACGTTTCCACATCTCAAATACCTGTGACATACCCTGTAATTTTTTATTAGACACTGGTGACATCAGTGACATTATCTGCGGTATATCTCCTGTATAACGTTTCCACATCTCAAATACCTGTGACATACCCTGTAATTTTTTATTAGACGCTGGTGACATCAGTGACATTATGTCACGGCTGAGGATGGGGAAAACCCTCAGCCGTGCGATGCCAGAAGACGGAAAGGTTGCTACTTGGCCAGAACCACAGAATTAGGGAGCAGGTCACCTCCTAGAGCTTCCCTAATCTGACCCTGACTCCTAGCTGCATGAGCCGCCCTTGAAGGTAGGAGGGCTCATGCTCAGGAACCTCGGATCCCTTCTGACCCTCCGCCGATCCCTGAACTAGGAGCTGGGTAGACAGCCCGTTCCTCCTGGACGCGGAGAAACAGGAGTGTAAAGTGGCCAAGCTATAAAGAAGAAAGGGGAACAGAAACAGACATATGGCAATGGCAGGTAAGTGCAACTTGTACCACACTTACCTGCCACAGACAAAGAGCCTGAAACCCAAGTATAAGTGCTGCTGTCCACAAACACAAGAGACAGAGCACACACCACACAGGAACCCAGGAAACCATACGCTGCAATAAATAAGCATAACACAAACACATCTTCATAACATCAGGTATCACATTCTATGACCACAAGGGTGGCCCTCACTGGCAGATGGTACAAGGCTGGAGTACCCCTCAGCTTCTGAAACACAACAGAAGCTATATATGCCCAAGTAGCCACACCCACACAGACACACCCAGTGGACACACACTAGGAAGGGAATTAACCCTTCTCACACCAGGGAAGGGAAGACAGCAACTTAAAGGGAAAGTGCACACAACTCAAACCCTGTGCACACCAAACAGGGAATGTGCACACATATAAAGGCAGGTTGCCAGGTGCAACCGCATGCACATTGCAGCAAGCTGCCCAGCACCAGCTCAGGCTGCCAAACTGCAATACAACCACATGTTGCCAGCGGCAACCACAAGTGAGGCAACATACTAGCGGCCCTCACCTGTGGCTGAAAATAAAAGCAAACCGCAGGCAACTGCATGCGGATCCTGAGTCACGACCATAACCATGGCCGTGACACATTATCTGTGGTATTTCTCATGTGTAACGTTTCCACATCCCAAATACCTGTGACATTTCCTGTAATTTTTTAATTAGCCACTGGTGGCAGCATTGACCCTATCTGCGGGATATCCGCTGTGTGACGTTTCCACATCCCAAATACCTGTGAAATTCCCTGTAATATTATATAAGCCACTGCACAAATGATAGACAAAAAGGACGGCACTCACCGCTGATGCGCTGAAAAAGGTTATTTTATTCTTTCATTTCTGGTAGAGAGCGGACATCATGCAAAGAAATGCTCCAGCTGAGTTAGGCGACGGCCGTTTCGCACCTCAGTGCTTCGTCTGGCCCAAACAAGTGATTCCACACTCGGATATTCCAAGGAGCTCTTTTCAGCACAATTCCTTCATTTGGGCCTCTCGACAAGCTCGCTTGAAGCGGGACATGAGATCTTGTGCCCTGATTCCCAAACTCTTGAGCATCCACAGTCACAAGAAGATGACGATCGGGAACGGCAATTAGTATTTCACAAGGTGGATGATGATGATGAGACACAGTTGTCTCATAACTGAGGTTGTTTTTAGGTCAACAAGTCAGGAGGATGAGCAGAGTGAGGAAGTGGAAGAGGATGAAGTCACTGAACCAACCTAGGAAGGCGGCAAGCCGAGTGAGGACAACAGTACAGAGGGGGAGAGATCTGCAGCACCGTAACAGGCTGGAAGAGGCAGTGGGGTGGCAAAAGGGAAAAGGCGAGCCACACCAAACAGGCCAAGGGGTAGGTGTTCCACAGTCACGCGCTTTTTTTAGGTAAGTGCGGACAACAAAATAATTGTAATTTGCAACCTGTGCCATAAAAAAATGAGCAGGGGCGTGAACACTAGAAACCTCACCACCACCAGCATGATCCGCCACAAGGCATCAAAGCACAGTAATAGGTGGGCCGAACGCCTGGGTTCACAATTTGGTTCTGTGGGTCACACCACTGCCTCCTCTTCCCCTGTGTTACGTGCTGGTCAATCCCCTATCGAAGGCGCAGGCCCAGATACCTCCCGCCCTGCACCTGAAGCTTCGCAAGCACCATCAGCGACCACATCCACTTCCATATCCCAGTGCAGCGTGCAAATGTTTTTACCCCAGGCATTTGAACGCAAGCGCAAATACCCAGCCACCCACAGGCTATAGCACTAAATGTGCAAATTTCCAAATTACTGGCCCTGAAAATGTTGTCATTTAGGCTTGTGGACACCAAGGCCTTTCACAGCCTGATGTTGGCGGCTGTCCCTCATTACGCAGTCCACAGCCTCCAGTATTTTTCACGGTGTGCCATGCCCGCCAGAATGTGGCTCGTAACATCACCCGTTGCCTGACCAACGCAGTTACTGGGAAAGTCCACTTAACCACTGACACATGGACAAGTGCTTTCGGCCAGGTACGCTACATTTCCCTGACGGCACACTGGGTGAATGTTGTGATGGCCGGGAGCGAGTCATACCCTGGGATGGGACAGGTGCTACCAACGCCATGGATTGCAAGCCCTAATTCCATCAGGGTTTCCGCCACCACCTACGTTAGTGGCTCCAACTCCCACTTCTTCTCCTCCTCCTCCTCCTCCTCCACTTCCATCTCAGAATTATCCTCTTGCAGCACCAGTCAGCCATCAGTCCGTAGCTGAAAGCAGTGTAGCACTGCAGTGGGGAAATGTGAACAGGCCATGCTTAAGCTGATCTGCTTAGGTGACAAACAGCACACCGCCGCAGAGCTGTGGCAGGGGATAAGAGACCAGACTTAGCTGTGGCTCTCGTCACTCAACATAGAACCAGGCTTGGTTGTGTCTGATAATGGCTGTAACTTGGTGGCGGCTTTGGAGCTCGGCAAGCTAACACACATCCCATGCCTAGCCCACGTCTTCAACTTAGTGTTTCAGAGGTTTCTCAAAACCTACCCCAACTTGCCTGAGCTACTGGTGAAGGTTCCGCAATTCATTGACAGCTTCCGCCGGTCTGTCAACACTGCAGCAGCACTTACAATTGCCAGCTCACCGACTGTTGTGCGATGTGAGCACACGCTGGAACTCGACGTTCCACATGTTGGCCAGGCTTTGTGAGCAGCAGAGGGCAGTAGTGGAGTACCAGCTGCAACATGGTCGTCGCCTTTTCAGTCAGCTTCCGCTAATCAGAAGCGAGGAGTGGACATGGATGTCTGACCTTTGTGAGGATTTAAGAAACTTTGAGGAATCAACACAGATGGTTATCGGCGATAATGCTATTATCAGCGTCACCATCCCACTTCTGTGTCTACTCAAACGCTCGCTGCTCACAATTAAGGCTGACGCTTTGCATGTGGAAGAGGTGGAAATGGGGAAAGACATTACACAGGGTGATAGCCAGACCACCCTCAGTTCATCTTCTCAGCGCAAATTGGGTGATGATGAGGAGGAGCAGGCGACAGTTGCCTCCGCTACAGAGTGTAGTAAGCATGGAAGTTTAATTCCATCTGTTAAGCGTGGATGGGCAGAAGAGGAGCAAGAGAATGAGGAGATTGAGAGTCATCCTCCTGATGACGACAGTGAGGTCTTGCCTGTTGGGACTCTGGCACACACGGCTGACTTTATGTTATGCTGCCTTTCTCGTGACCCACGCATTTTACGCATTTTGGACAACACCGATTACTGGTTATTCACCCTTCTCGACCACTTCTCATTTCTCATTCCTGTGTTGGAGAGGACCAGCAAAATGATGCAATACCAGAAGGTCCTTGTGGAAAAATTGCTCCAAAAATTTCCAGCTGACAACGCTGGCGGCAGAGTACGTAGCATCTTGGGCAACTGAGGAGGAAAGACGAGGAGAACACACAGCAGTTCCAACAGAGGCTGGGCAACACTCTCCAAGGCATGGGACAGTTTCATGACACCCCACCAGCACCCTCACCCTGATGTGTGGCCTAGTGTCACAAGGAGGGAAAAATTTTGGAAGATGGTGAAGGAGTACTGTACGTAGCAGACCGTGTCAGTGTCCTCAATGATCCCTCAGTGCCTCACAACTACTGGGTGTCCCAGTTGGACACGTGGCATGAAGTGTCTCTCTATGCCTTGGAGGTGCTGGCCTCATGTTTAATGTTGTAGAGGGTCAGCTCACCTGCAGGCCCCCTTACCTACAATTTTTTTAGAGGGTCAGCTCACCAGAAGGCCCTCAACCATAATGTTTTACAGGGTCAGCTCACCAGCAGGCCCTTACCTACATTCTTTTAGAGGGTCAGCTCACCAGCAGGCGCTCGCATATAATGTTTTTGAGGGTCAGCTCACCAGAAGGCCCTCAACCAAAATGTTTTATAGGGTCAGCTCACCAGCAGGCCCTCGTCCATAATTTTTACAATGGTTAGCTAAGCAGCAGGCACTCACCCATAATTTTTTCGATGCTCAGATCATCAGCAGGCACTCGTCCCTAATGTTTTAGATGGTCAGCTCAGCAGCAGGCCCTCACCCGTAATGTTTTAGAGGGTCACTAGCAAGCCCTTGCTCCTAATGTTTTTGAGGGTCACCAGCAGGCCATCAATCATATTTTTTCAAGGGTGTATGATGCCCTCCTTTATGTGTAATAAAGGGTGCATTGGAGTGCCGATTCCTTGTGATTTTTGGAAGCCTTTCACTTAGTGCATAGGCTTTATGAGTGTAGGAGTCCCACTACCTGAACAATTGTACCACATGAATGAGGCCCTCCATTATGTAATATATAGGTTGTATTGGGGTGCCTGTTCCTTGTAATTTTTGGCAGCACTTGCACTTTATATACAAGTAAATATACAGGAAAGAATATTTCCTAACAATTTTTCCTCTAAAATCGATTTTATCTTCGGTTTTGTGCGTATTATTGTAATTCTGTAAAAGTGGCGTACTTCTCGGACAACATTGTTCCAAGCAGCGACCTGGGAGTCCAAAATGCATCCAGTCACCCTCCCCATGCTGTTCCTGAACCATTTCGGTGGTGTTTCCATCTATTTCTGACCTTTTCCTATGAACCAGACACCCTCCCCTCTTCAGAGTAGTGTTGATCACGAATATTAGAATTGCGAATTTTTCTAAAAATCGCTAATATTTACAATATAGTGATATATATTCGTAATTTCGAATATTCGAGATTTTTTTATTGCGGATTTTCATAATGCAAATTTTTAAAGCAAATTTTTAAATTGCCGAGTAAAAACGTGATTCCTCCCTGCTTCATGCTTGTGGGCCAATGAATCATTGGCCCACAAGCAAGAAGCAGGGAGGAATCATGACTTTAAATGGGAAAAATGATGAATATTCTAAAAAACTAATTTATGGCACTATATCGAATATATTTGTTTTTCGAATATTCGTAATATCCAAAAACAAGAATATATAGCAATATAGCGAATATTTGAAAAAAACAAACAAATATAGAGCAATTTAGCTAATATAGTGCTATAATCTTCTTTGTCTAATAGTTGTAATTTTTTTCTCATCTGAAGTTCAGAATGGAAAAAAATTTCAACTATTGAAAAAAACTATTATAGCACTATATTAGCTAAATTGCTCTATATTTGTTTTTTGTTTTTCGAATATTCGCTATATTGCTATATATTCTTGTTTTAGAATATTATGAATATTCGAAAAAACAAATATATTCGTTTTTTCGAATATTCGTAATATTCTAATCTAAAACAAGCATATACAGTATAGCAATATAGCGAATATTTGAAAAAAACTAATATAGAGCAATTTAGCTAATATAGTGCTATAATCTTCTTTGTCTAATAGTTGTAATTTTTTCTCATCTGAAGTTCAGATTGGAAAAAAATTACAACTATTAAAAAAAAAGATTATAGCACTATATTAGCTAAAATGGTTCTACATTCGTTTTTTTCCAATATTCGCTGTATTGCTATATATTCTTGTTTTAGAATATTACGAATATTCTAAATATTTATTCTAAATATTAGCGAATTCTCGAAGTGCCGATATTCGCGATTAATATTCGCAATTCAAATATTCATGCCCAACACTACTTATGAAAACGTGTAGAAATCTGAGTCTCAATTCCTTCTGGGATTCGCGTCCCCACCTGTCCCTTGGTTGAACTTGATGGACTTGTGTCTTTTTTTCAGCCGTATTAACTATGTAACTATATATGTATACACCCCTTCTCTACACAAATACCTTGCTTGAAAAAGGCCGTATGATGCAGGGCAGAAACATTGCAAATATGGGTGAATATTTTTTGTCAAGTGATCAGAGCTTTTTACCGAGCATTTAAAATCGTTTGTCGGTGTAAACAGGGGAGGGATGTGCTGCAGAAAAATGTAAACTGTACTGTATGTTGACAAACAATTATATTAATGTTTGATTGTCCCATACTAAAGATAATTGCTCACAATTATCACAATCACAATTAAATAGTGCCAGTTGACATTATGTTGTCATTCAATGCTCATTAGTAGGCTGGAAATATGTGCCTGTGTAAAATATCCATACTGGATACAGTATGTGCACCAGATTGATGCAGCAGCTTCTCCATGGTTATTGATAGAGATGAGCAAATTTCCGGTTATGAAATTTGTTTGATTTGTTTACTGGTAAAAGGTGAATTGCGTTGTGGATTCCGTTACCACAGACCATAAAGGAATTTTTATGACGGAATGCATAACGGAATGCCTTTAGAGGTATTCCGTTATTCATTCCATTATAATTAAAGCCTATGGGTTGCTAAACGGATCCATTGCGTTTCTGTTATGCAGGGAAATCCTCTCCTGCATAACGGAAACAGGATGCAGCACATAGACTTCTATTGTGACAGAATGAATTATTGAATGCCTTTAGAGGCATAGAATTGCGTTATGGTCTGTGGTAACGGAATCCATAACGCAATTCACCTTTTACTAGTAAACGAACAAAAACTAATTTCATAAACGGAAATTTGCTCATCTCTAGTTACTGATTATAAAGTCATTTACTAAATTTGTACAGTAGTTTTCTGTACAAAGGTCACACATTTTTACATAAATGTAAGTTTGTTAAAAAATGTTGTGACTTTTTATGTTCTCTGATTCTCTCGCCACCTTTTTAAAAAGGTAGGTGGGGCTAATGGAAGGGGGCAGGCAGCATCAACACATTTATAATATCTTACAGAAAGGAATTGGTGTAACTCCTAGCTGCAGTAGATTTCAGTTTCTGGTACATGTGTCAGGCCCACAGACTCATATAGGGTGGCACAGTACCTTGCAGATAAAGTCATTTAATTTTTCCTCTGTAATATAATTGCAGTTGCCTGCCAGTGAGTGTCAGGCCCACTGACTGTACTGTGCCCACTGACTGTACTGTGCCCACTGGCCACCACTCATATAAAGTGGCACAGTACCTTGCACGCATAGTACCACTAATCTAAAAAAAAATGACAGGCAGAGGCAGGCCACCCCGCAGGGGCCATCGTGGTCGTGGTGCTGTGATTTTCTTTGGCCCTAGAATAATGCCCAGTGTTCAGAGGCCACGTACCCTGAACTCGAAAAATTCGGAGGACATAGTTGACTGGCTTACACAGGAAACTCAATCTTCTACAGCTTCCGCTCGGAACCTTGACGCACCATCCTCCTCCAGCTCAGCTTCGGGCACCTCTCAAGTTACCACTCGCCCGCCCGCCGCAACCACCAACAATAACACCACAGCCGCTTTACTTAATCTGTCAGAGGAGTTATTTACACATCAGTTGGAAGAAATTAGTGATGAGCTACTATTATTGCCAGAGGATGTACAGTACAGACCAAAAGTTTGGACACACCTTCTCATTCAAAGAGTTTTCTTTATTTTCATGACTATGAAGGCATCAAAACTATGAATTAACACATGTGGAATTATATACATAACAAACAAGTGTGAAACAACTGAAAATATGTCATATTCTCGGTTCTTCAAAGTAGCCACCTTTTGCTTTGATTACTGCTTTGCACACTCTTGGCATTCTCTTGATGAGCTTCAAGAGGTAGTCCCCTGAAATGGTCTTCCAACAGTCTTGAAGGAGTTCCCAGAGATGCTTAGCACTTGTTGGCCCTTTTGCCTTCACTCTGCGGTCCAGCTCACCCCAAACCATCTTGAATGGGTTCAGGTCTGGTGACTGTGGAGGCCAGGTCATCTGGCGCAGCACCCAATCACTCTCCTTCATGGTCAAATAGCCCTTAATTTCTAAGTTTTCCCAATTTTTCGGCTGACTGACCGACCTTCATTTCCTAAAGTAATGATGGCCACTCGTTTTTCTTTACTTAGCTGCTTTTTTCTTGCCATAATACAAATTCTAACAGTCTATTCAGTAGGACTATCAGCTGTGTATCCACCTGACTTCTCCTCAACGCAACTGATGGTCCCAACCCCATTTATAAGGCAAGAAATCCTACTTATTAAACCTGACAGGGCACACCTGTGAAGTGAAAACCATTTCAGGGGACTACCTCTTGAAGCTCATCAAGAGAATGCCAAGAGTGTGCAAAGCAGTAATCAAAGCAAAAGGTGGCTACTTTGAAGAACCTAGAATATGACATATTTTCAGTTGTTTCACACTTGTTTGTTATGTATATAATTCCACATGTGTTAATTCATAGTTTTGATGCCTTCAGTGTGAATCTACAATTTTCATAGTCATGAAAATAAAGAAAACTCTTTGAATGAGAAGGTGTGTCCAAACTTTTGGTCTGTACTGTAGATAACAGGGATATGTCTCAGTCAGGCAGCATTACACACATGGACGTACGGTGTGATGATGATGATGTACCCGCTGCTGCTTCCTTTGCTGAGTTGTCAGATACAAGTGAAGCTGTTAATGATGACGATGTGTCCGTGGATGTCACGTGGGTGCCCGCTCGAAGAGAAGACCGGGGGAAAGTTCAGATGGGGAGACAGAGAGGAGGAGGAGACGAGTTGGAAGCAGGGGGAGATCATTGCAAGGAGCTAGTGGCACAGTCAGACAGCATGTATCGGCACCCGGGGTCAGCCAGACAGCACGCCAATCAACGCATGCTGTTGCCACCACCAGAATGCCGTCATTGCAAAGCTCAGCAGTGTTGCATTTTTTTTGTGTGTCTGCCTCTGATAACAGCGATGCCATTCGCAACCTGTCCCAAAAGAAACTGAGTCGTGGGAAGTCCAACACCCACCTAGGTACAACTGCTTTGCGAAGGCACATGATCTCACATCACAAACGCTTATAGGATCAACACATGAGTGCAAGCAGCACACAAACTCAAAGCCACCATCCTCCTCCTGGTCCAGCATCTTCAGCCACGTCAACCACTGCTGTCCTCCTTGCCCCCTCTCAACCACCCGCCACTCTGCCTCTCGCCTTGAGCAGTTTCTGCTTATCTGCCCACAGTCAGGTGTCTGTCAAGGAAATGTTTGAGCGTAAGAAGCCAATGTCACAGAGTCACCCCCGTGCCCGGCGTCTGACAGCTGGCTTGTCGGAACTCTTAGCCCGCCAGCTTTTACCATACAAGCTGGTGGAGTCTGAGGCCTTCAAAAAATTTGTAGCTATTGGGACACCGCAGTGGAAGGTACCCAGCCAAAATTTTTTTTCACAGAAGGCAATCCCCAACCTGTACTCTATTGTGGAAAAGGAAGTCATGGCATGTCTGGCACAGAGTGTTGGGGCAAGGGTCCATCTGACCACTGATACCTAGTCTGCAAAGCACGGTCAGGGCAGGTATATAATGTACACTGTGCATTTGGTAAACCTGCTGACGGCTGCCAAGCATGGAATGCGCGGCTCTGCAGCGGAGTTGGTGACACTGCCACGACTTGCAGGCAGGCCTGCTGCCACCTCCTCTACTCCTCCTACTCCATCCTCTTCGCTAACCTCCTCGGCTGAGTCCTCTTCTGGTGCTGTGTCTTGCTCCACATCAACTGCACCCCCCAGTTCCCCAGGGGCTATTCCACATCTTGCATACGACAGTGTCACGCCGTCTTGGGGTTGACTTGCCTGAAAGCAGATTGTCACACCGGACCAGCACTCCTGTCCGCCCAGAACGCACAGGTGGATCAGTGGCTGACCCCACACCAACTGGAGATCGGCAAAATGGTGTGTGACAACGGAAGAAATCTGTTAGCGGCATTGAATTTGGGCAAGTTGACACATGTGCCGTGCATGGCACATGTGTTGAATCTGATCGTACAACGATTTGTGTATAAGTACCCAGGCTTACAGGAAGTCCTCAAGCAGGCCAGGAAGGTGTGTGGCCATTTCAGGCGTTCCTACACGGCAATGGCACACTTTTCCGATATTCAGCGGCGAAACAACATGCCAGTGAGGCGCTTGATTTGCGACAGCCCGACACGTTGTAATTCAACACTCCTAATGTTTGACCGCCTGCTCCAACAAGAAAAAGCCATCATAGAGTATTTGTATGACCGGGGTGCTAGGACAGCCTCTGCGGAGCTGGGTATTTTTTTGCCACGTTTCTGGACGCTCATGCGCAATGCCTGCAGGGTCATGCGTTCTTTTGAGAAGATGACAAACCTAGTCAGTCCCAACGAAGACACCATCAGCGACCTCATCCCATTTGTTTTCTTCCTGGAGCGTGCCCTGCGAAGAGTTCTGGATCAGGCCGTAGATGAGCATGAAAAGGAAGCGTTGTGGTCACCATCACCACCAGAAACAGCCTTATCATCATCGCTTGCTGGACCTGCGGCAACCCCGGAGCAGGAGTCTGAGGAAGAGGAGTCAGAGGAGGAATGTGGCTTTGAGGAGGAGGAAGACCAACCACAGCAGGCATCCCAGGGTGCTCATTGTCACCTATCTGGGACCCGTGGTGTTGTATGTGGCTGGGGGGAAGAACAGACCTTCAATGAGATTAGTGAGGAAGGAACGGGACATGAGTAGCTCGGCATCCAATCTTGTGCAAATGGGGTCTTTCATGCTGTCATGCCTGTTGAGGGACCCTCGTATAAAAAGGCTGAAGGAGAACGACCTGTACTGGGTGGCCACGCTACTAGACCCCCGGTATAAGCAGAAAGTGGCTGAAATGTTACCGAATTACCGGAAGTCAGAAAGGATGCAGCAGTTCCAAAACAAGTTAAAAAGTATGCTTTACACAGAGTATAAGGGTGATGTCACAGCACAATGGGAATCTAACAGGGGAAGAGGTGAAAGTAATCCTCCTCCTACCACGACCACGCCGGCAAGGACAGGACGCTTTACAGACGTGTTGTTGATAGAGGACATGCAGAGCTTTTTAAGTCCTACGCATCGCCACAGCCCTTCGGGGTCCACCATCAGAGAACGACTCGACCGACAGGTACAGACTACCTCGCCTTAACTGCAGATATCGACACTCTGAGGAGCGATGAACCCCTTGACTACTGGGTGTGCAGGCTTGACCTGTGGCCTGAGTTATCCCAATTTGCGATAGAACTTCTGGCCTGCTCCGCTTCAAGTGTTCTGTCAGAAAGGACCTTCAGCACAGCAGGAGGTATTGTCACTGAGAAGAGAAGTCGCCTAGGTCAAAAAAGTCTAGATTACCTCACCTTTATTAAGATGAATGAGGCATGGATCCCGAAGGGACTGACAGTGGGGGATGCATTTGACTAAAAAAGGCCTGATGAGATGCCTTGGGCTAAAATGTTTTAGTACACTTTCTGCCTGAAAAACATCAATTTTTCTGGCCGCTGGTGCTGCACTGTGGCTGCAAAAACAAAACAAAAAAAAAGGCACATACATGTGTCAATTCCCCTTCGTGATCGTTACCTTGTTGTGGTGAAGGGGCTTGCGTATCACAATGAAGCGATCACCTCTATGAGTGTGTTGGCAATGTTGGCACATCCCAGATGATAAGGTCGTTGCTTCATTGTGAACAGACCAAAAGCGATCGGCTGGATAATTTTTCATAGAAAAAACATACATTTTCTTCTAAGGTGATCACTAAAGCTTACTAGGCCAACAATGGGCCCACACTGCAGAATCATTGTTTTCTGGGTCACTTAACTGTCACTGAACTACCTCAGCATGACCATAGGCTTTGAACAACCGCCATCGCCTGCAATCTCCTGAACTTGCACACGAGCACAGTCATCACTACACCAAGATTGACGCATAGAGGAATAAAATTTATGTCATGAGTGTGTCAACTATTGACAACTCTTTGCGGTTGTTTGCGGTGCGTTAAACAGGGAATTGGGTCTGTCAGAGTTTGGTCTGTCACTGTGAAGCGGGCATAACCCTGATCGATTCAACATCATACCTGATCGTATACACACACTGGATGTTTTAAAGCACGTTATTCCAAACAATTTAGGAATGTTAGGTGATTTATGCCCTTTATGGATTAAAACCCGACTCTGCGTCAACTATGTAATTTTCCATGGGAGTTTTGCCATGGATCCCCCTCCGGCATGCCACAGTCCAGGTGTTAGTCCCCTTGAAACAACTTTTCCATCACTATTGTGGCCAGAAAGAGTCCCTGTGGGTTTTAAAATTCACTTGCCTATTGAAGTCTATGGCGGGTCGCCCTAGGGTACTGTAGTTGCCCCATTCCAGTTATGACTTTAGTTGCCCTCCTCTGGACCCTCTCCAGCTCTGCTATGTCTGCCTTGTTTACAGGAGCCCAGAACTGTACACAGTACTCCATGTGTGGCCTGACTAGCGATTTGTAAAGTGGTAGGACTACGTTCTTATCACGGGCATCTATGCCCCTTCTGATGCAACCCATTATCTTATTGGCCTTGGCAGCAGCTGCCTGACACTGGTTTTTGCAGCTTAGTTTGCTGTTTATTAAAATTCCTAGATCCTTTTCCATGTCAGTGTTACCGAGTGTTTTATCATTTAGTATGTAGGGTGACTTGCATTATTCCTTCCCATGTGCATAACTTTACATTTGTCAGTGTTAAACCTCATCTGCCACTTATCTGCCCAAGCATCCAATCTATCCAGATCCCTCTGTAGTAGTATACTGTCCTCTTCAGTGTAAATTACTTTATCATCTGCGAAAATTGATACTTTACTATGCAAGCCTTCTACGAGATCATTAATAAATATATTAAAGAGAATAGGGCCCAATACTGACCCCTGAGGTACTCCACTAGTGACAGTGACCCAATCTGAGTGTGTACCGTTAATAACCACCCTCTGTTTTCTATCATTGAGCCAGTTACTTACCCACATACAGACGTTTTCTCCCAGTCCGAGCATTCTCATTTTATATACTAAACTTTTATGTGGTGGTTAAAGTTCTGGGCTATGATGGAGAAGCTCTTCAGTTCAAACCTCCATTGTTACTCTGATTAAAAACACCATGGGGTGGGGGATGGGCGGGGAGCACTCCCCGCCCATCCCCCACCCCTTGGTGTTTTTAATTAGTGATGAGCGGCAGGTGCCATATTCGATTTCGACGAAATTCGCGAATATTCGATAGAATATTCGTTTCATATTCGTCAAAATCGAATATTCGTCATTATTCTAGTTATCGCGATTAATATGCGATTTAAATAATCGCGTATTGCAATTTTACCTTAAGGCTACTTTCCTATTTTTTTGATATCTAGAATTAGCGAAGATGACGAATGTATTCGTCATATTCCTCAAAACGAAGATAACTAAATATTCTCCATCTTCGTTTTAGCTACCTATTCGTCAACTTTGCTAATTCTAGCAATCAAATAGGAAAATTGACTATAGAGACAGCTAAGTTTAATTCGCTATGCAATTATATTACTTTGATTTTTTTTTTAAATTGAATAGTTATAAACAATTCTTGATTATTATAATGATTCTATTTATAAAAAAAAAAAAGCAAAGTAATATAATCGCATAGTGAATTAAACACAGCTGTCTCTATAGTCAACTTTCCTGTTTGATTGCTAGAATTAGCGAAGTTGACGAATAGGTAGCTAAAACGAAGATGGAGAATACTTCGTTATCTTCGTTTTGAGGAATATGACGAATACATTCGTCATATTCGCTAATTCTACCAAGCCAACCATAGTAAAGCAGGTCTAAGTTGAAATCGCATTTCGATTAATTCAAGTTATAATAATCGAATTGCGATTTTAACTTAGCACTGCTATATTCCATATTCGTTAATTCTAGCCTAATATGGAATGTAGCAGTGCTAGAGTTGAAATCGCAATTCGATTATTATAACTTGAATTAAACGAATTGCGATTTCAACGTAATTCTCAAATCTGACAGTACATTCTAGTATGGAGACGTTCCCATGGTGATGGGGACGCTCCATGAGCACGGAAGCCGTCAGAAGCGGCAATGGGCACTGACTGGAGCAGCCAGGAAGCCAGGAATCCTAAGGACAGGTAAGAACTACTTTTGGGAAGTGGGAAAGAAAAAAATATAACAATAAAAAAAAATATATATATATATATTCGAAATATCGAATTTATAGCACTATATTCGAAATATTCGTGAATTAGCGAAGTGCCGATATTCTCAAAAAAAAATTGATATTCGAATATTCGCGCTCAACACTATTTTTAATCAGAGTAACAATGGAGCTGGACCCTCCATGTTAGAGCAGGTCCCACCTGATAAAAAGCTACCTTGTCGTCTGGTTGGTGGGCTCGACATATTTGTGATCAAGAATATATGCGCTAAGAGCTTCTTCACTGCTTTGCAGTAAATAGTGGCGTCATGTATTTGACCCTGTTCACATATTCACCTGTTTACTCAGTCTTAGTGCATTTAGTGGTAATGCTGCTACTTCATTTGTTTGCTATATTATTGCCAGGTAGCTTGCACCTGCTATTTGTCTCAGGAGGTGCTGTTCCGTTTTTTGCTTTTATATATATATATATATATATATATATATATATTATAGAGGACCAGGCATCCTCTTTGGAACTTTGCACTCCCCACCCATCCCCCACCCCTTGGTGTTTTTAATCAGAGTAACAATGGAGCTGGACCCTCCATGTTAGAGTAGGTCCCACCTGATAAGAAGCTACCTTGTTGTCTGGTAGGTGGGCTCGACATATTTTTGATCAAGAATATCCGCTAAGAGCTTCTTCACTGCTTAGCAGTAAATAGTGGCGTCATGTATTTTACCCTGTTCCCATATTCACCTGTTTACTCAGTCTTAGCGCATTTAGTGGTGTGCTGCTACTTCATTTGTTTGCTATATTATTGCCAGGTAGCTTGCATCTGCTATTTGTCTCAGGAGGTGCTGTTCCGTTTTTTGCATATATATATACAGTACAGACCAAAAGTTTGGACACACCTTCTCATTCAAAGAGTTTTCTTTATTTTCATGACTATGAAGGCATCAAAACTATGAATTAACACATGTGGAATTATATACATAACAAACAAGTGTGAAACAACTAAAAATATGTCATATTCTAGGTTCTTCAAAGTAGCCACCTTTTGCTTTGATTACTGCTTTGCACACTCTTGGCATTCTCTTGATGAGCTTCAAGAGGTAGTCCCCTGAAATGGTCTTCCAACAGTCTTGAAGGAGTTCCCAGAGATGCTTAGCACTTGTTGGCCCTTTTGCCTTCACTCTGCGGTCCAGCTCACCCCAAACCATCTCGATTGGGTTCAGGTCCAGTGACTGTGGAGGCCAGGTCATCTGGCGCATCACCCCATCACTCTCCTTCATGGTCAAATAGCCCTTACTTTCAAAGTTTTCCCAATTTTTCGGCTGACTGACTGCCTTAATTTCTTAAAGTAATGATGGCCACTCGTTTTTCTTTACTTAGCTGCTTTTTTCTTGCCATAATACAAATTCTAACAGTCTATTCAGTAGGACTATCAGCTGTGTATCCACCTGACTTCTCCTCAACGCAACTGATGGTCCCAACCCCATTTATAACGCAAGAAATCCCACTTATTAAACCTGACAGGGCACACATGTGAAGTGAAAACTATTTCAGGGGTCTACCTCTTGAAGCTCATCAACAGAATGCCAAGAGTGTGCAAAGCAGTAATCAAAGCAAAAGGTGGCTACTTTGAAGAACCTAGAATATGACATATTTTCAGTTGTTTCACACTTGTTTGTTATGTATATAATTCCACATGTGTTAATTCATAGTTTTGATGCCTTCAGTGTGAATCTACAATTTTCATAGTCATAAAAATAAAGAAAACTCTTTGAATGAGAAGGTGTGTCCAAACTTTTGGTCTGTACTGTATATATATATATATATATATATATATATATATATATATACACAAAGGCAAAAGTTTGGCTGCACCAACCATTAATAGAAGTGGGTGCTAGCTCAAGGGGAGAGGCTTACCCAAAATATTTTGCTGAAAAATAGAGCAGCACTCCAGGATTGCGGTAAAAAAATTGTGTTTATTCACCCATTAGTGATGCGACTTTTCGGCTCCAACATGAGCCCCAGAGGAAGGCATTCTAGCCGAAACGCGCGTCGGGGTATGTGGCTCTCCTGAGGTGGACACTACTTATTCATAAGTATGTGACTTTATGATATGAGGTCGTTTTTTACATCATAAGTGGCATATGTTATGTTTGGTACACTTGGCCGTTCTTTATGTGTTATAGGAAGATCGATCTCTGTGATTTTTGTGTTCACTTACAGTGGACGCGTTTATTTATACATATATATACCTCCATTTACGGCTCTATCTTTAGGGTATTGATAGTTGGTGCACGTATAGAGATATATATTTGTACTTTGATATGATCTGGATATTTGAGATATGCACTTGCACTTTGATATGTACTAGATATCTGTGATATTTATGTGATATATATTTTTACATATCATCGCACTTGGAATACGCTTTTTGT
Source organism: Bufo bufo (assembly GCF_905171765.1). Lineage (NCBI taxonomy): Eukaryota > Metazoa > Chordata > Amphibia > Anura > Bufonidae > Bufo > Bufo bufo. The sequence goes on along the minus strand of NC_053390.1, from coordinate 179,358,497 downwards.
GGTTGCCTTTTTGTCCTCTATCTATTGGTTTATTGTGTCATGTCCCCTCAGGTGAAGTCCACTTTTTTATCTGATGTATTACATCATACTTATATATTTTTTATGAGAATCATTGAATAAAGTATATTTATGTTTTGCTACTAAACCTGTTTAGTCTCAGTTTATCTTTTTGTTAGTTTTTTGTTGTCTTTTTCGCATAGAATCACTTATGTGAACAGAAATCTATGCGTACTTTGTGACCGATATTGTTTAACACTTTAAAAAAAAAAAAAGGAGACTTCTACTTTATACGTCTCAGTAGAAGTACCGTAAAGAAGTTTCATTTATTTTTATTTTTTCAAAGTAACTGGCTATGCAGCTGTTATAGCTGAGTGGGGAAGTGCCTTGGCTCTAATACAGTAGGTCGTGAGTTTGAATCCTGGCAGAAACTTTTTCTGAAATGCAGGCTAAATTAGATTTAAATACACTGGGGTGTCCCCAATCACTGGCTCTATATATGGACATAGCTATATATGGAGTCAGAGCAGGGACTCCTAAGCTTAACTAGAGCTCTGATACCCTCGCCTCTTCAGAGCAGGGGGTGCCTGGGGTTCTCCCATTGACTTCCATTGTGATCGGGTGCTTGGTAGAACACCCGAGCATCGCAAAGTGTTCTACTTGAGCACTCAAGCACTTGATCAATACTAACTGCCATACAAGTGTAAGTGTATTTTGTCCTGATCCATAGAAGGGTTCTTTCAGTGAGTGTAAGTTTTCATAATGCACTTATGTCAATTTTCCTGTGAAAGTTGTAAGATTTTGTTGGCTTGACAAGGTCCAGCTTACCGCTGCTGAAAATCAAAGAAACTGTAAAAAAAATAATATTAATAATAATTTTTGATTAAAAAGTTAAAATTTCATTTTATTCCAAATTGTAAAACTACATGTATGAAAATGATATTTCATTTTAAATATTTAATTATACAATATATTTGCTAGATTTTTCAGGCTGTTATGTAATGCAGGAACCTCTATTAGTTTTCATCGAATTCATGACATCCAATCAATTTCAATATTGGAAAGGATGGGACCCATGTGGAGATCCACACTCTCAGTGAAGACACTTTGTTGACGCAACTGAATGAACAGGCGGATAGGAATTTGAACTTCAATTTATTCAAGGATGACAACGCATTTCGGAGCATACAAAACTCCTTCTTCAAGTCTTAGGTGCCAGTGGCCAGAGGTTGGGGATGGAAGAACGCTTCCTATGATGCTGGGTCCTAAACCTTAAGATCTAGAAACTCAAAGGCAGTAAAATGGAAAGAGGGCGTGACCCCAAAAAACGTTGCGCAGCATGGGGTAGCAATCAGTTCAGCGCTCTCAGGATTACTTTGCATTATAGTGATTTATTTATATGAAAAATAAAAGGACTGAAAACATACAAGTAAAGCTTCAAAAGAGAGAGTATTATTTATACCTCATGAATCACCTTTTAAACAAGACTAATACGACTGAGTGGATTATGTGGTGTAAAATAGAAAAATCATACAGTCAATACATACTAAGGGTCCATTCACATGAACGTATCCGTTTTTGCAGACCGCAAATTGCGGATCCACAAAACATGGATACCGGCTGTGTGCCTTCCGCATTTTGCAGATCAGAATGTCCTTATCCATGATAGAAATGTCTATTCTTGTCCACAAAAACTAACAAGAATAAGACATGTTCTATCTTTTTGTGGGGCTGCAAAACAGAAGGGCGGATGCGGTCAACACACAATGTGCTGTCTGCATCTTTTGCGGCTTCATTTAAATGAATGCGTCCAAATCCAATCTGCAAAATTGCAGATCGGATGCGGAAAGAAAAATATGGTCATGTTTATGGGCCCTTATATTGTATATCTGTTGTTGGATGACTACTTTTGTCAATTATAAAATACCACTATTTTGGATAAAAGGACCTTTCACAAATAACTATTGTAATTATTAATATAAAGGTTCAAAATATTATTAAACAAGAATATTGGGACTTTGTATAATATATTTAACCAAAAGACTAAAAAAAAGTGCTACACACAGGTCTATTTTGCAGATATATGATTTTTTCTGATTTGTTAGTTAGTTCTGATGACATTATCTTGGCTGACAATTTATTTTAGCTCTATCTATGTATGTATCTATCTATCTATCTATCTATCCATCTAACTTTCTATCTACCTATACTGTAGATGTAGTAATCTTTAAATTGACTCCCAAGTTCCAATCCCTTCTGTGGCCAGCCCCTTCCTGGCTGCTTTTACTGACAGGGATAGCCAATGACAAAGCAGCTAGGTAGGAGCTGATTACAGAAATGGATGGAGCTTGGGTGCAACAAGAGCAACAGTGATGCTCTTATTGCACTAAATGCTTAATTTGCATATCAAGAAAAAGTATAATAACTCTGGAACGGAGCCTTGGATCAATAAAAGAAACAACAGTGTTTTAATCACATAAACTACAGCTGTGTGTCTATGCAATCAGCTTGATGTTGAGGTCACTGTGACGAATTTCCTTTAAATACACAGTTGCAGCATTTTAAGTGTAGAAAGAGAGAAAGAAAAAAAGAAAGAAAGAAAAATAAATAATATAGGGAAGAAGGAATAAAAAAACACACCATTATTTTAATCAGTGGCAAATATGCACATACGCTGTATTTCCAAAAATGAAAGCTGTACTTCTGTAATGTGACCTACAGTAGCAGGCTTGAAGAGATAGTGGCTGCTGACCAGAAGGCAGTCCCATTTTATCTCTAACACAGCATAGATAATAACTTCCAATTAGAGAATTAGAAGTAACCAAAGGTATAAAGCACAAAGAGGTGAGCTCTGAAGGGAAAGGCTCCACAAATGTAAGCAATTTGATTAAGGGCTCAAGATTTTTTTCATTCTTAACATTAATTTTCTAGCTTACATTCAGTCTACCAACTTACAGATGTCTAATGAGGCCTAAAACTCACATCTACATCTTGACAGTGAATATCAAGAGAAGATACAAGTTATCTGATTATTTTTAATGTTACTCATCCTGCTTCTGATTGCTGCGTGCATATCTATCTATCTATTTTCTGTTTTCTGTCTGTTTCAAAATCTGAATCCGAACTTGGATTTGTGGTGCACGGTCATTAATGAACCCAAGTTAAGATTCAAATTTTGAAACATTAATGTATGCGCAGAAACTAACTTTAACAAACTAGGCACAAGACTAAACAAGTCTCGCCTTACTGGTGGCGATAAGAAGATTGCCTAAGTGGAGCCCATATATTATAATGCTGTGCGGAGCACATAATATGAACAAAGTTTAGGAACGCATTGGGTTCAGACAGAGCAGTCCGAACTCGCTTCACTCAACACTAGTAGCCTGCAATTGAATGAAGCAAATAAACAGCACAGTGCACTGCATTTTTTGTAGATTCTAATAATTTTTGAGAAATTTTTAGTTCTAGATGAGTCTTTTAGTTCTTTCATTCCTGATCTTTTTGATAGTCAGTCACTATAAGGCAGTGTTCACATGTTAGGCAGATTTTCTGCAGAAATATTCAATTAAATTCTGCTTTGTGTGAACATACGTTAATCTAAGCCTTTGTGATTGTCTTTCAAATTTGGTTGAGCAATTAGTAGTCCACACAGGTCGATTCATGTAGAAAGAGCCAGAAACATAAAAGGTTGCATCAATGTATTTTCATTTTGCTAATGTTTTTTGTTACCCTTGAGTAAAAGTTAACAGATTCATTCCACTAAACGTTAATCCCTAATGTTCCAAATGTATTTTTATTTGGGAATTATTGGAAATAAATTGCATTCAGCTAAAAAAAAAAACTTCTTCAAACATCCATACAATACTTTTCATCTATGCCTGCACTCTTGAAACCACCATATACTTGTTATCAAAATATTTCTACTTCTGTTGTAGTGAAAAATATCATTTTTTTTAAATTTGTATATGTATGCATGTAGAAATATACTATATAATTTTACATCATAACTTTACAGTATGGTACATCATATTTATATTAAAGCTTTTAGCTTGAAATTGCAAAGACCTGACACACTAAGATCTTGTCATCACGTTACAAAAATAATGTCCCTTTACTGTACTTCATAACATAACCTAAATAAAAGACAGTTGGTTACAAAGTAAACACATTTGTCAAGTAAATGTGATGAAAGAAAAGACAAAGTATAATAAATGTTTGATATCTTCAGGTTGGATGAATGTAAATAAATTATTTATCCTTGGCAAATTTATTTTATAAACAAGTATTTCAAAAAGTAAATTTAAAAACATATACTGTAGCATAAAATGAGACAAAGAGAACGTAATAAACATATATTGAGTCAAAGGCTAATTTGGCAGTATCACACCTTGATGAACAATCCTGGTTGTGACTGTGATGTATAGGTAAAAAATATATATATTTTTGGGGTTTGGAAGATGAAATATCAATGAAAAGAAAAAAAAATCCAATTTATCTTGCAAGCCCCTAACTTTGAAATATGAAATTGTCTTTAGATGCCCTGTCCATCTGTGCAAGTGATGGCACATATCATTACCCTGAATGGAGCTGACAGTGCAGATACTGTGTATGACGTGCATTGAATTCAATCCACAACTGCTTTGTACAGCCGTTAATTCACAGAAAGAGATTTGTCCCATTGTCACCTATGGCTTTGAAGTATACAGGGCAGATTATTTCCTCCACTGTAGTTAAAAGCATCCAGATTTGTATAGAAACTATCCATAATACTGATTGTTCTTGTCCGGAAACAATAGGGCTTAGTGATGATAGATGACTTATGATGGAGAATTTCACTAGTCCTTCCATTTCATTTACTCAGGAGAAGGTGCAGCTATGGATCAGTTCACCTCGTTTTACATTTCTTTCCTTGGTGAATATAGGAAAAGGTGGTGAATTATTTAGGCAACGGGTAGAAAAGCCAACACTTTTTTTTAAGGAAAACTCCATTCATTGTGCTGTAATTCCGAAGGTCTAAGGAAGAGTCTCTTGTCACATGTATCCATTGCTTCACCACGCAGGTGTCACAGAATGTAAATCTAAGAAAACCAGGAGAAACTGCTGATTGTAGGTGTTCCTAATGCTGGGACCTGAAATAGACAAAAACATTTAAAGATATAAAATACTTCAAAAATAAATACAAAGGCAAATATATGTGGAAATATTCTGCATGACTTTAATCATCTTTTTTTTTATAACCAATACTCAAGAAATTCTCCCATCATCCGTCAATGGGGCATTTTAATGAATACAAAATGATGATTACGTACTGTTTTACAAAAGCAGCAAGCCCAAAAAAATACTATAGTACTACTACAACTAATGATAATAATTTATATAGTATTTTGTCATCCCTGAACAATTAAAAGAGAGGTCCAGGATTTTTGAGGATATCTTATCCTCAGGATAGGCTATCAATATCAGATTAACATGTATCCGACACCTCCCATCCCTGCCGTTCAGCTTTTTTAAGGTAGGAAGGTAAACCATGAGGATAGGTTATAAATACTAAAGTCTCAGAGAACCTTTTTAACCAATATTTTATTGTTTCAACTCTTATGATTCTAAATTTTTAATGTCAGAGTTGATATTTCCTAAATTTATATATATATACATATATATATATATATATATATATATATATATATATATATATATATATATAGTAGATAAGTGACAAGGCAGCACTCCGGACTTAAAAAAAGTTAATCCCTTTATTACACCAAATGCTCTCTCAATGGAGCCTTTGTCAAGCAGTGATAACAGTGCTCAATGTGAATTTAAATAGGTTGACAATAATGTGTACATGATTACAAGTTCAATTAAATCAATAAAATAAATAATACGCCGTACCAAAAATCTCAAAGATCATATACCACAAAACGAACATTTCAGTCCTACTTTGGTTCCACCAAAACAGGATGCTTCCCTTGCCACAATTGTGTAAACTGTCCACTAATGTCTAAAGGCTCTAGTTTTAAACACCCTGTATCTAATGCAGAAAGATGTCAAGATTAGATATTATCTTACAAGCGACTCCTTGTATGTAGTGTACTTACTTGAATGCCCTTGTCATCTCCTGTATGTTGGTGAAACTACTTGGGATGTCAAGACCAGGCTTAATCAACATCGCTTTAGTATTCGAAAGAAATAACTTGATTTGCCGATAGCTAAGCATTTCACAGAGGCGAAAAACACCAAAAGAGACCTCCGTTTTAGGATAATAGATCATGTAGCCATGCCCAGGTGTGGGGTGATAGAAAACTTTATTGGATTTGTTATTTACAAACACTTAAACCTAAGGTACTTAATGTGGATTTCAGAGTGATATGTCCTCAAGTGACCTCATAGAGTGCTCCCCTATCCAATATGTTGTAGGAAATTACCAGTGTTCATATTTTTTCTAATATAGTTTTTCTTTTAATTCCAGATATTTTGGAAAATTATCCAGAAATTAAATAAGAAAATTATGAAAAGCCATCATGATGACGCCATCCTGCTAGATGTCTTCCGTGTGTCTTTAGTTTATTTTGGTTTTGGTTTCTATATCAATTTGTAATTTGAGTGGTTTGCCTATTTACCTTAACACTGTGCAAGTAATTACAAATAATTGTTTTCCATATTATATCCGACATTTCCCCATCCAGGGAGGGAAGGGAGCGACACTTAACTGTGCCACTGACCACCCACCCTGCCATCTGGGGGAAAGTTCCCCCGCCGTCAGCGGGAGTACTGTCCCCCTTGGGTTTATGTTCTGGACATTAACTAGGCTCATTAGGCTGTTGATCCAGTCTGACGAGACCTGGGGAGGTTGTGGATTGGAGGTGGGGACACAGAGGTGCCCTGGCCTTCAGTTCTGCAGTGGAGTTGGAACAGCCCCCGTTTCAAACCGGGGATCTGGGGCCCCCCGGGACATCCCGGTCTCCTTCAGATGTAGACAAGATGAGCTTTACCTCAGCGCTCTATCCCGAGCGCATTATACGCATGGTTTATGGGTTTGTTTACCTTATTACCATGACTACCAGCGGGGAGGAAGGGATTCCACTTGCATGCGCAGTGGAAGTTTTGAATGTGGCAAACTTTACCATACTCTGCACAGGGACACAACGCTGTAACAGAGTGCTTATCTCGAGAGATTTGCTTTCACATAGGCGCACTGGCAATTCTATATGTCTGTGAAGGTTCTCATTTATCTAGGTCATGGTATATCTGTAAAGAATAAATCAAGGCAACTGGACTTACTGTAGATTTCTGTAGGTTTCACTCATTCTTCCAACAAGCTTTCTCAATTCTGAGTGACTGTACAAGAATTGTCTGGGAATAAATATGTAACTGAATCAACATCTGGTAATTATACACAGCATGGGGTCAGAGCTCATTATACCTAGCATGGGGTCAAAGGTGTTGATTCCATTATCCTAATTGGAGTCAGTAGGTGATAATGACCTCCCATAAAAAGGTGCCAAGACAGCATTGTATGTGGCAGACAATAGATGTATAACCCCCCCCCCCCCCCCTATTCAAGCTTGGCTTCTCCATTTTTACGTAGATGGCCTCCTTCACACCTCGTTTGTACCAATCGGCCTCCTTATCCAAAACACGTACTTGATTGTCTTCAAAAGTGTGACCTGTGTGACCTCGTTTAGATGTAAGTACACGGCTGAATCTTGACCAGAGGTTTTGGCTCTTCTATGCTGAGCCATACGCTGATGTAGTTGTTGTTTTGTTTCACTGATATACAGTTCTGAGCATTCCTCATTGCATTTGTCAAAACAGAAGGAAGGAGAAGAAAGAGCATCAAGACAACCAGTGAGGGCGAGAGGCATGACAGACGCAAGAATATGGTTATCCCATATGTAGCTGGGGTGTCTGAGAAACTCAAAAGGATTTTTAATAAACATCACATCCCTGTCTGCTTTAAACCCAGCAACACACTGAGGCAACAACTGGTTCACCCAAAAGACCCAATGCCTAAACACAAGATGGACAACATTGTGTACGCAGTCCAGTGCAATGAGGAATGCTCAGAACTGTATATCGGCGAAACAAAACAACAACTACATCAGTGTATCGCTCAGCATAGAAGAGCCAAAACCTCTGGTCAAGATTCAGCCGTGTACTTACATCTAAACGAAACAGGTCACACTTTTGAAGACAGTCAAGTACGTGTTTGGATAAGGAGGCCGATTGGTACAAAGGAGGTGTGAAGGAGGCCATCTACGTAAAAATGGAGAAGCCAAGCTTGAATAGAGGCGGGGAGGGGGGGTTAGACATCTATTGTCTGCCACATACAATGCTGTCTTGACACCTTTTTATGGGAGGTCATTATCACCTACTGACTCCAATTAGGATAATGGAATCAACACCTTTGACCCCATGCTGGGTATAATGACCTCTGACCCCATGCTGTGTATAATTATCAGATGTTGATTCAGTTACATATTTATTCCCAGATAATTCTTGTACAGTCACTCAGAATTGAGAAACCTCGTTGGAATAACGAGTGAAACGTTTTCAAGAAATCTACAGTAAGTCCAGTTTCCTTTATTTATTCTTTACAGATATACTGGCAATTCTAGTACGCCGACTTGGAGACACATGGAAAACTGATTATCGGGTGGGCGCCCCATGGTTATTATAATTTCATTATGAACTTCTTTCATGAATTATACTCTCACAGGTACATTCAGTATCATGGTTAGGGATATTTATATAATTTTCTATAAAACATAGATATTAATCATAATTACACAGATTTTTGTTGAATCATGGAATGTACATTGAATTAATTATATCAAGTGCTTAATGGCATTTACTATGCATCATGTTTGTACTTTTTATTAATTTATTTTATTGATTAATTGAACTTGTAATCATGTACACATTGTTGTCCACCTATTTAAATTCACATTGAGCACTGTTATCACTGCCTGACAAAGGCTCCATTGAGAGAGCTGAAACGTTGCCTTTGGTGTAATAATGGGATTCACTTTTTTTTTTATTCCGGAGTGCTGCCTTGTCACTTATCTACATTATGGTGGGGGATTCATCATCCAGGATCCATACAAGGATTTAGCACATGGCAGTGTAGGAGTGCTGCTATTTTTTGATATATTGATTTTATTGATATATATATATATATATATATATATATATATACACTGCGTGCAGAATTATTAGGCAAATGAGTATTTTGACCACATCATCCTCTTTATCCATGTTGTCTTACTCCAAGCTGTATAGGCTCGAAAGCCTACTACCAATTAAGCATATTAGGTGATGTGCATCTCTGTAATAAGAAGGGGTGTGGTCTAATGACATCAACACCCTATATTAGGTGTGCATAATTATTAGGCAACTTCCTTTCCTTTGGCAAAATGGGTCAAAAGAAGGACTTGACAGGCTCAGAAAAGTCAAAAATAGTGAGATATCTTGCAGAGGGATGCAGCACTCTTAAAATTGCAAAGCTTCTGAAGCGTGATCATCGAACAATCAAGCGTTTCATTCAAAATAGTCAACAGGGTCGCAAGAAGCGTGTGGAAAAACCAAGGCGCAAAATAACTGCCCATGAACTGAGAAAAGTCAAGCGTGCAGCTGCCAAGATGCCACTTGCCACCAGTTTGGCCATATTTCAGAGCTGCAACATCACTGGAGTGCCCAAAAGCACAAGGTGTGCAATACTCAGAGACATGGCCAAGGTAAGAAAGGCTGAAAGACGACCACCACTGAACAAGACACACAAGCTGAAACGTCAAGACTGATTTTTCTAAGGTTTTATGGACTGATGAAATGAGAGTGAGTCTTGATGGGCCAGATGGATGGGCCCGTGGCTGGATTGGTAAAGGGCAGAGAGCTCCAGTCCGACTCAGACGCCAGCAAGGTGGAGGTGGAGTACTGGTTTGGGCTGGTATCATCAAAGATGAGCTTGTGGGGCCTTTTCGGGTTGAGGATGGAGTCAAGCTCAACTCCCAGTCCTACTGCCAGTTTCTGGAAGACACCTTCTTCAAGCACTGGTACAGGAAGAAGTCTGCATCCTTCAAGAAAAACATGATTTTCATGCAGGACAATGCTCTATCACACGCGTCCAAGTACTCCACAGCGTGGCTGGCAAGAAAGGGTATAAAAGAAGAAAATCTAATGACATGGCCTCCTTGTTCACCTGATCTGAACCCCATTGAGAACCTGTGGTCCATCATCAAATGTGAGATTTACAAGGAGGGAAAACAGTACACCTCTCTGAACAGTGTCTGGGAGGCTGTGGTTGCTGCTGCACGCAATGTTGATAGTGAACAGATCAAAACACTGACAGAATCCATGGATGGCAGGCTTTTGAGTGTCCTTGCAAAGAAAGGTGGCTATATTGGTCACTGATTTGTTTTTGTTTTGTTTTTGAATGTCAGAAATGTATATTTGTGAATGTTGAGATGTTATATTGGTTTCACTGGTAAAAATAAATAATTGAAATGGGTATATATTTGTTTTTTGTTAAGTTGCCTAATAATTATGCACAGTAATAGTCACCTGCACACACAGATATCCCCCTAAAATAGCTAAAACTAAAAACAAACTAAAAACTACTTCCAAAAATATTCAGCTTTGATATTAATGAGTTTTTTGGGTTCATTGAAAACATGGTTGTTGTTCAATAATAAAATTAATCCTCAAAAATACAACTTGCCTAATAATTCTGCACTCCCTGTATATATATATATATATAGTGAGAGAGAGAGAACTGCTTTCTTTGTATACATGGTATAAATATATTAGTTTTTACATTCTTTGCACATTTCCAGTGTATCAAATGCAACAGATTAAAATAAACCCATAATCCTATATTTTGTACAACATTTATAGAGGCAGACAAAAGGCAGTTATAGGGCTTACTCTACATTTGTCTTAAACATGTTAATGGAACAACTGTGCACTGAAAATAGTTGATACAGTATCTCTTCCACTGCATGCGTCTGTACTGCGGTTAAAGATGACAAAGGTCTGGAGTTCTTTCAAAATCTCAGTCATCAAATTACTCTAATGATATGCTTGTCAAACTTTAAATTAACCAAGGGTCAGATTTTAGAATAGAATAACAGGTGTAAACTATTGTTATTCTTATTGTAAATTCTAAGCGACATTGAAGCTGAAGGAAAGTGGATTGAATGCTTAGGTTTGTATTTGGCACCTCAAAGATACCCCATTATCTCTACTGACATATAAGTTTTAATAAATAGTTGTGTTACACATAACTTAGAATTATTCTATAGCATCTTTTTTCATAACTCTGTGCTGTGTCTCCGTTGTTCCTCCAAGAATTGTATGAATAAATTGAAAATTGAGCGGGTCCCTATATAGTGCGATACTGCTAGGGACACAACCCCAACTGGTAACATCCGGTTGGCCATTTATTACCGCTTTTTGGTAGGAATGATAGGGAAACAGCACAGAATATAGGAAATCATTCTGTGTATTATAGCCACCCTTCCCTGAGCTTTAGGATTCTAGTATGTAGTATACCAGCGACTACCCTGCCTGACAACCGACTCTGACTCCATGCCGCCTGATTTCTTGTATTGCTCCTTAGCCACCTGCTCCAAAATCGGATCTGTCTTCTGGCTATGATTATACTTCGACTGCCTTGACTATCTCAGAAGGTAATGGCCTGGTGGCTCCCCTGCAGTGAAGTCCAGTTGAAGTCCATGTCCTAAGAGCTGAAGGGAGTATTCCTATTTTATTCCCAGAATCCCCACACATTTATCATCTCTGGGGCCCTCACTATTAGGAGAATGAGGGTTAAGTGACCTCTGTTTCTCGACTGCAGCCAAACTTTCCCCACTAAATTCAACAGAAAAGTGGCAATCATGTGTTGGACTCTATTGCAGTCTACTGGAGTTAAAGAAAGAGCCAAGTCCTGCATTTCACCAAGCCCACACATAATATGGTGTAAGCTTAGGGAATTCATCTAAAGAATATCTGACCAGAAAATGTCTCTAAATCAGCAACTGTGAGAGCAAGTGGGTGTCCCTCTCTCTCATTATGTGGTATTTCAGAACTATCATCATTAACCAGCTGGTGTGAACCCACTGTGTCATGTGACCAACCTCCTCTAAGGGCATTATATAAGTGAGCCCCTCATTCTTGACAGTACCCCTGATGGTGGGGATAGACATTCCTGAAGGGAACACCATGTTGCTACCTCTTGAGGAGGATTGGCACACAAGGCAGCTGGTCCAGGCAGACCAGGGTTACCAGTGTAAGGTACCAGAGGTACAGTAGTAGTCTCACAGGTCACATGTGCAAAACCCTGACATCACAGGAAGTGATGCGTGCCGGCCCTTACCGAGGTGCTACAGGAGACAGGCTAAAAGGCATGCTGTATTGAGAGCAGAAAGGAAACTGTGGAGTGGATTCCAGAAGGTACAGCATCTGCAGCCACATAGTCCAGGACTGGAGCAGTGTATGGAGAGATACCAACAGCAGATCACTGCTGCTACATGCCCTGTAATGCAGCTGAACGCAGGCAATGACAGGGGAGGCCAGGGAGGGCAGTGCTCGTCTGAGCACAAAGCCTGGGACCACGGCGGTGAGTAGGCAAACGCCAGTTATCCGCAACCGCTGTTACAACTATATATTGCCCTTGATACACCTAGATAATCAATTATTAGATATGAGGGAATCAATTCTAAAGAAAACAAATTCTACCAGAATTTTCCCAAAATTTTGTTCAAGTCAAAATCAACATTTTTGGTGATTCAATTGACATAAATTTCTCAAAATAGTGTCAGCCAAAGATAAAGAAGAAGGATCACATGACCCCAGGTGGTGTATACAGGAGTTTGCCCCAAAATGCAAAAAATGTTTAGACATTTCGATTAGATATATATTCATAACCAAATATGGTTTGTATCCCTTCATACTCACTCCAGTATACATTAAGGGTCCATTCACATGTCCGTATGTGTTTTGCGGATCCGCAAATTGTGGATACGCAAAACAGGGACACCGGCAATCTGTGTTACGCATTTTGCGGACCGCACATCGCTGGCACTCTCATAGAAAAAGCCTTTTCTTTTCTGCAGTTGCGGACAAGAATAGGACTTGTTCTATTTTTTTGCGGAACGGAAGTGCGGATCTGGAAGTACGGATCCGCAAATGCGGATGCGGACAGCACATTCCGGCCCTATTGAAAATGAATGGGTCTGCACCTGTTCCGGAAAATTGCAGACCCATTGTGCGGACGTGTGAATGGACCATTAGTGCTAAAAAAAAAGAAAAATTAAATTGCATACATGTTAGAAATGGTCACTTGACTCACTTTTAAGTATAGTTGAGAGGAATGTAAAACGATATATGAAATTATTTATGTACAATATAGTCACTCAGCCAGTTCTTTTGGATGTCATATTATTCTAACAGTCCAAACTTTTTTCATTGATTGCTGTGTGACTGCTAGAGAAATAAAAATATTATTTTACCTAGAAGAAATGCATTGTCACATCACACAGGTTGTCATCATGTGAAATATTTCTAGTTCATATCATCTTAACGTTTTGGAAGTTTAAGACTGGCTTTTAAGAATATAAACTGGGGAAAACTGGATCAGAATGTTCTCCAACAAGAAATTTAATTTAGAAGAAGCTTAAAGTTTAACTTTCTATGACAAGCTAAGGGTTTTTTAACAATCTTGTCCATTTTTAATTTAAAGTAATACAAGATATTTGCCCATTTAGAAGAATTTTAACATTCTGAATGTGTCTTAATCCATAATAATATATTGCAGCATCATACCACTATTCATATGTATATACAGGGTACGCAGAGTTTCCAACTGTCCTTAAATTAGAGACCCTTTCCAGAGTTTGTATGAATATTAGATTTGTCCATGATTATCTTCAAGCAGGAGGAGGTTGTGTAGATCTTTGTGATTGTATTTTACAGTTTGCAGTAAATTGTGCACGTCTCTATATATGAATCTGACCTGTAGACAAATACCACGTAATCTTTAGTATTCATTTTGGTTTTTCAATGTGCCCATTAAAAATGTTGTCTGTCTATGGCTTTTGAATAAGTTGTCCAGAAGAAAGACAAATCAATTTGGCAGCCCTTTTTACTGGGGAGAATGGTTCTCTCTGTGTGAAAAGCCTCCCCAGGTTTTTGTCATTTCCAGGTAGTAACAGTTCTTACAGAAGAAGACTTAATGGGGTGGATTGGTTACTATTGGAAGTGCCAGAACTGTAGCTCAAACTGAGACACTTTTTGCATCAGCCAGCAGGGACCATGGGTAGCAGTGGAGGAGAGTGGCTTAATGTGTGCCAAGGTTTTGCCAAAATTCAGTGCACAATTAGCAAGCAACCTAATAGGTGATATAAGATTACATTAGGCAGGCTAAAGGTGCGCCATGTTTATGATCCAGTATCAGCCACTGTGATATACCTGCCATGTTTTCAGACTGTATAGTCTGGGGACCTGGACGTAATATCACAGAAAGGGGGTCTAAAAGCAGACAAAAAAGGCATTTTTACAAAGAAGCTTCATTTTTCATGAGGCACAGATTTAAAATAAAGATGATCTTTGAGATGAGAATACCCTTTTATGATAAGGAGTATATGGAAGGATTGCGCTGCAGGAGAGAAATCTTATTTGTGTGAATAAATGTTCCTTTTATCAGTCTTCAACTAATGTGATCACAGGCCAACCTCACAATCCGACACTGGTATGGAGACAGGATTTTCCAGTGGGTAAATGCGTGTAGAAAACTGGATGGTATCTTCAATTAGACTCTGCTAAAAGAAGAGAACTATAGCGTAGTATGTAGTGACACTTAATGCGCCTGCAACAAGATTCTACTCACAGAACTTCACTGGTAAAGTGCATGGAAAAATTCTCTGCGGAGTCTTCACAGACAGCTGGGCAAATAGAACAGGCGAGGATCAGGACGCTTAGGCATAAGAAATCCTAAAAACAATCCGGCAGATGAAAAGCTTCTACACCTGGATGGCAATGAACCACAGCTTCCAAGAAGGACTAGGAGGTAGGACGGATACGCACCAAAGGGTCAGATAAAAGTTATTTAATAAAAGCCAAAAATTACAGCTATAAAACATATATTAAAAATCTCTGTAGTGCCCGACCCGGGTTTCGCCGTGATGCTTCGTCTGGGGCCCCAGACGAAGCATCACGGCGAAACCCGGGTCGGGCACTACAGAGATTTTTAATATATGTTTTATAGCTGTAATTTTTGGCTTTTATTAAATAACTTTTATCTGACCCTTTGGTGCGTATCCGTCCTACCTCCTAGTCCTTCTTGGAAGCTGTGGTTCATTGCCATCCAGGTGTAGAAGCTTTTCATCTGCCGGATTGTTTTTAGGATTTCTTATGCCTAAGCGTCCTGATCCTCGCCTGTTCTATTTGCCCAGCTGTCTGTGAAGACTCCGCAGAGAATTTTTCCATGCACTTTACCAGTGAAGTTCTGTGAGTAGAATCTTGTTGCAGGCGCATTAAGTGTCACTACATACTACGCTATAGTTCTCTTCTTTTAGCAGAGTCCAATTGAAGATACCATCCAGTTTTCTACACGCATTTACCCACTGGAAAATCCTGTCTCCATACCAGTGTCGGATTGTGAGGTTGGCCTGTGATCACATTAGTTGAAGACTGATAAAAGGAACATTTATTCACACAAATAAGATTTCTCTCCTGCAGCGCAATCCTTCCATATACTCCTATACAACGGACTTTTCCCACATTGTCTTTGGATTTGCAGCGCTAGAGAGGACGAGTATTTTCTACAGAGACTTCATTTTATTTTATTTTCTGACCCTTTTATGATAAGCCTACTGCTTGGTTCAAGATATTTTTCAGTTCCTTACATTGAACCTGCATGACTGTTCTTGCTGAAAATACCACGAAGAGCGGAGAAATATTTATATTCCTGTCTATATCTATTTCGGCCTGCACAAGAGAACATATGTCAAAACATTAGTTATTTAACTTGGATAACAAAAAACAAAAAAAACATAAAACATTTCTACCAGTCTCTTTCATTCTTCTTTCACCAACCTTCGTATTTGCAGTCATTAAGACGTCTGTTAAATATAATGACTCGGCGCCTACAAATTATTGAAAATATCATCAAATACTTATACAGTATAAGAACACCATAACCCCTTTCTGCATATGTACCAAACTGTACCTCAAGATTGCATGTAATTCACCGCAATCTGGCATACAGTTATGTCCGAACTGTTAACTGGGGTTGTAACACTATAAAATGTCACAGCCCTTGAGTCACTGCTGTCATGGAGAGTAGAGACTCTGCAGCAGCCAGCAAGGGACTGATCAGAGTGGTCTCTTGCCAGTGATCGCTTTGATTGGTTAGCCTATACAGACTGACCAATCATAGAAAATGTCAGTGTAATAAGCTAGTTGCAGGTTCTGATCACCCCAATGAAGATCAGAATCTGTAACTACTGTATATCCCCTGCTCCCTTCTCCGTACCTCCTGCTGCCTTCTCCGTACCCCTTTCTGCCTTCAGTGTGCCCTATGCCACTTCTAATGTTGCCCCTCACCATCAGGTAATGCCTCCTAACCCCGCTTGCTGTCTCCGATGCCCCCTTGCTGCCTCTGATGCTCCCCTGCTTCCTCCAACCTCCCCTTGCTTCCTCTAATCTCCTTCTGCTGCCATGTACTCATGTAGGGAACTCTCTCTCCCATTGGGCCCCTGCGATACAGTCGCAGGGTCCCAATGATAGCCAGGTACCAAAGCCTTCAAGGCCTTGCCAGAGTGAGGGTCTGATCAAGCCAAGTGTAAATGTAAAACTGACATTACAATACCTTGCAATAACTATAGATGACTATTGCAGGGCATTGTACAAGCCATTATAACACTCTGGATTTTCAAAAACCCAAGTGGGGCTTGTTAAAAAAAAAAGAACGGTAAAAAAAAGTAAATGAGAAAAAAAATATTTGCTTATTATCTGCTTATTTATAACTGCTATAGAAAAAAAATATAAACTACACATAATAGGTATCGTCATGTCTGTAACAACCTGATCTATAAAAGGTTCATGCTACTTACACCGTACAGTGAACACTGAAAAAAAAAAAACACTTACAGAATTGTAATTTTTGCCCACTTCACCTCCCAAAAAATGAAATAAAAATTATTTAAAAGTCATATGTGCCCCTAAATGTTACCAATAAAAACTACAGTCTGTCTCACAAAAAACATGCCCCCACACGGTGGCATTGATGGAAGAATAAAAAAAAATTAAGGATATTAAATATGGCATTTGAAAAAAAATGATTTTTAATAAAAAGCGATGTAAAAGTGGTAAAACATGAAAAAACTATATAAATTTGTTATTGCCATAATTGCATCAACCTGTAGAATACAGTTATCATATCAACTACACTGCATGGAAAACCCCATAAAAAATGAAAATAAAAAACACAGACATAATTGCAAATTTTAACAACTTCATCTCCCCAAAAATTTTTATAAAAAAACTATAAAAAAGTCATTTGTACCCAAAAATGGTACCAATAAAAACTATAGCTTGGCAAAAAATTAGCCCTCACACAGCTCAGTCAATAAAATAATAAAAAAGTAAGGCCCTTAAAAGCCATTTCAGAAAATTCCATGTTAGAAAATCCAGATGCAGCTGCCTCCCTTATGAATGATGCCATCTCCCCAAACAGCAGTTTCTGATCACATATGGAGTGTTGCTGTATTCAAGGAAAAATGCATAACAAATCGTGGGGTGCATTTTCTCCTCTTGCCCCTTGTAAAAATGAAAAAAAAAAAATAACATTTTCTAAATTTTATGAAGCACTTGTTGGGTGAAAGCATTCACTGCACACCTCAATTAATTTCTTTAGGGGTGTAATATATCTAAAATAGGGGTCACATTTCCACTGGGGGTACCTCAGAGTCTCTTCAAAAATGACATGGAATCTGAAAACCATTCCAACAAAATCTATCCTCCAAAAACCATAGGGGTATAATTTCCAAATTGGAGTAATTTATGGTGCTTTCTATTATGTAAGCCCAGAAAGTGACTTCATAACTGAATTGGCCCTTAAAAAAGTCTGTTTTGAAAATTTTCTTGAAAACTTTTAAAATTGCTTCTAAAAATCTAAGCCTTCTAACATCCTAAAGCAATAAAATTACATGTACAAAATGATGCCAACATAAGGTAGACATATGGTTAATGTTATAAGGGTTATCTTGGTTCAGAGCTGAACCCGGACATACCCACATTTTCACCCAGACAGCCCCCCTAATATGAGTATTGGAGCATTTTATGCTCCGATGCTCTCCTTTGCCTTGAATCACACAGGTCAAAGGTATTTTATGGAGATCCAGTGATGTACCATAGGGACTGCTAGGCAGAGGCTTCTGCCCAGCATTGAGCCTGGTGACGTCACGGGCAAAAATGGGCCGGCTTTAGCGCTGCCCTTCCCTTTAAAATGGCTAGGGCAGTGCTAAAGCCCGCCCATCAGAGCTGGTGACATCACCGAATACACTGCAGTGTAAAAACATAAATGAAAAATCCCTTGCCCTGTGCAATCCAGTACAAGGCAACTGAGAGCATAGGAGCATGAAATGCTCTGATGCTCATATCACTGGGCCTGCCTGGGTGAAAATGTGGACAGGTATCACTTTCTATCTTAAAGGGGCTGTTTGGATTCAGACCTGATCAGCTGTTACGATGATCAGAGCATTTCATGCTCCGATGCTCTCCTTTGCCTTGCGCAAATCAATTTTAAAATTCTGGTGACGTACTGGGCTGTCCATAGGGCCATCCAGACGTAGGCTTCCGCCCCGCACTGTTGGCAGTAGCGCCACTGGCACTGATGGGCGGGCTTTAGCCCTGCCCTAGCCTGTAAAACGGCTAGGGTAGTTCTAAAGCCGGCCCATCAGAGCCAGTGACGTCACCGACAACACTTTAGGGTGGAAGCCTTCGCTTAGCAGTGTACCAAAGTAAACAAACAACCATGCAAGGGAGAGCATTGGAGTATGAAATGCTCCGATCTCATATCACAGGGTCGGAGGAGTGAAAATGTGGGTATGTCCAGGTTTAGTTCTGGACCTAAATTAAATTTAGAAAATTGATGATTGTTCCAATATATAAAATATAAGATATCGACCCTTATTATTACACTAACATGAAATGTGATGTGTCACGAGAAAACTATCTCAGAATTGCTTGGATAAGTAAAAATATTCCAAAGTTATTACTACATATAGTGACTCATGTTAGATTTGAAAAATGGGGCTTTAGCATTTGGTCCAAACTGGCTTTTGCTGGAAGGGGTTAAACATTATTTGACTTGTATGCTTAGTCATCATATTTACATAGACACTGTTACTCACCTGTCCGGCTCCAAGCACTGTATCGCCCCTCTCCTCCATCTAGCCTCGCTTTCTCTCCAGTACTTTCAATTTCCACGCCAAACAAACATGCACCTATGACATCAGACCACCAGGTCATTTGAAAACCAGCTCTGGTGGTGGGATGCTGCCTTATTTTTTGGGATAATCTATGCCACCTCTGTCCTCTTGCCTATGTTTTCCCATTAGAAATGTCTTCCTTGTCCACCTAAATTCTGTCCCACAGCCCTGTTATCTCTACTACATCGGTTGCTCCACTGTACCATCAAAGCTGCTTCCTTGATAGGCCACAGCACCTTCAACTTTGCCACATTAGTTGTTCCACTACACCATCAATTGTGCCTCACTGCTAGTACATACCGTAGCACCTTCAACTTTGCCACATCAGTTGTTCTACTACACTATCAGCTTGCTTGTCCATTGCATCATCAACTTTGCTACATTGGTTGTTCAACCACACATCAACCCTGCTACATGACTGCATCAACCCTGTTAAATTGTGAAATCAAATCTTCTACATCACTGCCTCAAATCTGCAACACCACAGCTCCAATTCTGCTAGTGGCATCAACCCTGCTACACCGCAGCATCAACTCTAACAGTCCCCCACATCAAATCTGGCATTCTGCAGCTACAACCCTGCTATTCTTATTCAATCTTACTGCATTCGGGCTACATAAAACCGCAGCAATCTCCAAATCTGTATCTCCCTCTGCTACACCAGCACCGACTATCTGTGAGTTCAAGACCTGTGGCTTAGAAGATCCACCTCACCAGGTAAGTAATAACAGAAACTGAATTAGAAAAAATATAAATTTTGAACCTCAAATCAAATATCAGCCTATAACAAAATGCACTGATAGAATCAGGACCAAATCCAAACACAAAGGTGGAATACACAGAGCTTTTATTGGAACCACAAAAATGGTAATTTCAAGATATATTTCTTGGAGTTACTGAAGCTGGCAGAATAATAATAGCAATATTGTTGCAGTAATGGCTTTTTTGTATTTTTGCACACTGCTTTATTACCTACATTCTCCTGCTGTCAAAGCTGTAAAAAGTCAAACTAATAATGTACATTTGCAATCTTTTTTGTCACTATGCATAGCGTTACTGTGTAACTAACATTTCACTTGGAAAAAAATCTGATCCCCGGGGACAAATAATATCACAGCTATCGTATCTCTTGTTTGACTTTGATTCTGCTATGTACAGTACCTTAAATAAAAACTCATAGAGACCCCTACACTATAAGTGATTCATTCATATTTTCCTAGCAGGTCATTAACATAGCCAAGACACTGACTGCAA
Source organism: Bufo bufo (assembly GCF_905171765.1). NCBI lineage: Eukaryota > Metazoa > Chordata > Amphibia > Anura > Bufonidae > Bufo > Bufo bufo. The sequence continues at coordinate 179,337,756 of NC_053390.1, read as the reverse complement.
AAAAAATAAAAAATAATTGAATGCACCCAGATAGAAATTTTGGATTGCTGCTAAATAGTGTTGAACGAATCAAACATCATGGGATGTGCAAGATTTCACGCTAGATCTTCAATCAAGATGGTAGTTGGCTCTTCACGATCAAATGGATGAGGTAAGTATGATTTTTCTTATTTTTCTTATGTTACACTGTAATATTGCTGTCAGATGCCGTGATCAGAAATGAACTAGGCATCTGAGGGGTACAATGACAGGGGCCAGCGCAATCGCAGCTTTCTGTCATTGCACTCACTACTTACAAAGAAATGCTAAAATTATTTGGTCATGAAGCAAAGTTTTTTGTAAATTTGCCGAAAATTTGCCAGAATTTTTTAATACTTCACTCATCTGTACTGCTAAACTTTGCAGTCATGTCTCAGGCAGAAATGTAAATGACTACAGGTGGGATCTGATTAGATACTGGGTTTTTCCACAAAAGGGCAAGAGTACTTATCCCACTGTCCCATAAAAAGGCTCTCAGAGGTTACTTTTGAGTAGTGAACCTCTAGGTGAGAGATCATTGATTGCTAGACATGCCTATGTGATGCACTCAAAGAAGTTTTATCCAGATCATTGGATGGGGGAAGCAGAATGTTTGTTTTGATGAATTGTCTAACATCTAGGCCATTCTGTCATGGGAGCAGTAGTTACGTAATGAGAAAGCAGACACTGTGAACAGGCTCCAGATGGTCCAAACAGACCAGTAGTAGAAAGGATCGTTTGATTCATCGACAAGCACGAGCAGCTCACACGGTAACATTGTCCACCATCCAGACACAGGTGTCACATTCATTACATACCCTTGTCTCTGCCTGGTCCATTTCCAAGCGTTTGGATGAAGGAAATTTGGTGTCACTGAGCCCATCATGTGCACTGCCATTGACAGCCAGCCACTGCTGCCTTCATTTCCAGTGTTGCTGTGAACAAGGAAACTGGACTTCTATGGACTCCAGGTTCTGTTTGGAATCCTATAATGGTGGGGTTCGAGTATGAAGGCCTCATGGTCAGTGTGTCAATACTATCTTTTCTGTGGAGTGACACACTGTCCTAACTGCTGGTGTGATGATCTTGGGAGCCATCACATAAGCCATTTGGTTACCCCTAGTAGTGATACTAGGGACACTTACAGCTCAATGATATGTACAGGGCTTCCTGCGGCCACATGTGTTGCCTCTCATGACAAAGCTTCCATTTGGCATTTTTCAGCAGTATAATGTTTGCCACACACAGCAAGGGTTTCCCAGGAATGTGTCTGCCAAATTGCAAGAGTTTCTTGTCCTGTCGGTCTCCATATTTATTGCCAATCAAACGTTTATGAGACCAGCTGGGAGACCAGCTTTGGCAACCTAAGGGCTCTTTCACATGATCATGTGCATTCCGGAAATCACGATCCGTGTGAGAGCGTTATCCTCCGTTCTGGACACTGCTTGTCTTGCAGGAGCGCACAGCATTATACTGATTTATAATGCTATGTGTCTCTGCATGACCTTCCTTCTACAGGATCATACTGACATAAAGCTATCGCTATGATTCTGTAGCAATAAGGTCATGCAGAGATACATAGCATTATAAATCAGTATAGTGCCTTGTGCTCCTGCAAGACGAGCAGTGGCCAGAATGGAGGATCATGCCCACACCCTGAGTGTGATTTCCAGACTGCACACACTCGTGTGAAAGAGCCCTAAGAGTGTGCGGGATCTACAGGCCCAACTGCAACATCTGTGTATACCGTACAGAACCTGTATGTCTCCATGCCCAACCATATCATATCTTGGATCCAGGCATCCCCACAGGACTAGAGCCTCTTTATTGATAGTAAAGTTTTCCCCGGTAAACCTAACCTAATCACTTACATATATCATCATTACATTCACACATATAAAGTTTCATTCAATTCCAACAATTACTTTTTGGTGCTTTATTTTTTATGTCAATGAGTTTATTTGGTTTATAGTGCTTTCAGCTATCTATAGTATTACATAGTTTCCTGATGATCATGTGAATACGTAAGAAAGCAGTATATTCCCTGGGAATTACAAACAAAAAAAAAAACAACAGAAAAACTAGTAGGCATCAGAGCAGAGCAAAAAAATCAGATGACAACTGTCATTTTGCATGCTGGTTGTTGGAAAACTCAAGCAGCCCCTTTCTTTACCTTTACACTGGATTTCAAAATCTCCCTGGCCTAAGGCTTGAAAGCATCTAAAGGTAGTATGAGGGTGTGAAGGGTCAAATTGCGTCCCTCATCTGTCTTTGCTAAGGTGTAATTCACAGTAGGAGGAGGATCTGACTACACACACATGTAAGGGTTTTATGAATCCACATGCAGTAAGCTCCCTCTAGTGGCACCTGTGATCAGGTAGAATTTTATTATTTACCTCATTGGCTGTAGGAGGGAAAGGGGTTGTGAAATGAGCTATATACATTCTAAAATATATGAAACTAAAAGAATTTTGCATCTTTAAATAAAAGACACTAACAACTTCACAATCCCAGACAATCAGAGATGTGACCCTCAGCACTGTTCCAGACTAGCACAGATCATACTACAACTACTGCTGGCATTCCCGTTTATAGAGGAAATGTTCTTGACACTTTGGGACTGGCAGTACTCAGTACTCAGCTGGAAGTCCTTATAACGAACCTGTGACAGCACTTTTGATTATGGGAGACCTCAGCTGGCTATTATGGGAAGTGGACATGATAGTAATGAGGACACTAATGATTCTGCTGGTAATGAGGGCACTTTAACTGTTGTTATAGTGCATTTTAAGGTAGCATTAATTATGTGTACAGCAAGGCAGTATTATTTATGTATATTGAGATGAGCAAAGTTATCAAAAATTCGATTTGGCTGTTTCACCAAATTTCACAAGAAAACATGATTTGTTACAACTACTTCATCACCAAGTGAATTCCATTGTATGTAAACGGTAGGTGCTATCACAGCGAACGGCGATCATGCCGCCCCCCATCATTGAACCCCTCAGATGCCCTGTGCATCTGACATTAACATTGAGGTCTTTCAGAGGTTAATAAGTTGTAATAAAAAGAAAAACATACTCACCTCATCCATTTGGTCGCGGAAAGGCCGCCACAGCCATCTTGATTGAAGAAATTGCGTGGTGAAGTCATCACTACATTATCATGCTGGCTGGGCACGATGACATCATCACTGATGCCGTGCCCCGGCCAGCACGCTGACATGATAACTAGAGAAGAGTAAAGTATTTAAAAATTCTGCTGCTTTGCCGAATTTTACAAAAAAATTATATTTTGTTGTGAATTACTTAGTCACGAAGCACATTATTTTGTAAGTAGAGGGTGCAATGACAGGGAGAGGCGATTGTACAGCTCCCCCTCATTGTACCCCTCAGATGTCGCATTCATAGCTGATCGTGGCATCTGACAGTAATAGAGTGTAAAATAAAAAATAATAAAAAATGAAATCATACTTACCTCATGCATTTGCTCGCAAAGAGACGGCTGCCGCCATCTTGATTGAAATGCGTGAAATCTCGCATATCCGTGATGACTTCATGGGATTTAGTGTAAGATCTGCAATCACGAAGCACGAGGAAATTTGCCTTTGCGGTAAATTGAATTTTCCCTTAAATTCAGATCAAAGTCATGGACTTTGATTTGCTCAACACTAGTTGTGATGTCACATGTCACCACGCACGAGATTGCGTGCGGTTTCTTTAATGAAGATTGCCAGGACATCCTCTCCGTGAACAAATGGATAAAGGGAGTATGTTTTTTCGTTTTTGTTTTTTTACCACCATTTCAGGGAAAAATTGATTCGTTACCACAAAGCGTGAAGAAATTCGGCTTCGTGGTGAATCAAATTTTTCCTGAAATACTTTGTGCCACCACCAGTGGGACTATGGATCTAATGGGATTTTAGGATCAGGAGGAGAAATGATGAGGCTGAAAAGAATCCTAAGTATAACGTTTATTTCAGATCTAGTACTAGTTACTGCATGATGGTTAAACTGGTAGGAAATATACATGCCGACATATCTCTAAGTTTCCATTGTAGAGCAGCGTCTGACTGACATTGATTTGCAGTGGAAAAGTTGATAATTCTAGAACTATGCATAGCATGTTCCATTTTCTACTCTCCAATTAAGTGTTTCTCTGTGAGCATGATTGGGAATTGAGCCACTTGAATAGGAACTATCTGCAGTAACCAAAAATGCAGCTGTGCTTTTGGCTCCATTCAAAGTGATAGTTCTGGCATTAGAAGCTGCAGGGAACCACTGATCGGTGGGATTGCATAGTGGGGGACCCACACCGATTGGGTATTGACCTTTCCTGAGGATAGGTTATCAATGTCAAGAGTCCAGGAAACCCCTTTAGGGTGGCAATGCACCTTCAATAGCTGTCATTCAACAGTTATTCCTCCCAACCTCCCCATACACATGCATGGTCGGTTCAGCTGCGTTGTCAGTGGGAAGGTGAAAGTAAGCTGCTACTAGACAAATCTGGTGGCCGTTCATCTCTCTTGAGAGCAAAGGCTAAAATGTTTTGAGTTTGAACACTCCCAATCCTTTTTGTCTCCTTTATCTGTATAATGAATATCAGGACACGCCCCTTCGAAAAAGCTTGGCGAAACGCGCGTCAGGGGTCCGCTCACCAAGGATCCAAGGTCGGTTTCCCAATATATTCTTATGTGTGGTTTTTTCATGTGTTGGTTTTATGCTTGCTGTAACTTGATACATGGTGGATGCAGGTGGCATATAGACACTCGGTCCCCCATTGCCTGCAGAACTGTTGCTTAGCTTTTGGAATGAGGTTCTGTGTTTGACCTCATTCCCAGGGCGGCTTTACTAGCTGGGTGGCTCCTTGCTCCTAAGTCTGCCTTGAGCGCCAAGCTGATCACTCGGTGCTCGACTGGTTGGTCTGTCGGTCATGTGACGCTGGCCACGTCACATGACCCTCACTCCCCACTATAAATACAGGCAGCCTGCTGGCTACAGGTTGCCTGTTAATTTCTAGGTTCCTGGTATTTGTTGGACTGCTGAATACTTACCTGATCCTGTTCCTTGACCATCCCTTTGCCTGATCCTCCTGTACTGCGCATCCGTCCTGGTATTGTGACCTCGGCTCCCACCTGACTACTCTCTTAGGACTCCTCTTGTACTTCTCTGCTCTCCTGGTATTTATGACCCCGGCTTCTCCTGACAATTCTCTGCTTGCTCCATTTGTACTTTGCAGCTTTCCTTATATATTGACTCGGTCCGTTCACATCCTGTTGTTTGTCTGTCTGTCATCCCTGCACTTACTCCAAGTTAGGGATTGCCGTCCAGTTGTCCCCTGTCATTAGGACTCGCGAGGCAAGTAGGCAGGGCCAGGGGTAAGGGTGGAGCGCAGTGGTCACTTCCCTCCCCCCTGTGTGTGTGTGTACGCGACCGTTACAGATTAACAGGCCCAATAACCACTATATTATGAATCCTCTGGTGACCCTGACTGACTATGTCTCTAATCTGACGCAGATGGTGCAGGAGTTAGGCGAAAAACTCAGCTCTTTTGAGTTAGGGCAAGGCTCTTCCACTCCTCAGGCCTCCAGTCCGCATTTTGAGCCCCAGATTAAGCTCCCAGAAACCTTTTCTGGAGACCGGAAGAAGTTTCTCTCTTTTAAGGAGAGTTGCAAACTTTACTTCCGTTTGCGCCCCGTGTCCTCTGGCCCCGAGAGTCAACGCGTGGGCATTATCATTTCCCGATTACAGGGTGATCCCCAGGACTGGGCGTTCTCTTTACCTGCTGGCGCCAGTTGTTTATATTCTGTGGAGGGGTTCTTTCAGGCCCTAGGTACCCTCTATGATGAACCAGACAGGGCTCTAGTAGCCGAGACGGCTCTAAAGGCACTGGTTCAGAGCAATTTACCAGCGGAGGATTATTGCACCCAATTCAGAAGGTGGTTTGTCCCCTCAGGATGGAACGAACCAGCCCTGAAGAGTCAGTTCAGGTCAGGTCTGTCTGATAAATTAAAGGATCTTCTGGTCAGTTATCAACTTCCAGAGACCTTAGAGGAGATGATGACCCTTGTTGTCCGACTTGACCGACGGGTTAGAGAGAGACGACAGGAACAACAGTTCTCTTCCCAGATGGTGGTCCAGCCAGAGGCCTATCCCAGAGACAATGCTGAGGTCTCCACCGAGGAACCCATGCAGGTTGGCATGACCCGAGGGAATCTTCGCCGCAGACGTGGAGAATGCTTTTACTGTGGAGATTCTGACCATTGGATCAACCAGTGTCCTAAGAAGGTCCTCTCTGTCAAGTCTCCTAAGGCAAGGCAACCTAAAGACCAGGTACACCCTGAATTTTCTAAATGTAAGCTTTCGGTACCCATTACGATTTCTCTGGGAGTAGATAAATGGGCGGGTAAGGCCTTTATTGATTCTGGCTCAGCGGCTAGCTTTATTGACTCTGAGTATGCTGTTAGATTGGGTATTCCTATGTTTGCCTTACCAACTCCTATCCATGTCATGGCTATTGATGCTACTCCTCTTATTGGTGGTACGGTGAGCTTATGTACCTCGGAGATTTCTCTAACCGTGGGTGTGTGCCACTCAGAGAGATGTTCGCTTCTAGTCCTGGAGAACCTACCTGCTGAGGTGGTACTAGGGTTGCCTTGGCTCCGACTACATAACCCCACTATAGATTGGTCCAATGGGGAGTTGGTGAGATGGGGGCCTAAGTGTGACTCGTGCCTGTCCGTGGTACAGGCTGGGGTCTCAGTAAAGTCTGATACTTTACCCTCTGTTGTTAGAGAATATTCTGATGTATTCTCATCACCAACCCCAGAGGTTCTACCCCCCCATAGACCTTATGATTGTACCATAGAGCTTGTAGAGGGGGCCAAGTTTCCTAAAGGACGAATTTATAATCTTTCTATGCCCGAACGCAAGGCCATGGAAGATTATATTAAGGAGAGCCTTGGTAAAGGGCATATTAGACCTTCTGTCTCTCCTATGGGGGCGGGGGTTTTCTTTGTTAAGAAAAAAGATGGTGGTCTTAGGCCATGTATCGATTACCGGAGATTAAATAAAATCACTGTCCAGAATAGATACTCCCTCCCATTGATTCCGGATTTATTTAACCAGGTCCTGGGGGCAACCTGGTTTTCCAAAATTGACCTGAAAGGGGCATACAATCTAATCCGAATCAAGGAGGGAGACGAATGGAAGACGGCGTTCAATACTCCGGTAGGACACTTTGAATATCAGGTGATGCCTTTTGGACTCAGCAATGCCCCAGCTGTGTTCCAAAATTTCATGAATGACATTCTTAGGGAATTCTTAGGTAAATTTGTTATTGTCTATCTTGACGACATTTTGATATTCTCTCCTGACTTCGAATCCCATGTGTCTCATGTTAGACAAGTATTAGAGGTGTTGAGGGAGAATCAGCTATCCGCTAAACAAGAGAAATGTGTCTTTGGTGTGCAGGAGATTCTGTTTCTAGGGCATGTTCTGACTCCTCACGCCTTCAAGATGGATCCTGGTAAGGTACTAGCAATTAAGGAATGGGTAAGACCTTCATCCTTAAAGGCCTTACAACGGTTCTTAGGTTTCGCCAATTACTATCGTAAATTTATTATGAATTTTTCCGTAATTGCTAAACCGTTGACCGACCTTACTAAGAAAGGGGCGGATTTGGAGAATTGGTCTACTGAGGCCATTTCTTCATTTGAAAAATTAAAAAAGGCTTTCAGTAGCGCTACCATTCTGATCCAGCCTGATCAGGAGAAACCTTTTATTGTGGAGGTGGATGCGTCCGAGGACGGCGCAGGAGCAGTCCTTTCACAAGGTCCTGCCAGCCTCACTAATCTGAGACCATGTGCCTTCTTCTCCAGGAAATTCTCTCCCACAGAGAGAAACTACGACATAGGGAATAGGGAGCTGCTGGCCATTAAATGGGCATTTGAGGAGTGGAGGCATTTTCTGGAGGGGGCAAGGCATTGTGTAACTGTTGTCACTGACCATAAAAACCTTATGATTCTCGAGTCTGCTAAGAGGTTGAATCCCCGTCAAGCCAGATGGGCTCTGTTTTTTACTCGTTTTGATTTTTCCATCACGTTCAGGCCGGGAAGTAAAAATGTGAAGGCGGACGCATTATCTCGGAGCTTCCAGGCTTTTCAACCTACTTAGGTACCACCTGAATCCATCCTACCAGCACCGGTATCCACCCCAACAGATAAGTTGTTTGTTCCCGTACAATTTCGTCTCCAGCTGTTGGGTGAGTGTCACGATTCTGCCTTTTGTGGACATCCGGGTGTTGAGGGCACTAAGGATCTGGTTTCTAGATCTTATTGGTGGCCCACTCTAACTAGGGATGTCAAGTCCTATGTGTCAGCCTGTGAGGTTTGTGCCAGGTCCAAGACACCTAGGACTCGCCCTGCTGGTAACCTACGACCCCTACCCATTCCCAGTAGACCCTGGTCCCATATCTCGATGGACTTTATAACTGACCTACCGCTGGCGGAGGGTAAGACTGTAGTGTGGGTAGTGGTGGATAGGTTTAGCAAGATGGTCCATTTCATTCCCCTGTCTAAACTCCCGAATGCCAAAACCCTGGCGTCTATTTTTGTGAAAGAAATTGTTCGATTGCATGGTATCCCGGAAAATATTGTTTCGGACAGGGGTGTGCAGTTTGTGTCCAAATTCTGGAGGGCCTTCTGTCAAAGATGTAAAATTTCGTTGTCTTTTTCTTCCGCCTACCATCCTGAGAGTAATGGGCAGACTGAACGCCTTAATCAGTCTGTGGAACAATTCCTGAAGTTGTATGTTGCTGATGACCAGCAATTATGGGTCAAATTCCTTCCGTTGGCTGAATTTGCTCTGAATAACCGTGTCAATTCTTCTGCTGGGGTCTCCCCTTTCTTTTGTAACCATGGTTTTCATCCCCGTTTTCATTCTGGGTCGTCCGTCTCCTCCTCTAACCCTGAAGCTGATAAACTCTCCTCCGAACTGTGCACAGTTTGGGCCCGGGTTCAATCGAACCTAGAAAAGGCTCAATGTTCTCAAAAACTCAAGGCCGATAGGAGACGTTCAAGGGGGGTAAACTTTCAGGTTGGGGATAAAGTATGGTTGTCCTCCAAGAATCTATCTCTCAAGGTAACTTCTAAAAAATTTGCTCCTCGTTTTATTGGACCATATAAGATCACGGAAGTGATTAACCCGGTATCTTTTAGGTTGGAGCTGCCTGAGTCATTCCACATTCATAATGTGTTCCATAAATCTCTGCTTAAAAAATATTTTGAACCGGTAGTACCATCAAAAGCCTCGCCTCCGCCAGTTCTTGTTAATGATGCTGTCGAGTATGTGGTGTCTAAAATAGTGGATGTCAGGAAGGTGCGTAATTCCTTGCAGTACCTGATTCACTGGAAGGGGTATGGACCTGAAGAGAGATCTTGGGTACCTGCCAGGGAGGTTCATGCTCCTAGACTTGTTCGTAAATTTCATTTAGAACACCCTGAAAAGCCATCGCCTGAAGTCTTGGGTCCGGTGGCCCCTCGTAAAAGGGGGGGTACTGTCACGGGGTTCCGAAGGTGCACTCGGTCCCCCATTGCCCGCAGAACTGTTGCTTAACTTTTGGAATGAGGTTCTGTGTTTGACCTCATTCCCAGGGCGGCTTTACTAGCTGGGTGGCTCCTTGCTCCTAAGTCTGCCTTGAGCGCCGAGCTGATCACTCGGTGCTCGACTGGTTGGTCTGTCGGTCATGTGACGCTGGCCACGTCACATGACCCTCACTCCCCACTATAAATACAGGCAGCCTGCTGGCTACAGGTTGCCTGTTAATTTCTAGGTTCCTGGTATTTGTTGGACTGCTGAATACTTACCTGATCCTGTTCCTTGACCATCCTTTTGCCTGATCCTCCTGTACTGCGCATCCGTCCTGGTATTGTGACCTCGGCTCCCACCTGACTACTCTCTTAGGACTCCTCTTGTACTTCTCTGCTCTCCTGGTATTTATGACCCCGGCTTCTCCTGACAATTCTCTGCTTGCTCCATTTGTACTTTGCAGCTTTCCTGGTATTGACTCGGTCCGTTCACGTCCTGTTGTTTGTCTGTCTGTCATCCCTGCACTTACTCCAAGTTAGGGATTGCCGTCCAGTTGTCCCCTGTCATTAGGACTCGCGAGGCAAGTAGGCAGGGCCAGGGGTAAGGGTGGAGCGCAGTGGTCACTTCCCTCCCCCCTGTGTGTGTGTGTACGCGACCGTTACACATATTATGACATCCGTTGTTGGCATGTGGGACTCACACACTGCGTCTACCCATTGGTATTTTCTGCAAGCATGCTAACACTTGCACTTTGACTAAAGCTCATGTCTCCTTTTTTCCTGTGATGAGATTATTCATCCTGACAACAATCGGGTTAATGAGAGACAGGAGCCCTGGGTATATAACGATCCTTGTGTAGCCTTGGTGGGGCGCTGTTCTGTAGTGCCACCACATTTCTGCATCATACTTATTATATTTATTACTGTCTGAATTTTTGTCGTCTTTTATGTGACTTATCAATAAAATATTTGCAATTTATGTTCATGTGTGTTTTGTCTATTGGATTCATTGAGTTTGTGCTCACATATGATTCCTCATTCTTATTGAGGATTTGTTCGGTTGTACTGTTAGTCTAAAGTGTAGCTCTGGAAATGAGCAGTAGGCCATAGAGTACCCATTACTTCATCAATGGAAGATCCACGAGCAGCCACCATATCAGTGGAAGGCTTAGTGAGTACACCAATGAAAATTGATGCATTGCTGTGTCCTGTAGCAGAGAAACAACAACTGACGCCTGATCCATGCAATTCAATATCAGTGAATAGTTCATGGGTAAAGAGGACCATGCTTCAAGTAGAGTAGATGGCAGCAGGATTCCTACAGAAACAGCGCAATTAAGGCTTCTGGTGGATCTGGCTGGAGGCAAAATGGGTTAAAAGTGTCTATAGGTTTGGGGCACAAAGGGAGTGCAGGCCATATCTTACCCTTAAGTAAGAGAGAGGGTGAGATCAGAGAAGAACATAGCCCTCACCTTTCACCCTAGACAATTAACAGAGAAAGGATAGCTTTCAGATTCTTTTGTTAGTCCCATACTAGGATCAACCTATTACACATTTCTCTCCTTAGGAAATTATCTACCATCTATTTCTATGGAAAATGTGTTTATGTTAGTTATTAAAGGGAACCTGTCACCGGGATTTTGTGTATAGAACTGAGGACATGGGTTGCTAGATGGCCGCTAGCACATCCGTGTGACCCAGTCCCCATAGCTCTGTGTGCTTTTATTGTGTAAAAAAACGATTTGATACATATGAAAATTAACCTGAGATGAGTCCTGTATGTGAGATGAGTCAGGGACAGGACTCATCTCAGGTTAATTTGCATATGTATCAAATCGTTTATTATTTTTTTACACAATAAAAGCACACCGAGCTATGGGGACTGGGTATTGCAGATGTGCTAGCGGCCATCTAGCAACCCATGTCCTTAGCTCTATACCCAAAATCCCGGTGACAGGTTCCCTTTAAAGGAATGAATAAGAAAATTATTAATTCACTGAATGCATTCATTCCTTTTTTATGACAGACTATTAATAATTACTAGCAAACATTTGCATCTACATTAGAAACTTAAGATGCACATTAAATATGGATTATTTTTAATCTTTAGAAATTGGGGAATTAGAAATATCACTTTTGCTTCTCCTCTGAATTAACAATGATGCTAGCTGCATCGCAATGTACTCTGGACACTAGTTGTTAGCGATAATGGAAGGAGAAGAAATTGAAAGCCATTCATATATTGATAATGGAAAATATGTGACACTGCTTTACTAACAAGATTATATAATTCTGCCATTTCCAAAGTAAAAACATGTTGCTAGATTTTCCATTGATATACTGTAATGTTGAGAATAAAAGTAAGATAAGAAGCAAACATGACATTTATAGCAACTTACAGCCAGATCAGTGGCCTTCAGAGGGAGCCCTTTAACATCAGCAGCACTGAGCGCTCAGGCAAACAGGAAACCTCCCTTGCCTAATGTTTGCCATTACAACCTTGCATTTTCATTTATTAGTGCATGCATGTAAAATGAGGCACTGCTGTGCTGGTGTCTTTACACAAATCTGTGGGTATGTCTGTGTGGAACACCCTATACAAACGATGCATATAAACCACTTATTGGCCCCCACTAATGTCAGTGCACCTAGTTCCATTCTCCGATGGATTCAGTGTGAAGCAGAGATCCTGCCAGTCTGCAGATACACTGAAACTGAAAGTGTAGAAAAAACTGTTGACATTTTTTAAGAGACCAATTGAAAAAAATATTTTCAATTTAAAATGAGTAGAAAACATTGATCCAAAAAAAAATTCCCCAAAGGTGTCCCCATAACCTTTAAAGGGCATCTGTCAACAGATTTGTACCTATGATACTGGCTGACCTCACACTATCCAGCACTTCTGTACCCCTCTAGGGGCAGCCGGTGCATGCTCAGGTGCACACGCTTCCGGTTTTTGTGCTCCCAGGTGTCATTGTCACATTTGACCAAGGCATATGAGGGGTTAAATATCTATGATCCAGATTACCTCCGGGTATATGCTGATAAAAACAGCAGGCACCCACCGGCTATGGTGCCTGCTGCGCTCATTTATCATACAGTGTGAGCAACTTCTCCCTGACTCTCAATGACTCCCAGCGACCTCCCTATCTGTTTATAGACATGGCAGTTATCCTGATTAAACTGCTATTTTTCTTTTTTTGATCTGAGGTTCTGTTCCTGAGTTTTGCTGCTTTTTCGTAATATTCAAATTAGCTATTTAATGCAATGTGGGCATCACCATTGCTCTTGTTACACCCAAGCTCATCTCATTTCTGTGGCCAGATCCTCCCTGGTTGTTTTGCCACTGCCTGACCATGTCAATGAAAAGGGAGGGGCTGACCACAGAAATGAGTGGAGCTCGGGTACAACAAGCTCAATAGTGACGCCCTCATTGCACCAAAGGACTAACTTGCATATTAATAAATAGTATCAAAACTCTGGAATGGAGCCTCGGATCAACAACAAAAAAAAATGCATTTTAATCAGGTCAATCACATCTATGTGTCTATACAAACAGTTGGATAGAAAGTTCGCTGGTAAAACATTTCCTTTCAGACAGCATTAATGAATCGGCCCCAATGAGGAGTATTCCAGTGGATAGGTGACCAATGATTAATTTGAGGGGGTTTCCCCCAGTGATCTGGGTTAACCTTGGCAACTATTAACCCTACCAGCACAACTGAGATGAGGAAGCGTTTTAGGGAATAGCAGTAGGGTTTGCAGACTGTCATGCAATAAAACTCTATAGGTGATGCAGAAACCGCCAAGGTACCGCTATAATTCCATATCTACAGTACATAATGGATGCTTAACTTCTTCAGGACACATGACGTACCGGTACGGCATGTTGTCCTGGTACTTAAGGACACATGACGTACCGGTACGTCATGTATAGTCCCGATCACCGCCGCCTGGCGGTGATTGGAACCCGGTGCCTGCTCACATCTTTGAGCAAGCACCTTGGCTAAATGCGCTGGGGGGTCCTGTGACCCCCCATGTCTGCGATCGCAGCAAACCGCAGGTCAATTCAGACCTGCGGTTTGCTGCAGTTTCGGAAGTTCCTGATCCCCGCGGTCTTTGACTGCGGGGATCAGAAACTTCAAATAACCTTTATTTTAATGTTTAACCCCCCCTCCTGCTGCCTTCTTTATTATCTGCCGGCGGGCGCAGCGGGGGGGTGCGGGGAGTGTGGCAGAAAGGGCGGGCGGTGCTTGGGGGGGCGGGCAGGCATGCGATTATCCGCCCGCCCCCTCTCCCAGGATGGCCGAGCGATTTACAGAGTGTCAGCATTGCTGACACTCTGCTTGAAACGCCTGACATCTGTGCAGGCACAGATGCCATGCGTTTAACCCCTTCAATGCCGCGGTCCGTAGGGACCGCTGTATGGAAAAGGTCAAGAGGGAGGGAGCTCCCTCCCTCTCCCATCGGGGGCTGCTGTGCCTTTTCACCCACATCACCCCAGGCGTCCGGCTGTCCATGGTACTGATCAGAGGCTGTCCATGGTGCTGATTAGACTTCTGCTAAAGGCAGAAGTCTTAGGGTCCATTCACACGTCCGTTGTTTCTTTCCTGATCTGTTCCGTTTTTTGCGGAACAGATCTGGACCAGATCTGGACCCATTCATTTTCAATGGGTCCTGAAAAAAAATCTGACATTGAGCTGTCCGATTTTTTTCAGGACCCATTGAAAATGAATGGGTCCAGATCTGGTCCAGATCTGTTCCGCAAAAAACGGAACAGATCAGGAAAGAAAAAACGGTCGTGTGAATAGACCGTAATCAGACTTTGTAAAAAACACATTTATCACTGATTAAAAATGAAAAAAATAGAATTCCCTACAAAAACAAAAACAAAAAATAAAACGGTGTAAATAAAGCAATTTTTTGTCACCTTACATCACAAACAGTGTAATAGCAAGCAATCAAAAAGTCATACGCACCACAAAATAGTCCCAATCAAACAGTCATCTCATCCCGCAAAAATCATACCCTACCTAAGATATTTGCCCAAAAACTGAAAAAACTATGGCTCTCAGACTATGGAGACAACTAAAACATGATTTATTTTGTTTCAAAAAGGAAATCATTGTGTAAAACTTACATAAATAAAAAAATAGTATACATATTAGGTATCGCCGCGTCCGTGACAACCTGCTCTATAAAAATATTACATGATCTAACCTGTCAGATGAATGTTGAAAATAAAAACAAATAAAAACAGTTCCAAAACAGCTATTTCTTGTTACCTTGCCTTACAAAAAGTGTAATATAGAGCAACCAAAAATCATATGTACCCTAAACTAGTACCAACAATACTGCCACCCTATCCCGTAGTTTCTAAAATGGGGTAACTTTTTTGGAGTTTCTACTCTAAGGGTGCATCAGGGGGGCTTCAAATGGGATATGGTGTCACAAAACCGGTCCAGCAAAATCTGCCTTCCAAAACCTTATGGCATTCCTTTCCTTCTGCACCCTGCCATGTGCCCGTACAGCAGTTTACGACCATATATGGGGTGTTTCTGTAAACTACAGAATCAGAGCCATAAATATTGAGTTTTGTTTGGCTGTTAACCCTTGCTTTGTAACTGGAAAAAAATATAAAAATAGAATATCCGGCAAAAAGGTGAAATTTTGAAATTGTATCTCTATTTTCCATTAAATCTTGTGCAACACCTAAAGGGTTAACAAAGTTTGTAAAATCAGTTTTGAATACCTTGAGGGGTGTAGTTTCTTAGATGGGGTCACTTTTATGGAGTTTCTACTCTAGGGGTGCATCAGGGGGGCTTCAAATGGGACATGGTGTAAAAAAAAAAAAACGTCCAGCAAAATCTGCCTTCCAAAAACCATACGGTGCACATTTCCCTCTATGCCCTACTGTGTGCCCGTACAGTAGTTTACGGGCACTAGAGTTGATCACGAATATTCGAATTTCTAATTTTTATCGCGAATATAGGTAATTCGAAAATTCGCGAAGATTTAGAATATAGTGATATATATTCGGAATTTCGAATATTCAAGATTTTTTATTGCGAATTTTCGTAATGCAAATATTTCAATTGCCGAGTAAAAACATGATTCCTCCATGCTTCTTGCTTGTGGGCCAATGACTCATTGGCCCACAAGCAAGAAGCAGGGAGGAATCATGACTTTAAATGGGGAAAATGATGAATATTCTAAAAAAATAATATCTAGCACCATATCGAATATATTTGTTTTTTGAATATTCGTAATATTCTAAAACAAGAATATATAGCAATATAGCGAATATTCGAAAAAAAACTAATATAGAGCAATTTAGCCAATATAGTGCTATAATCAACTTTGTCTAATAAGTGTAATTTTTTTCTCATCTGAAGCTCAGATTGGAAAAAAATTACAACTATTAAAAAAAAAGATTATAGCACTATATTAGCTAAATTGCTCTACATTAGATTTTTCGAATATTGGCTGTATTGCTATATATTCTTGTTTTTGAATATTACGAATGTTCGAAAAAACTAATATATTCGATATATTGCTATGACTCATTGGCCCACAAGCAAGAAGCAGGGAGGAATCATGTTTTTGCTTGGCAATTGAAAAATTTGCGATAAAAATTCGCATATTACGCGATCATTTTCTTTTCGATTTTTCGAGTAAAAAAAATCTTAGAAAATATAATGGATATTCAAATTTGCGAATATTCACTGAATATTCTACTAAATATTCGCTAAATATTGCGAATTCGAATATGACTACTACTGCTCATCACTAACGGCCACATATGGGGTGTTTCTGCAAACTACAGAATCGGGGCAATAAATATAGCATTTTGTTTGGCTGTTAACCCTTGCTTTGTTATTGGAAAAAAATTGATTAAAATGGAAAATTTGACAAAAAATGTAAATTCTCAAATTTCATCTCCATTTGCCAATAACTCTTGTGCAACACCTAAAGGGTTAACAAAGTTTTCAAAATCAGTTTTGAATACCTTGAGGGGTGTAGTTTCTTAGATGGGGTCACTTTTATGGAGTTTCTACTCTAGGGGTGCATCAGGGGGGCTTCAAATGGGACATGGTGTAAATAAACCAGTCCAGCAAAATCTGCCTTCCAAAAACCATACAGCGCACCTTTCCCTCTACACCCTACTGTGTGACCGTACAGTAGTTTACAGCCACAAATAGGGTGTTTCTGCAAACTACAGAATCGGGGCAATAAATATAGAATTTTGTTTGGCTGTTAACCCTTGCTTTGTTACTGAAAAAAATGGATTAAAATGGAAAATTTGTCAAAAAATCTAAATTCTGAAATGTTATCACCATTTACCATTAACTCTTGTGGAACACCTAAAGGGTTAATGACATGTGTAAAATCAGTTTTGAATACCTTGAGGGGTGAAGTAGAATTGGGTCATTTTTGGGTGGTTTCTATTATGTAAACCTCACAAAGTGACTTCAGACCTGAACTGGTCCCTAAAAAGTATTTTTTTTTTTAATTTCTGAAAAATTTCAAGATTTGCTTCTAAACTTTTAATCCTTGTAACATCCCCAAAAAATAAAATATCATTCCCAAATTGATCCAAACATGAAGTAGACATATGGGGAATGTAAAGTAATAACTATTTTTGTAGGTATTACTATGTATTATAAAAGTAGAAAAATTGAAACTTGGAAATTTGCAATTTTTTACACATTTTTGGTAAATTTGGTATTTTTTTATAAATAAAAATGATTTTTTTTTACTTAATTTTACCAGTGTCATAAAGTACAATATGTGACGAAAAAACAATCTCAGAATGGCCTGGATAAGTCAAAGTGTTTTAAAGTTATCACCACTTAAAGTGACACTGGTCAGATTTGCAAGAAATGGCCTGTTCCTTAAGGTGAAATAAGGCTGTGTCCTTAAGGGGTTAAAAGGGTTTTCCTAGGTCAAGAAAAAACAGGGCAATGGTGGGATATAATAACAAACAATAAACGATGCAGTAGTATTGTTCATTGACCATGATGGCAAGTAAAGTTCTATAAATTCTGGCAATTTCTGATGAAAGAATATTACATACAGTACAGACCAAAAGTTTGGACACACCTTCTCATTCAAAGAGTTTTCTTTATTTTCATGACTATGAAAATTGAAGATTCACACTGAAGGCATCAAAACTATGAATTAACACATGTGGAATTATATACATAACAAACAAGTGTGAAACAACTGAAAATATGTCATATTCTAGGTTCTTTAAAGTAGCCACCTTTTGCTTCGATTACTGCTTTGCACACTCTTGGCATTCTCTTGATGAGCTTCAAGAGGTAGTCCCCTGAAATGGTTTTCACTTCACAGGTGTGCCCTGTCAGGTTTAATAAGTGGGATTTCTTGCCTTATAAATGGGGTTGGGACCATCAGTGGCGTTGAGGAGAAGTCAGGTGGATACACAGCTGATAGTCCTACTGAATAGACTGTTAGAATTTGTATTATGGCAAGAAAAAAGCAGCTAAGTAAAGAAAAACGAGTGGCCATCATTACTTTAAGAAATGAAGGTCAGTCAGTCAGTCAGCCGAAAAATTGGGAAAACTTTGAAAGTAAGGGCTATTTGACCATGAAGGAGAGTGATGGGGTGCTGCGCCAGATGACCCGGCCTCCACAGTCACCGGACCTAAACCCAATCGAGATGGTTTGGGGTGAGCTGGACCGCAGAGTGAAGGCAAAAGGGCCAACAAGTGCTAAGCATCTCTGGGAACTCCTTCAAGACTGTTGGAAGACCATTTCAGGGGACTACCTCTTGAAACTCATCAAGAGAATGCCAAGAGTGTGCAAAGCAGTAATCAAAGCAAAAAGGTGGCTACTTTGAAGAACCTAGATTATGACATATTTTCAGTTGTTTCACACTTGTTTGTTATGTATATAATGCCACATGTGTTAATTCATAGTTTTGATGCCTTCATAGTCATGAAAATAAAGAAAACTCTTTGAATGAGAAGGTGTGTCCAATCTTTTGGTCTGTACTGTATGTATACCTAAAGTCATTCAGTCTTTGTATTAGGTATTTTCTGTGGTATCAAAAAAGCTTAAAATTTAGAGATAGAGGAAAACAACTTGCATACTTTATTTTGCTATGTTTTGTTTACCATGCAACAGTAATTTATTTTTAGTTGTGTATTTTTAATCATAACTTTTTTCTTATTTCCTGCAGTAAAACATTTACTTCCATTCAAGCATGAAAGTGCAAAAAGGTCTTAAGGGTGATAATGTAGCTATGTCTGAAGAATTCCCACATACTATTTTTTCCTTTTAAAATATACTAGTGCAGCAATACACAGTTTCATGTTTAAGCCACTCAGGCTGCTGCCAAAGTACCGTATTTTCCTGCGTCCATTTTTATTATTATAGGATAATATGATTTACTATGCTTCTGTATAATCTTTACTGTTTATTTCCTTCTTCTTCGGGATTCAGTAAATAAATAAAAAAAACTCATTTTCCTTTCTTCTCCGCCAAATTATTTTAGCTTTTATCTTCATATCTTATTTAAAAAGAAACGTGTTTTTGTATAAATGAAAGCTGTAGGGAACATATTCTGATTGTTTTGTCAGTAAAATTTTATTTTTAATTTGACTTGCATCATCTACTGATTTATTTAATCTGAATATGGGATCAAAGTATGTTAGACAGAACAATATTTATTACTAAATAAAACATACTGCCATGGAATGAACAGGAAGAACTTCAAACTGTTTGCAAAATTATACTTAGGGCCCATGCACTCATCCATATTGAGGTCTGTTTTGCAGAGAGCTGTCTTTGGGCTGCTATAGAGGTTTATGGGGCCTCAACTACACCACCAAATGCTGCTGAACGAATTGTCAATCTGTACCAGAGACTTATGTTATGGTGGACTTGAGCCATCCTTGTATGACATGGATGGCCTTACATCTGAATGGTTGTCATGTAATCCTACATTTCCTCTGTTCAGGCCACTGCAGGGGAAATATCTGTCTGGCCACTGCAGGGGAAAATTCTGTCTGGCCACTGCAGGGGAAAATTCTGTCTGGCCACTGCAGGGGAAATGTCTGGCTGGCCACTGCAGGGGAAATGTCTGGCTGGCCACTGCAGGGGAAAATTCTGTCTGGCCACTGCAGGGGAAATTTCTGGCCACTGCAGGGGAAATTTCTGGCCACTGCAGGGGAAATGTCTGGCTGGCCACTGCAGGGAAAATACCTGGCCGGCCACTGCAATGTCAGCTGTTTGTCAGAGGTGAATGGCGCAGGACATTGTGTGGCATTCTTAAAACTGTTGTCTATGATGAGAAAAAAACCTTTAGAGTGCTACATGGCCTATGTGTAATGTGATTACAAGCTCAGATTCACACACACATATTATTTTTTTTTTTTTGCCAAAGCTAAGTGTGTATCGTGCATGCAGAAAGAACAAATATAACTAAGAGGCTTATATTTCTTCTCTATTTTCCATCCTGTGTTTCATTTAAAAATATGCATCATAAACTACACCTGTGAGAATAGCCTTGAAAAGATTTGTTGTAGTCTTTTCTCTGACTCAATGGGATTTGTAAAAATCTATTCTTAAACAGCAAAAACAGACGCATTTAGAAATTTCTGCAATAAAATCTGTATGAAATGCGTCCAATACTTGTATTCTGTATAAATACATAAAGAATTTATTTCTACAATTTATAATATTAATGAAAAGCAGACAATTAAATGGTTAAAGATTAAAGGGGTTGGCCACCCTAAGTATCAAAAATCCAAAGTGCTCCAGACAATAGCCAAAACTATGAAGTATTAATATCTAAAGCTAAATGTACTGGTTATATATAATTTTGCTAACCTGTTCACTATGACACACTTCCCTGGAGGAGCTCTTCAGACCGGATGTGTGGAAGGAGCAGCTGTAAAGTGAAATAAAAAATCCCAGCATGCACTGCAGCAAGCATCTTCAGAGGAGCAGTCATATGACATCTCCGCCCACCTGTGTTTTCACATAGAGACAGGAGCCCCTCAGACATTATCAAAAACTGAAATTAAGTTTAAAATAAAGTTTCAAGTTAAAAAGTTTCAAGTTAAAAAAAGAAAAAAAAAAACGCCCCTTTCCACGGATTTTATAATAAAAAATATAAAAAAAAAGAATAAACACATATTAGGTATCGCCGCGTCCGTAATGACTGGCTCTATAAATATATCACATGATCCACCCCGTCCGATAGACACCATAAAAAAATTTAAATAGACACTGTATCAAAAAAAGCTATTTTTGTCACCTTTCTTCACAAAAAGTGCAACACCAAGCGATCAAAAAGGTGTATGTCCCCAAAAATAATACCAATCTAACCGTCACCTCATCCCGCAAAAAAATGAGCCCCTACATAGGACAATCGCCCAAAAAGACTATGGAGACACTAAAAGATGATTTTTTTTTGTTTCAAAAATGCTTTTATTGTGTTAAATGTAACAAATAAAAATAAAAGTATACATATTAGGTATTGCTGCATCCGTAACAACCTGCTCTATAAAAATACCACATGACCTAACCCCTCAAGTTATCACCATAACAAAACCCCCAAAAAAAACAGTGACAAAAAAGCAATTTTTTTTGTCACCTTACATCACAAAAAGTGTAATAGCAAGCGATCAAAAAATCATACGCACCCCAAAACTGTACCAATCAAACCGTCATCTCATCCCGGAAAAATGATACCCTACCCAAGACAATTGCCCAAAAAATATAAAAACTATGGCTCTCAGACTATGGAGATACTAAAACATGATTAGTTTTTTGTTTCAAAAATGATATTAGTGTATAAAACTTAAATTAATAAAAAAGTACACATATTAGGTATCCGCCACATTTGTAACAACCTTCTCTATAAAAATATCACATGAGTTAACCCCTCAGGTGAACACTGTAAAAAAATAAAAATAAAAACGGTGTAAAAAATTTTTTTTGTCACCTTACATTACAAAAAGTGTAATAGCAAGCGAACAAAAAGTCATACGCACCCCAAAATAGTACCAATAAAACCATCACCTCACCCCGCAAAAATGATACCCTACCTAAGACAATCGCTCAAAAAAAAAAATATGATGGCTCTCAGACTATGGAGACAGTAAAATATGATTTTTTTTTGTTTGTTTCAAAAAAAGATATTATTGTGTAAAACTTAGATAAATAAAAAGTAAACATATTAGGTATTGCCACGTCCGTAATGACCTGCTATATAAAAATATCACATGACCTAACATCTCAAGTGAACAACGTAAAAAATAAATAAAACAGTGTAAAAAAAGCCATTTTTTTGTCACCTTACATCACAAAAAGTGTAATACCAAGCGATCAAAAAGTCATATGCACCCTAAAATAGTACTAATCAAACCGCCATCTCATCCCCCAAAAAATGAGCCCCTACAGAAGACAGTCACCCAAAAAAAAAAAAAACGCTACGCTAGTGGCTCCAACCCCCACTTCTCCTCCTCCGCCTCCTCCACTTCCACCTCAGAATTATCCTCTTGAAGCACCAGTCAGCCATCAGTCGGTAGCTGGAAGCAGTGGTAGCACTGCAGTGGGGAAGTGTCAACAGGCCATGCTTAAGCTGATCTGCTTAGGTGACAAACAGCACACCGCCGCAGAGCTGTGGCAGGGGATAAGAGACCAGACTGAGCTGTGGCTCTCATCACTTAACCTAGAACCAGGCAAGGTTGTGTCTGATAATGGCCGTAACTTGGTGGCGGCCTTTGAGCTCGGAAATCTCACACACATCCCCTGCCTAGCCCACGTCTTCAACTTAGTGGTTCTGCGGTTTCTCAAAACCTACCCCAAATTGCCTGAGCTACTGGTGAAAGTGCGCTGCGTGTGTGCCCAATTCAGCAATTCGTCGACAGCTTCTGCAGCGCTGCAGCAGCGCTTACAATTGCCAGCTCACCGACTGTTTTGCGACGTGAGCACAAGCTGGAACTCCACGTTCCACATGTTGGCCAGGCTTTGTGAGCAGCAGAGGGTAGTAGTGGAATACAAGTGGGCATAGATGTCTGACCTCTGTGAGGTTTTAAGAAAACTTTGAGGAATCAACACAGATGTTGAGCAGCGATAACGCTATTATCAGTGTCACCATCCCACTTCTGTGTCTACTCAAACGCTCACAATTAAGGCAGACGCTTTGCATGTGGAAGAGGTGGAAATGGGGGAAGACATTAAACAGGGTGATAGCCAGACCACTCTCAGTTCGTCTTCTCAGCGCAAATTGGATGATGATGATGAGGAGGAGGAGCAGGAGACGGTTGCCTCCGCTACAGAGGTTAGTTTCCATGGAAGCTTAATTCCATCTGTTCAGCGTGGATGGGCAGAAGAGGAGCAAGAGGATGAGGAGATTGAGAGTCATCCTCCTGATGACGACAGCAAAGGGCTGACTTTATGTTAGGCTGCCTTTCCCTTTCCCACGCATTTTATGCATTTTGGACAACACCTATTACTGGTTGTTCATTTTTCTCCACCCCCGCTACAAAGAGAACTTCTCATCACTCATTGCTGTGGTGGAGAGGACAAGCAAAATGGTGCAATACCAGAAGGTCCTTGTGGAAAAATTGCTCCAAAAATTTTCAGCTGACAACGCTGGCGGCAGAGTACGTAGTTCCTTGGGCAACCAAGGAGGGGAGACGAGGGGAACACACAGCAGTTCCAACAGAGGCAGGGCAACACTCTCCAGTAATGTTTTAGAGGGTCACCAGCATGCCCTTGCTCCTAATGTTTATGAGGGTCAGCAGCGGGACATCAATTATTGTGTTTCAAGGATGTATGATACCCTCCTTTTTGTGTAATAAAAGGTGTATTAGAGTGCAGGTTCCTTGTAATTTTTGGAAGCCCTTTCACTTAGTGCACAGGCTTTATGAGTGTAGGAGTCCCACTACCTGAACAATTGTACTACAATGTGAATGAGGCCCTCCATTATGTGATATACAGGTTGTATCAGAGTGCCTGTTCCTTGTAATTTTTGGCAGCACTTGCACTTTATATACAAGTACATATACAGGAAAGAATGTTTCCTTACAATTTTGTTTTTGTGCGTATTATTGTCAGTCTGTAAAAGCAGCGTACTACTCGGACAACATCGTTACAAGCAGCGACCTGGGAGTCCAAGATGCATCCAGACATCCTCCCCATGCTCTTCCCCAACCATTTCGGTGGTGTTTCCATCAATTTCTGAGCTTTTTTTATGAACCAGATACCCTCCCCTCTTCAAGGCAGGGGGTGCCTGGTTTAATGCTCGGGTTCTTCTATTGACTTCCATTGTGCTCGGGTGCTCGGTAGCCTTCTAACGTCCCCAAAAAATAAAATGGCATTAACAAAATGATCCAAACATGAAGTAGAATATGGGGAATGTAAAGTAATAACTATTATATGAGGTATCACTATCTGTTTTAAAATCAGAGAAATAAAAATTTGGAAAGTTGGTCTTTTTCTATAAATAAAAATGAATTATTTTGATTCAAATTTACCACTGTCATGAAGTACAATATGTGACAAGAAAACAGTCTGGCTTGGATAAGTAAAAGCCTTTTAAAATTATCACCACATAAATTGATACATGTCAGATTTCCAAAAATCTGTCTGGTCCTAAAGGTAAAAAATGGCCCGGTCCTTAAGTGGTTAAGGTAGCTGTGGGAAAGAGGTCTGATAGGTCAAAAAATAATTGGTTACTTAAATTTAGGGTCTGTGTCACACTAATCATAAAAACTTAGGCTATACTTTCTTTTATTATTACTCATATCCTTAGGAAATATTACTGTAGGTCACAGGGGTCCAACTCCAGGCACCCCACTGGTCGGCTATTTGAAAGGTAGTGACGCTCATGTGAGCATTACTTCCTCAGTAGAATTACCTGTGCATCATCGCCTTTGTAGAGAGAGCACAATATAAATCAATGGGACGAGCGGTTGTAATTACACTGCACCGCTGCTGCAAAGGAAATGGTGCACAGGTAAGGTTAACCGCTTCACGCCCAGCGCCGTACATGCACAGTGCTGGGCGGGTGTTTAAAGATGGCACCAGCTCCTGCCCGCTGCGGGCGCCATATCCACAGGGGGCCGCCTGCTTCTTTTAGCAGACACCCGCAGCTCACGTCCGCAACCGGCAGTAATGCCGATCGCGGACATTTAACCCCTCAGATGCCGTGGTCAATCCTGACCACGGCATCTGAGTGTGCTGAAGCCGAAATCCTGACCACGCAATAGTATAAAAATATTAAAATATATTCCCCATATGGCAAACAGCAAAACGGAAAAAAGCGTCCAAATGGCCGATTCACTGTTTTTGGTCGCTTCATTTTCTACAAAAAAAATTAATAAAAAGTGTTTAAAAAGTGATAAAAAATAAATGAGCTCCCATACAGTTATAGGGGTCAAAATATGGCATCAAAAAAATAAAACAGATTTTTTTCCCACTTTTACATTTTTTTGCAAAACGCAAGAAAAACTATACATATAAGGTATCGCCGGATTCGTACTGACCTGTAGAATAAAAACTAGTCAGTTTTATCGCACATCGAACGTTGTAAATAAAAAAAAAAAACATAAAACTGTGGTGGAATTGCTTTTTTTTTGCCATTTCACCCTATTTGGATTTTTTTCCCCCGCTTCCCACTACATCATATGCAATATGCATCATATGCAATATTAAATGGTGGCAAAAAACAAGCCCTAATATGTAGTGTTGACCAAACTTGTGTTTTAAGTTCGGCGTCTAAAGTTCGGGTTCGGGTTATCGAAGAATCACGTTATGGATTCCGCTACCACAGACAAAGTGATTCTTCGATAACCCGAACCCGAAATTTAGAATACCGAACTTAAAACACAAGTTCGCTCAACACTACTCATATGTCTATGTGAACAGACAAATAAAAAAGTTATGGCTCTGGGAAGGCAGGGAATGCAAAACGAAAACGCAAAAAAAACAACTCATGTCGTGAAAGGGTTAAAGATGAAGCAGCGCTTGCATGATCACCACTATCGCTTCAAACAGTTAATCGGCGGGGTGCTCGAAAGCGGGCCCCTACCAATCTGATGTTGATGACCTATCTGGTGAATGTTTCTTGTCAATATAGAGTATTTGCTGTATATTTATGTAATATTAAATATATACTGATAATTAATATAATGTCCAGTTAGTACGTTGTAGCTACAGGCATGTTAGGACCTAGCCCCTGGTGCAAAAAAAGGTCAGGAGCTAAGCTATGATCACAATTTGCAAAAAAAATATTACTGCTAAGCCACAGGCAAAGACATTACTGGTGATCCAATTTCTTCCATGACATTCCTTAAACAAATATATATATATATATATATATATAGAAAGGAAAAGTCCAACGGGAGCACCAGCCAAGGTGTGGGTGCAGAGTCCAGGATGGGGTAACGGCAATCCCCAATAATATACGTAGAGAAAACAGGACTGCACTCCAAATAGTGATGAAAGCAAAAAAGTTTTATTCACCCATAATGTGGCAAATCTTGCGACGTTTCAGCTCACACGAGCCTTCCTCAAGCGCAGTCCTGTTTTCTCTCTCTCTATCTCTCTCTCTCTCTCTCTCTATATATATATATATATATATATATATATATAAAACAACCAAGGATAATTCAGAATGGCTTTCTATAGTAATACAGAACATAGGCTCCTGTGCAATATATATGGGCATTTGTCTTTAGGCAACTTTCACACTGGCGTTTTGGTTTCCGTTTCAAGACTCTCACAAGCGGTCCAAAACGGATCAGTTTTGCCCTAATGCATTCTGAATTGATAAGGATCCGTTCAGAATGCATCAGTTTGCCTCAGTTGGCCTCTGTTCCGCCTCTATTCCGCTCCGCAATGCAGAGGAAAATGGATCCGTCCTGACACACAATGTAAGTCAATGGGGACAGATCCGTTTTCATTGACACAATGCAAAACGGATCCGCCCCCGATTGACTTTCAATGGTGTTCAAGACGGATCTGTTTTGGCAATGTTAAAGATAATACAAACTGATCCATTCTGAACGGATGCATACGGTTGTTTTATCGGTGCGGATCCGTCTGTGCAGATCCATGATGTATCTGCAACAAATAAATTGTGAATTTCATGATACAAACCATAGACAACTACCAGTGTCAGTCTAACAGTAGTTGTGAGACATGGCTGGCAATGAACATATCCCTAAAATGTAGTCTCATACACAGCAAGAGGCCATATTTTTAAAATAGTAGTGGTCCTCCTAGCCTCCAGGACCTTGGCACAATAACACAGGTTGAACAATTCTAATATATAAAGCTGAGTGTATGTGTGTGTGTGTGTGTATGTCCGCTAAAAGGATCTGCACCGTCGCATTTACAATCACGAAATTTGGCACACAGGTACATCAGGTGTTTGGGAAGGTTTTAGACCAGGTCTCAGCTCTCTAGGATGTACCGTTCCTGAGATATTCCTAAAAAAAATGCATTAGCCAATAGAAGCGTGGTCACATGACCCTTATCAGCCAATAGAAGCTTGTAGGTCCCCCACACAGTTTTACTCCAGATTTCCATAACAACCCAGCCATTTATCTTCACTGCTGTAGGAGAGCTTTAAAGGAAATCTGTCACAAGGATAATTGCTATTGAAATAAAGCCATGGCCTAATAGCACTTAGTACCTTATTTCAAGATGTGCCTTTGTTCCAGCAATAGATGTTTTTATCCTCTGAAAATCCAGTATATTTGGTATGCAAATGAGCCAGTAAGGTGCCCAGAGAGGCATCACTCTTGCAGGAAGGGGCCCAGACACCCCCACTGCCACAATGTGTCCACCCTCAAAAGACGTAAACTCCGCCCCCAGTTCATGCTAAACCACGCCCCTTATCTGGTTAGGCCACGCCCATTCCCACTCCTGAGCAGACGGGATTAAAAAAATGAAGGGAAAAATCAACTTCTGTCAGCTGCAGGGGTGGGAGGGAGGGTGACTTTCTCCCTGCAATTTACACTCAGACAGCACAGGGAGTGGTATGCTGTGAAAGTCACTGTTAAAGGGGAAGGCTGCTGTAAAGTTAAGGGGGTGGGCTGCTGTGGAGGTCAAATTTTAAGGGACGAGGCACTGAGGGGGATGTCAGTGTTAAGGGGTGGGGGGCTGTGGAGGTCAAATTTTAAGGGACGAGGCACTGTGGGGGGGTCAGTGTTAAGGGGTTGGGGGCTGTGGAGGTCACTGTTTTGGGGGCACGGTGCTGTAGATGTCACTGTTATAGTGGATAGTGTTGATATATTTTAACGACACACACAAACATTAAATGAAATAGATTAAATATACCCGATCGAAGCCGGGTCCTTCAGCTAGTCTAATATATACAGATGAGTGTATGTATGTGTGTATGTCCGCTAAAGGAATCCGCACTGTCACATTTACAATCACGAAATTTGGCACACAGGTACATCAGGTGTCCAGGAAGCTTTTACACCGGGTCTCAGTTCTCTAGCAAGTGCCGTTCCTGAGATATTCCCAAAAAATGCAAATATGGCACCATCACATGACCTACATTAGCCAATAGAAGCAGGTCTTTCACTCATATCCCAACTCTGATACACGCACTGACATGTGCAGCCTGCTGTAAGACCATGTAACGCGGTGGGCTGCCCAGGATACAGCGAAGTCACCGACGAGGAAGGCAACACCGACACCAGCTTTTGCAAAAACAGAAACTTTACTGAACAGTAGAATTATACACAATCTTAAATGTAGTGATACTGTCCTGAAGTTACATACGCCTGGCTTGGATGTCGAGACCCCTGTGCTGCACAGCACGGCACCCCAAGATGGCCGACACACACCACTTGCAATGCTTTACCTATTGCAAGCACCACTACCCCTGCCTCGCTTACCTATTATTACCCTAGAGAACGGGAATAATTGTGTGGGATGCAAGATACAGGCAGCCCACGGTGCAGCACAAGAGCTCACAATCTTAAAAGTATATACTATAATTTTCCCTTCTCTTGTTCCCAAACTACACTGTTGCACATGTCCTTAACCCCTTATTTCACCTTAAGGACTTGGCCATTTTTTGAAAATCTGACCAGTGTCACTTTAAGTGCTGATAACTTTAAAACACTTTGACTTATCCAGGCCATTCTGAGATTGTTTTTTTCGTCACATATTGTACTTCATGACACTGGTAAAATGAAGTAAAAAAAAATATTATTTTTTGCATAAAAAAATACCTAATTTACCAAAAATTTTGAAAAATTAGCAAATTTCAAAGTTTCAGTTTCTCTACTTCTGTAATACATAGTAATACCCCCAAAAATTGTGATGACTTTACATTCCCCATATGTCTACTTCATGTTTGAATTATTTTGGGAATGATATTTTATTTTTTGGGGATGTTACAAGGCTTAGAAGTTTGGAAGCAAATCTTGAAATTTTTCAGAAATGTACAAAAAACAAATTTTTAGGGACCACTACAGGTCTGAAGTCACTTTGCGAGGCTTACATAATAGAAACCGCCCAAAAATTTATATAAACTACACCCTCAAGGTATTCAAAACTGATTTTACAAACTTCGTTAACCCTTTAGGTGTTGCACAAGAGTTATTGGCAAATGGGGATGAAATTTGAGAATTTTATTTTTTTGCCTAATTTTCCATTTTAACCCATTTTTTCCACTAACAAAGCAAGGGTTAACAGCCAAACAAGACTGTATCTTTATTGCCCTGACTCTGCCGTTTACAGAAACACCCCATATGTGGCCGTAAACTACTGTATGGGCACACAGTAGGGCGTAGAGGGAAAGGTGCGCCGTATGGTTTTTGGAAGCCAGATTTTGCTGGACTGGTTTTTTGACACCATGTCCCATTTTAAGCCCCCCTGATGCACCCCTAGAGTAGAAACTCCATAAAAGTGACCCCATCTAAGAAACTACACCCCTCAAGGTATTCAAAACTGATTTTACAAACTTTGTTAACCATTTAGGTGTTGCATAGGTTTAATGGAAAATAGAAATACTAATTCAAAATTTAACTTTTTGGGCAGATTTTCCATTTTTATATATTTTTTTCCAGTTACAAAGCAAGGGTTAACAGCCAAACAAAACTCATTATTTATGGCCCTGATTCTGTAGTTTACAGAAACACCCGATATGTGGTCGTAAACTGCTGTACGGGCACACGGCCGGGCGCAGAAGGAAAGGAATGCCATATGGTTTTTGGAAGGCAGATTTTGCTGGACTTTTTTTTTTGACACCATGTCCCATTTGAAGCCCCCCTGATGCACCCCTAGAGTAGAAACTCCAAAAAAGTGACCCCATTTTAGAAACTACGGGATAGGGTGGCAGTTTTTTTGGTACTAGTTTAGGGTACATATGATTTTTGGTTGCTCTATATTACACTTTTTGTGCAGCAAGGTAACAAGAAATAGCTTTTTTGGCATGTTTTTTTTGTTATTTACAACATTCATCTGACAGGTTAGATCATGTGGTAATGTTATAGAGCAGGTTGTCACGGACGCGGCGATACCTAATATGTATACAATTTTTTTTATTTATGTAAGTTTTACACAATGATTTCATTTTTAAAACAAAAAAAATGTTTTAGTGTCTCCATAGTCTAAGAGCCATAGTTTTTTTCAGTTTTTGGGTGATTATCTAAAGTAGGCTCTCATTTTTTGCGGGAGTAGATGACGGTTTTATTGGCACTATTTTGGGGTGCATATGACTTTTTGGTCGCTTGCTATTACACTTTTTGTGACGTAAGATGACAAAAAAATGCTTTTTTTACACCGTTTTTATTTTTATTTTTTTACGGGGGTCACCTGAGGGGTTAGGTCATGTGATATTTTTATAGAGACGGTCGATACAGATGCCTAATATGTATACTGTTTTTTTATTTATTTAAGTTTTACACAATTATTTCATTTTTGAAACAAAAAAAATCATGTTTTAGTCTTTCCATAGTCTAAGAGCCATAGTTTTTTCAGTTTTTGGGCGATTATCTTGGGTAGGGTATGATTTTTGTGGGATAAGATGACGCTTTGATTGGTACTATTTTGACGTACATGCGACTTTTTTGATCACTTTTATTACCTTTTTTGTGAAGTAAGGTGGGCAAAATTTCAATTTCCTCATAGTTTTTATTTTTTTATTTTTATGGCGTTAACCGTGCGTGGAAATTAACATGACCGTTTTATAGAACAGGTCGTTATGGACGCGGCGATACCAAACATGTGTAGGGAATTTTTCTTCATTTTTAATCAGTGATAAATGTGTTTTTTTAATTTTTACTTTTTATTCACTTTTTTTTACTTTTTTTTTGACCCAGACCCACTTGGTTCTTGAAGATCCAGTGGGTCTGATGTCTGCATAATACAGTACAGTACAATATATAGTGTACTGTACTGTATTTTACTTACACTTTGTCTGAACAGATCTATGTCTTTAGCACAGATCTTTTCAGCACCATGGACAGCAGGATGCCTGAGAAAGCGTCCTGTTGCCATGGGAACCTTCCCCGTCTGCTCAGTACTGGTCAGAACTTCGCAGACGGGGAAGGGTAAGGACGGGGCTGTCGGGGGGCTGTCTGGGAGCTCTCTCCCTCTCCATGGGGGGGGCTGCAAAGGCACAGCAGCCCCCCGATGGGAGAGGGATGGAGCCCCCTCTTACTGTTAACTTTTTCCATACAGCAGTCCGTACGGACCGCGGTATGGAAAGGGTTAAACGGCTGACAACGCATCACAGATGTCAGCCGTTTATACCAGAGTGTCAGCAATGTGCTGACACTCTGGTATACCACTGGACACCAATGATTATTCAAGAGGAGGCGGGCGGGGGATCGCAATCCCGCCTGCCGCACCGCCCGCAACACCCCCCCTGCACCACCCGCCACCATAAAATCATTCAGGGGTGCAGGGGGGGGGTGAATCAAACTTTATTTGGGGCATTTTAAAGTTTGTTCCGCGGGGATCTGAATCGGCAGAAAGCGCAGCAAACCGCAGGTCTGAATTGACCTGCGGTTTGCTGCGATCGCCGATACGGGGGGGTCACATGACACACCCCCCCCCCCTTCCCGGCATTGTGACAGGATGCCCGCTGAATGATTTCAGCCGGCATCCTGTTCGGATTAACCCCCGCAGCGGCCGCAATCTCATTTTAAACTCATGACGTACCGGTACATCATGGGTCCTTAAGGACTCGGGAAACATGCCGTACCGGTACGTCATGCATCCCTAAGGGGTTAATACTCCCAGCCAGGACGCTGGAGTAGCTGAAGTTTGCAGTGAATAGTTTAACAATCTTTGTAACACAGTCCTTGTAGCACAATCCTTGTAACACAATGCTTGTGACATGATCCTTGTAACCTGCTGCACACAGAATCCCTATCTGTCTAACTAAACACAGGCTAGATCACAGTCTCTAGTTTTTCCTTTCCAGGCTCCAACAATATACTGCGGTGCATGCACGATCTGGCTTACCGACGACCCGGGTATGGTCTTTATCCGATGGTGACTTAAACCAAATTACAAGTCCTTCCATCCACCATGAGGCCCTGCAGGGTCTGTAGCTCCACCTCTTATGCATATTCAATTACTTAGCAAAACTTAACAGTGTGGAGGAACAGTGGCCTCTTGTGGCCAAACAGCAAAATAACAGTTCTAATGAAAATAATTTGTACAAAAACAGCATGAGCTGTTTCTCCATCTTACACTGCTGCTGCCCTCCTGATATATATATATATATATACACACTGAGCAAAAATATAAACACAACACTTTCCATTTTGCTCCCATTTTGCATGAGCTGGAACATTTTCTACATACACAAAAGACCCATTACTATCAAATATTGTTCACAAATCTGTCTAAATCTGTGTTAGTGAGCACTTCTCCTGTGCCGAGATAATCCATCCCACCTCACAGGTGTGACATATCAAGGTACTGATTAGACAGCATGAATATTGCATAGGTGTGCCTTAGACTTTCCACAATGAAAGGACACTCGGAAATGTTCACAGTTTTGCCTTACTGGGGGAGGTCAGAAAACCAGTCAGTATCTGGTGTGGCCACCATTTGCCTCACACAGTGCAACACATCTCCGTCAGATAGAGTTGATCAGGTTATTTATTGTGGCCTGTGGAATGTTGGTCCACTCCTCTTCAATAACTGTGCAAAGTTGCAGAATTAATTAAATTAATGGAAAATGGAGATGGAATTTCAGAATGTCACTTTTTTGGCAGATTTTCCATTTTAATCTTTTTTTTCCGCTAACAAATCAAGGATTAACAGCCAAACTAAGCTCAATATTTATTGCCTTGATTCTGTAGTTTACAGAAACACTCCATATGTGGTCGTAAACTGATGTACGGTCACACGGCAGGGCGCAAAAGGAAGGGAACACCATATGGTTTTTGGAGGGCAGATTTCACTGGGATGATTTTAACTTGCCATGTCACATTTGAAGACCCCCTGATGCACCCGTAGAGTAGAAACTATGGGATAAGGTTGCAGTTCTGTTGGTAATATTTTAGGGTACAGATGATTTTTGGTTGCTCTATATCACACTTTTTGTGAGGCAAGGTAACAAAAATATAGCTGTTTTGGCACTGTTTTTATTTTTTGTTATTTCCAACGTTCATCTGACAGTTTAGATCATGAGCTATTTTAATAGAGCAGGTTGTTACGGACACGACAATACCAAATATTTTTTTACGGTGTTCACCTGATGGGTTAGATCATGTGATATTTTTATAGAGAAGGTTTTTACGGATGCAGCGATACCTAATATGTCTACTTTTTTTAATTTACACTAATATCATTTTTGAAACAAAAAAAAAAATCATGTTTTAGTGTAACAATATTCTGAGAGTAGGGTTGAGCGAACCCGAACTGTAAAGTTCGGGTTCATACCAAACTTTATGATTTTTGGACCCCGGACCAGAACCCGAACATTTCCGTAAAAGTTTGGGTTTGGGTTCGGTGTTCGGCGCTTTCTTGGCGCTTTTTGAAAGGCTGCACAGCAGCCAATCAACAAGCGTCATACTACTTGCCCCAAGAGGCCATCACAGCCATGCCTACTAATGGCATGGCTGTGATTGGCCAGAGCAGCATGCGACCCAGGCACTATATAAGCTTGAGTCACGTAGCACTGCACGTCACTCTGCTGTTACAAGTGTAGGGAGAGGTTGCTGCTGGACTTGTGATTTCAGGGAGAGAATAGGAGAGAATCTAACTCAGCGATCTACAGAGAAATAGTTGTGTGGGTGCAGGGCACTATTGTTTTACACTACCCTGAGCTCATTGACCAAAAAATACAAACTTTTATAATTCTGTTAGATAGGTGGGTGGCGGCGACGGCGGACATTTTATGCATGCTCCGTGCACCAGCACTGCATCTGAGCTTTTGGGACATTGCAAATCACCATTTTTTTGGGCAAACTACAACATCTGGATTAGTAAGTGTGCAATTTAAGGTAGAAATACACCCATCATTTTCTGGGGTTTTAAAAAACACACAATTTTTTTCAAAAGACAGTATTTTCCAGATCTGGAAATGTTAAATTAAAGTTTAATATATACAGCTTTCATATTCTGTTAGCAAAAAAAAGACTTTTTTGGCAATCTACAACATCTGTATTAGTCAGTGTGCAATTTAAGCTAGAAATACACCCATCATTTTCTGGGGTTTGAAAAACACACATTTTTTTCCTTCAAAAAACAGTATTTTCCAGATCTGCAAGTGTTAAATTCAAGTTTAATATATACAGCTTTCATATTCTGTTAGCAAAAAAAAGACTTATTTGGCAATTTACAACATCGGTATTAGTCAGTGTGAAATTTAAGGTAGAAATACGCCCATCATTTTCTGGGGTTTTAAAAACACACTATTTTTTTTTTTTCAAAAAACGGTATTTTCCAGATCTGCAAGTGTTAAATT
The DNA here is from genome assembly GCF_905171765.1 of Bufo bufo. Lineage (NCBI taxonomy): Eukaryota > Metazoa > Chordata > Amphibia > Anura > Bufonidae > Bufo > Bufo bufo. The sequence goes on along the minus strand of NC_053390.1, from coordinate 179,303,215 downwards.
CAAGTTTAATATATACAGCTTTCATATTCTGTTAGCAAAAAAAAGACTTTTTTGGCAATTTACAACATCTGTATTAGTCAGTGTGAAATTTAAGGTAGAAATACGCCCATCATTTTCTGGGGTTTTAAAAACACACTATTTTTTTTTTTCAAAAAACTGTATTTTCCAGATCTGCAAGTGTTAAATTCAAGTTTAATATATACAGCTTTCATATTCTGTTAGCAAAAAAAAAGACTTTTTTGGCAATCTACAACATCTGTATTAGTCAGTGTGCAATTTAAGGTAGAAATACACCCATCATTTTCTGGGGTTTGAAAAACACACTCTTTTGACAAAAAACACTATTTGCAGCGTGTGAAATCACAGGCTTATATACTGCTGTCAAATTCAGTTTTTAAACAAACACTCATTTGGGCACTAAAAATTTAGTTGGCAGCCTTTGATGCAGATGTCATTGTGAGATACACCCTTAATACATTTGGGTTACATTCAGAGATTTTAAATACCGCCATTTGGTGCATTAATATTGAATTCAGGCCTACACTGGTTCAGGCCTTGTGAGATACCCCCTCTACATACAGGGGTTTGAATTAGGCATTTGAAATACAGCCATTTGAAATACAGCCATTTTGTGCAAAGATATATTTACTGCAGGCCTACAGAGGTTCAGGCCCTCTGAGATACTACCTCTACATACAGGGGTTTTAATTAGGCATTTGAAATACAGCCATTTGAAATACAGCCATTTTGTGCAAATATATATTTACTTCAGACCTACAGAGGTACAGGTCCTCTGAGATACTACCTCTACATACAGGGGTTTGAATTAGGCATTTTAAATACAGCCATTTGAAATACAGCCATTTTGAGCAAAGATATATTTACTGCAGGCCTACAGAGGTTCAGGCCCTTTGAGATACTACCTCTACATACAGAGGTTTGAATTAGGCATTTGAAAAAAAAAGCCATTTGAAATACAGCCTTTTTGTGCAAAGATATATTTACTTCAGGCCTACAGAGGTTCAGGCCCTGTGAGATACCCCCTCTACATACAGGGGTTTGAATTAGGCATTTGAAATACAGCCATTTAAAATACAGCCATTTTGTGCAAAGATATATTTACTTCAGGCCTACAGAGGTTCAGGCCCTGTGAGATACCACCTCTACATACAGGGGGTTGAATTAGGCATTTGAAATACAGCCATTTGAAATACAGCCATTTTGTGCAAAGATATATTTACTTCAGGCCTACAGAGGTTCAGGCCCTCTGAGATACTACCTCTACATACAGGGGTTTGAATTATGCATTTGAAATACAGCCATTTTGTGCAAAGATATATTTACTGCAGGCCTACAGAGGTTCAGGCCCTGTGAGATACCACCTTTACATACAGGGGTTTGAATTAGGCATTTGAAATACAGCCATTTGAAATACAGCCTTTTTGTGCAAAGATATATTTACTTCAGGCCTACAGAGGTTCAGGCCCTGTGAGATACCACCTTTACATACAGGGGTTTGAATAAGGCATTTGAAATACAGCCATTTGAAATACAGCCTTTTTGTGCAAAGATATATTTACTTTTGGCCTACGGAGGTTCAGGCCCTGTGAGATACCACCTCTACATACAGGGGTTTGAATTAGGCATTTGAAATACAGCCATTTTGTGCAAAGATATATTTACTGCAGGCCTACAGAGGTTCAGGCCCTCTGAGATACTACCTCTACATACAGGTGTATGAATTAGGCATTTAAAAGTGCAAAGCACGAGCTGCAGTGGAGTAGACACCTCAAAAACCAAGAAAGGTCTCTGGCCCCTCCTGCTTCCTGTTCTGCTGCAGTCGCGGCCTCTTCATCCACCTCTGGAGTGACAGTGCCACCTGGCACCCCACAAACAGAGGATCTGCCAGCAACACCAACACCTGGGTCACCAAGCATCTCCACAATGTCACACGGAAGCGTTCAGCTCTCCATATCCCAAACGCTGGAGAGGAAGAGGAAGTACCCCCCTACCCACCCGCGATCCCTAGCCCTGAATGCCAGCATTTCTAAATTACTTGCCTTTGAAATGCTGTCATTCCGTCTGGTGGAGACGGATAGTTTTAAAGGCCTTATGGAGGTGGCTGTCCCACAGTACGTCGTGCCCAGCCGCCACTACTTTTCAAGGCGAGCCATCCCTTCCCTTCACAGCCAAGTAGGGGACAAAATCAGGTGTGCACTGCGCAACGCCATCTGTGGCAAGGTGCACCTGACTACGGATACGTGGACCAGTAAGCACGGTCAGGGCCATTATATCTTCATAACAGCACACAGGGTAAATGCAGTGGCGGCTGGGCCCGAGGCGGATAGCAGTTTGGCGCATGTCCTTCCACCACCGAGGATTGCAGAGCGCTTCAGTTTGCATACTGTTGCTTCCTCCTCCTACTCTGCTTCCTCATCCTCTACCATCCGGTCAGCGTAACACCTTCACCACCAACTTCAGCACAGCCAGGGGTAAACGACAGCAGGCAGTTTTAAAACTTATCTGTTTGGGGGACAAACCCCACACGCGCAGGAGCTGTGGACGGGCCTTGAACAACAGACCGATGAGTGGTTTGTGCCAGTCAGCCTCAAGCCCGGCCTGGTGGTGTGCGATAATGGGCAAAATCTCGTAGCAGCTCTGGGACTAGCAGCTTTGACGCACATCCCTTGCCTGGCGCATGTGCTGAATTTGATGGTGCAGAGATTCCTTAAAAATTACCCCGACATGTTAGAGCTGCTGCATAAAGTGCGGGCTGTCTCTGCGCGCTTTCGGCGTTCTCACCCTGCTGCTGCTCCCCTCCCAGCGCTGCAGCGTAACTTCGGCCTTCCAGCTCACCGCCTCATATGCGACGTGCCCACAAGGTGGAACTCCACCTTGCACATGCTGGCCAGACTGTGCGAGCAGCAGCAGGTGATAGTGGAGTTTCAGCACGCACGAGTGAGTCGCTCGGCGGAACAGCACCACTTCACCACCAATGACTGGGCCTCCATGCGAGACCTGTGTTTTTTTGTTGCGCTGTTTCGAGTACTCCACCAACATGGCCAGTGCCGATAACGCCGTTCTCAGCGTTACTATCCCACTTCTATGCCTCCTTGAAAAAACGCTCCTGTCGATGATGGAAGAGGATGTGGCACAGGAGGAGGAGGAGGAGGAAGAGGGATCATTTCGTAGGGTTTCCGGCCAGTCATTCCCAAGTGGCTCCGAGGGTGGGTTCCTGCACCCACAAACCCAAGGTACACAATTGTCCAGCCAGGGCACAGTTCTGGAGGATGAGGAGGTGGAGGATGAGAAGGAGGAGATGTAGGAGAAGGAACCATGTTCACAGCAGGGTGGCACCCAGACCAGCTCATGACCATCACTGGTGCGTGGATGGGGGGATACAGAGGACACAGACGATACACCTACCACAGAGAACAGCTTTTCGTTGCGTCTGGGCAGCCTGGCACACATGAGCGATTACATGCTGCAGTGTCTCCGCAACGACCGCCGAGTTGCCCACATTCTAACTTGTGCTGATTACTGGGTGGCCACGCTGCTGGATCCCTGTTACAAGGACAATGTACTGTCCTTAATTCCGTCACTGGAGCGTGATCGTAAGATGCGCGAGTACAAGCGCACGCTGGTAGATGCGCTGCTGATGGCAGTCCCACCTGACAGCGGGGGCACAGTGGAAGCACAAGGCGAAGGCAGAGGAGGAAGAAGAGGTCGTCAACGCAGCTGGGGCACCGCCAGCACCTCAGAAGGCAGGGTTAGCATGGCCGAAATGTGGAAAACCTTTGTCAGCATGCCACAACAACCAGCACCACCAGCTGATATGGAACGTCTTAGCAAGAGGCAGCATTTCACCAACATGGTGGAGCAGTATGTGTGCACACGTCTACACGTACTGAATGACGGGTCTGCCCCCTTCATCTTCTTGGTCTCCAAATTGGGCACATGGCCTGAGCTTGCTCTTTATGCCTTGGAGGTGCTGGCCTGCCCTGCAGCCAGTGTATTGTCTGAACGTGGACAAGCTCACGTTCATTAAAATGAACCAGGCTTGGATCCCACAAGACTTGTCTGTACCTTCTACAGAATAGACATTTATACCACCATCAAACATACATTCTTGTTCTCAAGTCAAGTGCAATGATTCTTTGTTTTCATTTTTTTTATTTGTCCCAATATTTTGGGGGCTACCTACCCCCCAAAAAAACAAAAAAACATTGTTGGATACCTCCTCGTCCTCCATTGCTGCCTCCACCTACAACACCATATTCACCGCCTCCTCAACCTCCGACTCCATATTCACCTCCTCCTCTGAGTAGCAGGCTAATAATTTGTAATTTTTTGTTATTTTATTTTAAGTTATTTCCCTAACCACATTTGTTTGCAGAACAGTTGCCATGCTCTTAAGCACATTTTACTGCCTTTTACATCCCTCTAGCCTTTTCAAGGACTATTTTAGAGCCATTTTAATGCAAAACAGTGCCAATTTTAGTGCCCTAAATTGAAAAAACTCTTATTTTCAATTGTCGGGTGACATTTTACCCTTTTTGGCGTATACAAACCCCTGCTGTGCCTGGGTGACAGGGGCCTAAATCTCTCAAAATCCTCTGTACTATTGCTGGGTGACATGAAGCTAGTTTTGCCGTGAATTAACCCCTGCTATACCTGGGTGACAGGGGCCTAAATCTCTCAAAATCCTCTGTTCTATTGCTGGGTGACATGAAGCTAGTTTTGGCGTGAATGACGCCTGCTGTGCCTGGGTGACAGGGGCCTAAATCTCTCAAAACCCACTGTTCTATTGCTGGGTGACAAGAACCCACTTTTGCCGTGAATGAACCCCTGCTGTGCCTGGGTGACAGGGGCCTAAATCACTCAAAATCCTCTGTTCTATTGCTGGGTGACATGAAGCTAGTTTTGCCGTGAATGACGCCTGCTGTGCCTGGGTGACAGGGTCCTCGTTCTCTTAAAATCCTCTGTTCTATTGCTGGGTGATATGAAGCTAGTTTTGCCGTGAATGAATCCATGCTGTGCCTGGGTGACATGGGCCTATATCTCTCAAAATCGTCTGTTCTATTGCTGGGTGACATGAACCCCCTTTTGCCATGAATGACCCCCTGCTGTGCCTGGGTGACAGGGGCCTAAATCTCTCAAAATCCTCTGTTCTATTGCTGGGTGATAAGATCCCCCTTTTGCCGTGAATGAACCCCTGCTGTGCCTGGGTGACATGGGCCTCGTTCTCTCAAAATCCTCTGTTCTATTGCTGGGTGACATGAAGCTAGTTTTGCCGTGAATGAACCCCTGCTGTGCCTGGGTGACAGGGGCCTAAATTTCTCAAAATCCTCTTTTCTATTGCTGGGTGACAAGATCCCCCTATTGCCGTGAATGAACCCCTGCTGTGCCTGGGTAACATGGGCCTCGTTCTCTCAATATCCTCTGTTCTATTGCTGGGTGACATGAACCCCCTTTTGCCGTGAATGAACCCCTGCTCTGTATTGCTGACAGAGAACTACATTTAGTGAAAACATCTGTTACTGATCAGAAGATGCGCGACTACAAGCGCACGCTGCTGATGGCATTCCCACCTGACAGCGGAGCACAGTGGAAGCACAAGGCGAAGGCAGAGGATGAAGAAGAGGTTGCCAACGCAGCTGGGGCACCGCCAGCACCTGAGAAGGCAGGGTTAGCATGGCCAAAATGTGGAAAAGCTTTGTCAGCCTTGGAGGTGCTGGCCTGCCCTGCAGCCAGTGTATAGTGTGAACGTGTGTTTAGCACGGCAGAGAGCATTATCACAGGCCACAGCAAATGTGGACAAGCTTACGTTTATAAAATGAACCAGGCATGAATCCCACAGGACTTGTCCGTACCTTGTGCAGAATAGACATTTATACCAGCCTCAACCATTCATTCTTGTACTCAAGTGCACTTATTTTTAGTTTTATTTTGTTATATGTCCCAATATTTTGGGGGATACCCCAATAAAAAAATAAAAAATAACACAAATCAGTGTTGGCTACCTATTCCTCCTTCACCGCCGCTTCCACCTACACCGCTACGTCAACCTACACCGCCACATCCACCCATCCACCGCCTCCTCAACCTCCTACTCCTTGATCCAGATTGTTATTTTAAGTAATTTCCCTATCCACATTTGTTTGCAGTTGACATGCTCTTAAGCACATTTTGATGCCTTTTGCAGCCCTCTAGCCCTTTCCAGGACTATTTTAGAGGCATTTTAGTGCCCAAAAGTTCGGGTCCCCATTGACTTCAATGGGGTTCGGGTTCGGGTTCAAGTTCGGTTCCCGAACCCGAACTTTTTTTCAAGTTCGGCCAAACTCGTCGAACATCCAGGTGTCCGCTCAACTCTATCTGAGAGCCATTGTTTTTTTATTTTTTGGGCGACTGTCTTATGTAGGGGCTAATTTTTTTCGGTATGAGATGACTGTTTGATTGGTATTATTTTAGGGCGCATATTACTTTTTGATCACTTGGTATTGCACTTTTTGTGATGTAAGGTGACAAAAAAATAGCTTTTTTGACACCGTTTTATTTTTTATTTTTTTACTGTGTTCACCTGAGGGGTTAGGTTATGTGATATTTTTATAGAGAAGATTTTTACGGACGCGGCAATACCTATTATGTCTACTTTTTTTATTTACACTAATATAATTTTTGAAACAAAAAAAAAATCATGTTTTAGTGTCTCAATAGTCTGAGAGCCATATATATATATTTTTTGGGCGATTGTCCTATATAGAAGCTCATTTTTTGCGGGATGAGGCGACGGTTAGATTAGTACTATTTTGGGGGGCATACACCTTTTTTATCGCTTAGTGTTGAACTTTTAGTGATGTAAGGTGACAAAAATGGCATTTTTTGACACTGTTTTTATTTTTGTTTTTATTTTTTTATGGTGTCTATCGGACGGGGTGGATCATGTGATATATTTATAGAGCCGGCTGTTACGGACGCAGCAATATGTATTATGTGTGTTTGTTCTTTTTTTCTTCTATTCTTTTATTATAAAATAATGGAAAGGGGCGTTTTTTTCTTTTATTAACTTGAAACTTAATTTTTTTATTGAAAACACTTTTTTTTAAACCTTTTTTCTGTCCCACTCTGGGACTTTAACTTTTGGGGGTCTGATCCCCTCTGCAATGCATTAGACTACATCTGTATTTTAATGCATTGCCTGTTAGTGTATGACACTGAGTCATACACTAAGGCCTTATTCACACGTCCGTTGTTTCTTTCCTGATCTGTTCCGTTTTTTGCGGAACAGATCTGGACCAGATCTGGACCCATTCATTTTCAATGGGTCCTGAAAAAAAATCAGACATTGAGCTGTCCGTTTTTTTTTCAGGACCCATTGAAAATGAATGGGTCCAGATCTGGTCCAGATCTGTTCCGCAAAAAACGGAACAGATCAGGAAAGAAACAACAGACGTGTGAATAAGGCCACAGATTGCCTAGGACAGTGTTTCCCAACCAGTGTGCCTCCAGCTGTTGCAAAACTACAACTCCCAGCATGCCCGCACAGCCTTTGGCTGTGCGGGCATGCTGGGAGGTGTAGTTTTGCAACAGCTGGAGGCACACTGGTTGGGAAACACTGGCCTAGGAGACCCAGCCTGAGGCTGGATCTTCTCGGCTCCCGTAGAAGGCATGTCCCGATGCCGGGCAAGGCATTGGGCAGCCTCTGCACAACATTGGGCTGCCTTGTCACACATCGAGTCCCTGCCAAACCAGTGTGTTGATCACTCAACCAAAAACAACTTCTATGTCGCGGTCAGCGCTGACCACGGCATAGATTGGGGTTAATCTGTAGCAATCGCTGATACGGGGGGTCGCTGATACGGCCGGTGATCGTAAATACACAGGGCGTACCTGTACGCCCTGTGTCCTTAAGGACTCGGACATCAGGGTGTACAGGTACGCCCTGTGTCCGCAAGAGGTTAAAATATAGTATAAGATGCAATCCACTAGTGATGAGCGGCAGGGGTCATATTCGAATTCGCAATATTTCGCGAATATTTTGTAGAATATTCGTTGAATATTCGAAAATTAGAAAATTAGAAAATTCGCGATTTTTTTTCTCGAAAAATAGGAAAGGTAATGATTGTGTAATATGCAAATTTTCGGAATTCGAATTTTCGGATTCGAATTTTTTATTGCGAATTTTTAAACTTACAACTATTAGACGAAGATTATAGCACTATATTAGCTAAATTGCTCTATATTCGATTTTTTTCGAATATTCTATATATTGCTATAACTTAGTTTTTTCGAATATTCGCAATATTCTAAAACAAGAATATATAGCAATATAGCAAATATTCAAAAAAAACGAATATAGAGCAAAATTTGCAAACACTACTACTCCTAAAGTCAAGTATATTGCAGCCTTCTTATTGGCCCACAAGCTAGAAGCAGTGAGGGATCATGTGTACTGAATAAAAAAAATAAAAAAATCTAAAAAAAAAAATATTGATATTTTTTTTTTAGAATATTCAAAATTACGAATATATATAACTATATTCGAAATATTCGTGAATTTTCGAAGTACCTATATTCGCGATAAAAATTCGAAATTCGAATATTCGTGATCAACACTACAATCCACAATGATGTTTAGGATTTGAGTCTCGAGCTGTGCAAAGCTTGTAGAGACATAGGCCAAAAGACCAGCAGCTGTAATTGCAGCGAAAAGTGGTCCTACAAAGTACTGGGCTGAATACAAATGCATAATATCACTGAAACTTAGATCTCAGAGGGGGTTGTACATCTATGTCACTGAAATAGTAAATTGCCCCTTAAAACATAACATTTAATAGTATTTGTTAAAAACCCACATAAAACAAAAAATTAACTACGATATTCTATATACATAAACCTAGGACTGTTTCAACAAAGGTAGGTATTAGTACTTCTGTTATTCTCTCCTGAGGACGAAGGTAGATAGATAGATTGCTGTTGCTTTCTTGTTCATCCAGGAGAGAAAAACAGCAGTGAAATAACAGTTAGGCTCTTAGGCAGTTGGTGATCTGTCCCTGATGGTCTACACTTTCCCTGCCTAAAAGCAAAAAAGCACTTATCGGTGGCTGTGCCCTGTTGTAATGGTCCCTTCCTGATATTGCCCCAATTACAGAAAAGATACTGCCTCAGTGCAAAAATATGTTGTGTATCAATGCCAGACAGTCCTGTGTAGGGATTACGATCTCAGTCACAGCACAGGTGAATGTGGTTGTTGAAAAAGCAAAAAAGCCAATTACCAGTCCCAAGTTGAATATACATTATTAGATTGTAGTCCCAATGTTGGAAAAGATACTCGTTTTAGGTGAAACAATTGTAAATGGTTCCCCATCCTAATGACAAGGGTTAATCAGGGGACTCTTTTTAAAAGGCACAACGGCGATATATTGATAGCAGATGCCAGCGGATAATAAGCTTGCAGCACGATCTGACTGCAAGTATAGGGTTTAAATATTCCCCCCTTACCTCTGTGTGCCTATAAAGTCGGCGTATCGTGTTGGGTGTCGCGCATGCGCCGGCGTCATGTATTCCGGACGCCACGATATGACGTATCGGCGCCTGGCAAGCATTGCGCAGGCGCCGCTAATGTCACATTCATTTTAATGCGCATGCGCCAGGAGATCTGACACTCCTGGTGGACAGGAATCAGCTTTCCCAGTGCACCAGCGCGTGCTAGCCGCGCTCTGATCAAAGCGTACTGTGGAAGCCAATGGGAAACTATATGTCAGTGGGTCTAAGTGTGTGACAATATCGCAATGTTTATCCCTATATTTAATGCTTATACTCGGGTATTTGACTAGGATTGGACCAGTTGCAATGACTTAGATCTGGGGAAAAAGATCATTTCAAGGCCTATTGTGTACATGACATATAGTTTGATTTTATTTTTACCTTTTTATATTGGTTAGGGAGGTAGGTATGGGAAAATCACTGTTTATAGTGGGCTGATTTCGTAGTGAAAATAAATTGAAATAAATTCAGACCATTTTTTTCACTACGAAATCTGCCCACCATAAACAGTGATTTTCCTATACCTACCTCCCTAACCAATATAAAAATGTAAAAATAAAATCAAACTATATTTCATGTACACAATAGGTCTTGAAATTATCTTTTTCCCTGACTACACACCAGCACTTCCAATACCAAACTGAAGCTATCAACCGCATAGCATGATGGGTGAAGCCAGTCTAATTAGAGGAGTTGGAATGACCACAAAGCTACACCAGCAACAATACTGAAAACAAGTGAAACCAAAGAGGCTGTCAGATCACATCACATGCAGCCAGTCTCTTAGATCTTCCGACACCTGTCATGTTAGAGACCGTGACAGCATTTCTCCACAGTTAAAGAGGACCCGTCACTAGAGTTGAGCGAACACCTGGATGTTCGGGTTCGAGAAGTTCGGCCGAACTTTCCGTAAATGTTCGGGTTCGGTATCCGAACCCGAACCGAACTTCGTCCCGAACCCGAACCCCATTGAAATCAATGGGGATCCGAACTTTTGGGCACTAAAAAGGCTGTAAAACAGCCCAGGAAAGAGCTAGAGGGCTGCAAAAGGCAGCAACATGTAGGTAAATCCCCTGCAAACAAATGTGGATAGGGAAATGAATTAAAATTAAAATTAAAAAAATAAAAATGAACCAATATCAATTGGACAGATGTCACGGCTGTATGTGAGCAACAATAGTATACACAGTAAAAAGAGCTACTGACCGGACCCAAACTAGGGAGGATAAAGGGTTACCCCTGTCAGACCCTCAAAGCTCTCCCTATTCTGCTAAAGCACATGCCCGGATCCCAATGGCGGAACGAGGCATGCCCACGTGCCTAAGACTGATGATCACTGTAACCCCTACAATAGTGGAAGGGGCACGGCCACCGGTGCCCTACTCAGTATATGGAGGGAACCGTGGCCACCTCAGATCCAGTCAGAAAATAATCAGGTACACAACAATGTCTGTACACTTAGCTGAAGGTGTTGCAGCCGCAGAGAAGACGGATCCAAGGACAGCTGGCAATATCCGGAGTGCTTGCTGCAGCAGAACACAGGTCCAGTGAACTGATAGCTACAAGTGAAGATACTAAAGCAAGAGCTACAACTGAAATGAGAACTATAATCCACGCCCTACAATATGAGGAGGGGTGATATAAAGAGAGGGAAATCAAACACATGAGGAACAGCTGGGAGGAAGGAAACCAAAAGTAAACAGAGCAGTGAGAACTCCTCCCAGCTCTAGTAGTGACATCATCACAGGGGTGGAGAAACAGAGCTGTGAGAACGTCCCAGAGCTCTGGTAGTGACAACAGAGGTCCCATAGCAGAGAATCTGGCTTCACGTCAGCAGAGAATCAGTCTCTTCATGCCATAGCAAAGAATCTGGCTTCATGTCAGCAGAGAATCAGTCTCTTCATGCCATAGCAGAGAATCTGGCTTCATGTCAGCGCAGAATCAGTCTTCATGTCATAGCAGAGAATCAGGCTTCACGTCACCCACCACTGGAACAGGCCACTGTCACACATTTAGGCCCAGGCACCCAGGCAGAGGAGAGAGGTCCCGTAACAGAGAATCTGGCCTTATGTCAGCGCAGAATCTGTCTTCATGTCATAGCAGACAATCAGGCTTCACGTCAGCCACCACTGGAACAGGCCACTGTCACACATTTAGGCCCAGGCACCCAGGCAGAGGAGAGCGGTCCCGTAACAGAGAATCTGGCCTTATGTCAGCGCAGAATCTGTCTTCATGTCATAGCAGAGAATCAGGCTTCACGTCACCCACCACTGGAACAGGCCACTGTCACACATTTAGGCCCAGGCACCCAGGCAGAGGAGAGAGGTCCCGTAACAGAGAATCTGGCTTTATGTCAGCGCAGAATCTGTATTCATGTCATAGCAGAGAATCAGGCTTCACGTCACCCACCACTGGAACAGGCCACTGTCACACATTTAGGCCCAGGCACCCAGGCAGAGGAGAGAGGTCCCGTAACAGAGAATCTGGCCTTATGTCAGCACAGAATCAGTCTTCATGTCATAGCAGAGAATCAGGCTTCACGTCACCCACCACTGGAACAGGCCACTGTCACATATTTAGGCCCCGGCACCCAGACAGAGGAGAGAGGTCCCGTAACAGAGAATCTGGCCTTATGTCAGCACAGAATCAGTCTTCATGTCATAGCAGAGAATCAGGCTTCACGTCACCCACCACTGGAACAGGCCACTGTAACATATTTAGGCCCTGGCACCCAGACAGAGGAGAGAGGTCCCGTAACAGAGAATCTGGCCTTATGTCAGCGCAGAATCAGTCTTCATGTCATAGCAGAGAATCAGGCTTCACGTCACCCACCACTGGAACAGGCCACTGTCACACATTGAGGCCCCGGCACCCAGACAGAGGAGAGCGGTCCTGTAACAGAGAATCTGGCCTTATGTCAGTGCAGAATCTGTCTTCATGTCATAGCAGAGAATCAGGCTTCACGTCACCCACCACTGGAACAGGCCACTGTCACACATTTAGGCCCAGGCACCCAGGCAGAGGAGAGAAGTCCCGTAACAGAGAATCTGGCCTTATGTCAGCGCAGAATCTGTATTCATGTCATAGCAGAGAATCAGGCTTCACGTCACCCACCACTGGAACAGGCCACTGTCACATATTTAGGCCCTGGCACCCAGACAGAGGAGAGCGGTCCCGTAACAGAGAATCTGGCCTTATGTCAGCGCAGAATCAGTCTTCATGTCATAGCAGAGAATCAGGCTTCACGTCACCCACCACTGGAACAGGCCACTGTCACACATTTAGGCCCCGGCACCCAGACAGAGGAGAGCGGTCCTGTAACAGAGAATCTGGCCTTATGTCAGTGCAGAATCTGTCTTCATGTCATAGCAGAGAATCAGGCTTCACGTCACCCACCACTGGAACAGGCCACTGTCACACATTTAGGCCCAGGCACCCAGACAGAGGAGAGCGGTCCCGTAACAGAGAATCTGGCCTTATGTCAGCGCAGAATCAGTCTTCATGTCATAGCAGAGAATCAGGCTTCACGTCACCCACCACTGGAACAGGCCACTGTCACACATTTAGGCCCCGGCACCCAGACAGAGGAGAGCGGTCCTGTAACAGAGAATCTGGCCTTATGTCAGTGCAGAATCTGTCTTCATGTCATAGCAGAGAATCAGGCTTCACGTCACCCACCACTGGAACAGGCCACTGTCACACATTTAGGCCCAGGCACCCAGGCAGAGGAGAGAGGTCCCGTAACAGAGAATCTGGCCTTATGTCAGCGCAGAATCTGTATTCATGTCATAGCAGAGAATCAGGCTTCACGTCACCCACCACTGGAACAGGCCACTGTCACACATTTAGGCCCCGACACCCAGACAGAGGAGAGCGGTCCCGTAACAGAGAATCTGGCCTTATGTCAGCACAGAATCTGTCTTCATGTCATAGCAGAGAATTAGGCTTCACGTCACCCACCACTGGAACAGGCCACTGTCACACATTTAGGCCCAGGCACCCAGGCAGAGGAGAGAGGTCCCGTAACAGAGAATCTGGCCTTATGTCAGCGCAGAATCTGTATTCATGTCATAGCAGAGAATCAGGCTTCACGTCACCCACCACTGGAACAGGCCACTGTCACACATTTAGGCCCCGGCACCCAGACAGAGGAGAGGCTCATTCAACTTTGGGTTGCCCCGCAATATAATGGTAAAATGAAAATAAAAATAGGATTGAATGAGGAAGTGCCCTGGAGTACAATAATATATTGTTAAGGGGAGGTAGTTAATGTCTAATCTGCACAAGGGATGGACAGGTCCTGTGGGATCCATGCCTGGTTCATTTTTATGAACGTCAGCTTGTCCACATTGGCTGTAGACAGGCGGCTGCGTTTGTCTGTAATGACGCCCCCTGCCGTGCTGAATACACTTTCAGACAAAACGCTGGCCGCCGGGCAGGCCAGCACCTCCAAGGCATAAAAGGCTAGCTCTGGCCACGTGGACAATTTGGAGACCCAGAAGTTGAATGGGGCCGAACCATCAGTCAGTACGTGGAGGGGTGTGCACAGGTACTGTTCCACCATGTTAGTGAAATGTTGCCTCCTGCTAACATGTTCCGTATCAGGTGGTGGTGCAGTTAGCTGTGGCGTGGTGACAAAACTTTTCCACATCTCTGCCATGCTAACCCTGCCCTCAGAGGAGCTGGCCGTGACACAGCTGCGTTGGCGACCTCTTGCTCCTCCTCTGCCTTCGCCTTGGGCTTCCACTGGTTCCCCTGTGACATTTGGGAATGCTCTCAGTAGCGCGTCTACCAACGTGCGCTTGTACTCGCGCATCTTCTTATCACGCTCCAGTGTAGGAAGTAAGGTGGGCACATTGTCTTTGTACCGGGGATCCAGCAGGGTGGCAACCCAGTAGTCCGCACACGTTAAAATGTGGGCAACTCTGCTGTCGTTGCGCAGGCACTGCAGCATGTAGTCGCTCATGTGTGCCAGGCTGCCCAGAGGTAAGGACAAGCTGTCCTCTGTGGGAGGCGTATCGTCATCGTCCTGTGTTTCCCCCCAGCCACGCACCAGTGATGGGCCCGAGCTGCTTTGGGTGCCACCCCGCTGTGAACATGCTTCATCCTCATCCTCTTCCACCTCATCCTCGTCCTCCTCGTCCTCCAGTAGTGGGCCCTGTCTGGCCACATTTGTACCTGGCCTCTGGTGTTGCAAAAAACCTCCCTCTGAGTCACTTTGAAGAGACTGGCCTGAAAGTGCTAAAAATGACCCCTCTTCCTCCTCTTCCTCCTGGGCCACCTCCTCTTCCATCATCGCCCTAAGTGTTTTCTCAAGGAGACATAGAAGTGGTATTGTAACGCTGATAACGGCGTCATCGCCACTGGCCATGTTGGTGGAGTACTCAAAACAGCGCAACAGGGCACACAGGTCTCGCATGGAGGCCCAGTCATTGGTGGTGAAGTGGGTCTGATCCGCAGTGCGACTGACCCGTGCGTGCTGCAGCTGAAACTCCACTATGGCCTGCTGCTGCTCGCACAGTCTGTCCAGCATATGCAAGGTGGAGTTCCACCTGGTGGGCACGTCGCATATGAGGCGGTGAGCGGGAAGGCCGAAGTTACGCTGTAGCGCAGACAGGCGAGCAGCGGCAGGGTGTGAACGCCGGAAGCGAGAACAGACGGCCCGCACTTTATGCAGCAGCTCTGACATGTCGGGGTAGTTGCGAATGAACTTCTGCACCACCAAATTCAGCACATGCGCCAGGCAAGGGATGTGCGTCAAACCGGCTAGTCCCAGAGCTGCAACGAGATTTCGCCCATTATCGCACACCACAAGGCCGGGCTTGAGGCTCACCGGCAGCAACCACTCGTCGGTCTGTTGTTCTATACCCCGCCACAACTCCTGTGCGGTGTGGGGCCTGTCCCCCAAACATATGAGTTTCAGAATGGCCTGCTGACGTTTACCCCGTGCTGTGCTGAAGTTGGTGGTGAAGGTGTGTGGCTGACTGGATGAGCAGGTGGAAGAAGAGGAGGATGAAGCTGAGTAGGAGGAGGAGGAGACAGGAGGCAAAGAATGTTGCCCTGCGATCCTTGGCGGCGGAAGGACGTGCGCCAAATAGCTCTCGCCTGGGGCCCAGCCGCCACTACATTTACCCAGTGTGCAGTTAGGGAGATATAGCGTCCCTGGCCGTGCTTACTGGTCCACGTATCTGTGGTTAGGTGGACCTTGCCACAGATGGCGTTGCGCAGTGCACACTTGATTTTATCGGACACTTGTTTGTGCAGGGAAGGCACGGCTCTCTTGGAGAAGTAGTGGCGGCTGGGAACAACATACTGTGGGACAGCAAGTGACATGAGCTGTTTGAAGCTGTGTGTGTCCACCAGCCTAAATGACAGCATTTCATAGGCCAGTAGTTTAGAAATACTGGCATTCAGGGCCAGGGATCGAGGGTGGCTAGGTGAGAATTTACGCTTTCTCTCAAATGTTTGTGAGATGGAGAGCTGAACGCTGCCGTGTGACATGGTTGAGATGCTTGGTGACGCAGGTGGTGGTGTTGGTGGTACATCCCATGTTTGCTGGGCGGCAGGTGCCAACGTTCCTTCAGAGGCGGAGGAAGAGGCCGAGGCGGCGGCAGCAGCAGCAGAAGAGGCCGAGGCGGCAGCAGCAGAAGAGGTAGCAGGGGGAGCCTGAGTGACTTCCTTGTTTTTAAGGTGTTTACTCCACTGCAGTTCATGCTTTGCATGCAGGTGCCTGGTCATGCAGGTTGTGCTAAGGTTCAGAACGTTAATGCCTCGCTTCAGGCTCTGATGGCACAGTGTGCAAACCACTCGGGTCTTGTCGTCAGCACATTGTTTGAAGAAGTGCCATGCCAGGGAACTCCTTGAAGCTGCCTTTGGGGTGCTCGGTCCCAGATGGCGGCGGTCAGTAGCAGGCGGAGTCTCTTGGCGGCGGGTGTTCTGATTTTGCCCACTGCTCCTTCTGTTGCTACGCTGTTGGCTCGGTCTCACCACTGCCTCTTACTCCGAACTCTGAAAGTCAGTGGCACGACCTTCATTCCATGTGGGGTCTAGGACCTCATCGTCCCCTGCATTGTCTTCCACCCAGTCTTGATCCCTGACCTCCTGTTCAGTCTGCACACTGCAGAAAGACGCAGCAGTTGGCACCTGTGTTTCGTCATCATCAGAGACGTGCTGAGGTGGTATTCCCATGTCCTCATCATCAGGAAAAATAAGTGGTTGTGCGTTAGTGCATTCTATCTCTTCCACCCCTGGGGAAGTGCTAGGTGGATGCCCTTGGGAAACCCTGGCAGCAGAGTGTTCAAACAGCATAAGAGACTGCTGCATAACTTGAGGCTCAGACAGTTTCCCTGATATGCATGGGGGTGATGTGACAGACCGATGGGCTTGGTTTTCATGCGCCATCTGTGCGCTTTCTGCAGAAGACTGGGTGGGAGATAATGTGAATGTGCTGGATCCACTGTCGGCCACCCAATTGACTAATGCCTGTACCTGCTCAGGCCTTACCATCCTTAGAACGGCATTGGGCCCCACCAAATATCGCTGTAAATTCTGCTGGCTACTGGGACTTGAGGTAGTTGGTTCACTAGGACGTGTGGCTGTGGCAGAACGGCCACGTCCTCTCCCAGCACCAGAGGGTCCACTAACACCACCACGACCATGTCCGCGTCCCTTATCAGATGTTTTCCTCATTGTTCCCGTTCACCACAATTTTGAGAATGGCAAATTTGGGAATGCGTTTTCAACCCAGAACAAAAAGTCTGCTTTTACGGTCACTACAAATAACTTGACCAGCTAAAACTGTGCAGATTTGGTTGAATAGAGATGTGAGACCTGTTTTTTTTTGCGCTGTGTGACAGTTATAGGTTTAATCACAGAATGACACTTCTATCAGCACGCTAGCGTGTGTCTTAGGTTTTTCTGAATGACACTATCAATACCTTCAATGTAAGATTTTCTTTTTGGGATAGATTTCAAGTAGGCCTCAAATACCACAAACTAGTTATTTTCAGAATGGCAAATTTGGGAATGCTTTTTCAACCCAGAACAAAAAGTCTGCTTTTACGGTCACTACAAATAACTTGACCAGCTAAAACTGTGCAGATTTGGTTGAATAAAGATGTGAGACCTGTTTTTTTTTGCGCTGTGTGACAGTTATAGGTTTAATCACAGAATGGCACTTCTATCAGCACGCTAGCGTGTGTCTTAGGTTTTTCTGAATGACACTATCAATACCTTCAATGTAAGATTTTCTTTTTGGGATAGATTTCAAGTAGTCCTCAAATACCACAAACTAGTTATTTTCAGAATGGCAAATTTGGGAATGCTTTTTCAACCCAGAACAAAAAGTCTGCTTTTACGGTCACTACAAATAACTTGACCAGCTAAAACTGTGCAGATTTGGTTGAATAGAGATGTGAGACCTGGTTTTTTTTGCGCTGTGTGACAGTTATAGGTTTAATCACAGAATGACACTTCTATCAGCACGCTAGCGTGTGTCTTAGGTTTTTCTGAATGACACTATCAATACCTTCAATGTAAGATTTTCTTTTTGGGATAGATTTCAAGTAGGCCTCAAATACCACAAACTAGTTATTTTCAGAATGGCAAATTTGGGAATGCTTTTTCAACCCAGAACAAAAAGTCTGCTTTTACGGTCACTACAAATAACTTGACCAGCTAAAACTGTGCAGATTTGGTTGAATAGAGATGTGAGACCTGTTTTTTTTTTGCGCTGTGTGACAGTTATAGGTTTAATCACAGAATGACACTTCTATCAGCACGCTAGCATGTGTCTTAGGTTTTTCTGAATGACACTATCAATACCTTCAATGTAAGATTTTCTTTTTGGGATAGATTTCAAGTAGGCCTCAAATACCACAAACTAGTTATTTTCAGAATGGCAAATTTGGGAATGCTTTTTCAACCCAGAACAAAAAGTGTGCTTTTACGGTCACTACAAATAACTTGACCAGCTAAAACTGTGCAGATTTGGTTGAATAGAGATGTGATACCTGTTTTTTTTTGCGCTGTGTGACAGTTATAGGTTTAATCACAGAATGACACTTCTGACAGCACGCTAGCGTGTGTCTTAGGTTTTTCTGAATGACACTATCAATACCTTCAATGTAAGATTTTCTTTTTGGGATAGATTTCAAGTAGGCCTCAAATACCACAAACTAGTTATTTTCAGAATGGCAAATTTGGGAATGCTTTTTCAACCCAGAACAAAAAGTCTGCTTTTACGGTCACTACATATAACTTGATCAGCTAAAACTGTGCAGATTTGGTTGAATAGAAATGTGAGACCTGTTTTTTTTTGCGCTGTGTGACAGTTATAGGTTTAATCACAGAATGACACTTCTGACAGCACGCTAGCGTGTGTCTTAGGTTTTTCTGAATGACACTATCAATACCTTCAATGTAAGATTTTCTTTTTGGGATAGATTTCAAGTAGGCCTCAAATACCACAAACTAGTTATTTTCAGAATGGCAAATTTGGGAATGCTTTTTCAACCCAGAACAAAAAGTGTGCTTTTACGGTCACTACAAATAACTTGACCAGCTAAAACTGTGCAGATTTGGTT
This sequence comes from Bufo bufo, assembly GCF_905171765.1. Lineage (NCBI taxonomy): Eukaryota > Metazoa > Chordata > Amphibia > Anura > Bufonidae > Bufo > Bufo bufo. The sequence continues at coordinate 179,284,085 of NC_053390.1, read as the reverse complement.
GAATAGAGATGTGAGACCTGTTTTTTTTTGCGCTGTGTGACAGTTATAGGTTTAATCACAGAATGACACTTCTATCAGCACGCTAGCGTGTGTCTTAGGTTTTTCTGAATGACACTATCAATACCTTCAATGTAAGATTTTCTTTTTGGGATAGATTTCAAGTAGGCCTCAAATACCACAAACTAGTTATTTTCAGAATGGCAAATTTGGGAATGCTTTTTCAACCCAGAACAAAAAGTCTGCTTTTACGGTCACTACAAATAACTTGACCAGCTAAAACTGTGCAGATTTGGTTGAATAAAGATGTGAGACCTGTTTTTTTTTGCGCTGTGTGACAGTTATAGGTTTAATCACAGAATGGCACTTCTATCAGCACGCTAGCGTGTGTCTTAGGTTTTTCTGAATGACACTATCAATACCTTCAATGTAAGATTTTCTTTTTGGGATAGATTTCAAGTAGTCCTCAAATACCACAAACTAGTTATTTTCAGAATGGCAAATTTGGGAATGCTTTTTCAACCCAGAACAAAAAGTCTGCTTTTACGGTCACTACAAATAACTTGACCAGCTAAAACTGTGCAGATTTGGTTGAATAGAGATGTGAGACCTGGTTTTTTTTGCGCTGTGTGACAGTTATAGGTTTAATCACAGAATGACACTTCTATCAGCACGCTAGCGTGTGTCTTAGGTTTTTCTGAATGACACTATCAATACCTTCAATGTAAGATTTTCTTTTTGGGATAGATTTCAAGTAGGCCTCAAATACCACAAACTAGTTATTTTCAGAATGGCAAATTTGGGAATGCTTTTTCAACCCAGAACAAAAAGTCTGCTTTTACGGGTCACTACAAATAACTTGACCAGCTAAAACTGTGCAGATTTGGTTGAATAGAGATGTGAGACCTGTTTTTTTTTTGCGCTGTGTGACAGTTATAGGTTTAATCACAGAATGACACTTCTATCAGCACGCTAGCATGTGTCTTAGGTTTTTCTGAATGACACTATCAATACCTTCAATGTAAGATTTTCTTTTTGGGATAGATTTCAAGTAGGCCTCAAATACCACAAACTAGTTATTTTCAGAATGGCAAATTTGGGAATGCTTTTTCAACCCAGAACAAAAAGTGTGCTTTTACGGTCACTACAAATAACTTGACCAGCTAAAACTGTGCAGATTTGGTTGAATAGAGATGTGATACCTGTTTTTTTTTGCGCTGTGTGACAGTTATAGGTTTAATCACAGAATGACACTTCTGACAGCACGCTAGCGTGTGTCTTAGGTTTTTCTGAATGACACTATCAATACCTTCAATGTAAGATTTTCTTTTTGGGATAGATTTCAAGTAGGCCTCAAATACCACAAACTAGTTATTTTCAGAATGGCAAATTTGGGAATGCTTTTTCAACCCAGAACAAAAAGTCTGCTTTTACGGTCACTACATATAACTTGATCAGCTAAAACTGTGCAGATTTGGTTGAATAGAAATGTGAGACCTGTTTTTTTTTGCGCTGTGTGACAGTTATAGGTTTAATCACAGAATGACACTTCTGACAGCACGCTAGCGTGTGTCTTAGGTTTTTCTGAATGACACTATCAATACCTTCAATGTAAGATTTTCTTTTTGGGATAGATTTCAAGTAGGCCTCAAATACCACAAACTAGTTATTTTCAGAATGGCAAATTTGGGAATGCTTTTTCAACCCAGAACAAAAAGTCTGCTTTTACGGTCACTACAAATAACTTGACCAGCTAAAACTGTGCAGATTTGGTTGAATAGAGATGTGAGACCTGTTTTTTTCTGCGCTGTGTGACAGTTATAGGTTTAATCACAGAATGACACTTCTATCAGCACGCTAGCGTGTGTCTTAGGTTTTTCTGAATGACACTATCAATACCTTCAATGTAAGATTTTATTTTTGGGATAGATTTCAAGTAGGCCTCAAATACCACAAACTAGTTATTTTCAGAATGGCAAATTTGGGAATGCTTTTTTCAACCCAGAACAAAAAGTCTGCTTTTACGGTCACTACAAATAACTTGACCAGCTAAAACTGTGCAGATTTGGTTGAATAGAGATGTGAGACCTGTTTTTTTTTGCGCTGTGTGACAGTTATAGGTTTAATCACAGAATGACACTTCTATCAGCACGCTAGCGTGTGTCTTAGGTTTTTCTGAATGAAACTATCAATACCTTCAATGTAAGATTTTCTTTTTGGGATAGATTTCAAGTAGGCCTCAAATACCACAAACTAGTTATTTTCAGAATGGCAAATTTGGGAATGCTTTTTCAACCCAGAACAAAAAGTCTGCTTTTACGGTCACTACAAATAACTTGACCAGCTAAAACTGTGCAGATTTGGTTGAATAGAGATGTGAGACCTGTTTTTTTTTTGCGCTGTGTGACAGTTATAGGTTTAATCACAGAATGACACTTCTATCAGCACGCTAGCGTGTGTCTTAGGTTTTTCTGAATGACACTATCAATACCTTCAATGTAAGATTTTCTTTTTGGGATAGATTTCAAGTAGGCCTCAAATACCACAAACTAGTTATTTTCAGAATGGCAAATTTGGGAATGCTTTTTCAACTCAGAACAAAAAGTCTGCTTTTACGGTCACTACAAATAACTTGACCAGCTAAAACTGTGCAGATTTGGTTGAATAGAGATGTGAGACCTGATTTTTTTTGCGCTGTGTGACAGTTATAGGTTTTATCACAGAATGACACTTCTATCAGCACGCTAGCGTGTGTCTTAGGTTTTTCTGAATGACACTATTAATATCTTCAATGTAAGATTTTCTTTTTGGGATAGATTTCAAGTAGGCCTCAAATACCACAAACTAGTTATTTTCAGAATGGCAAATTTGGGAATGCTTTTTCAACCCAGAACAAAAAGTCTGCTTTTACGGTCACTACAAATAACTTGACCAGCTAAAACTGTGCAGATTTGGTTGAATAGAGATGTGAGACCTGTTTTTTTTTGCGCTGTGTGACAGTTATAGGTTTAATCACAGAATGACACTTCTATCAGCACGCTAGCGTGTGTCTTAGGTTTTTCTGAATGACACTATCAATACCTTCAATGTAAGATTTTCTTTTTGGGATAGATTTCAAGTAGGCCTCAAATACCACAAACTAGTTATTTTCAGCATGGCAAATTTGGGAATGCTTTTTCAACCCAGAACAAAAAGTCTGCTTTTACGGTCACTACAAATAACTTGACCAGCTAAAACTGTGCAGATTTGGTTGAATAGAGATGTGAGACCTGTTTTTTTTTTGCGCTGTGTGACAGTTATAGGTTTAATCACAGAATGACACTTCTATCAGCACGCTAGCGTGTGTCTTAGGTTTTTCTGAATGACACTATCAATACCTTCAATGTAAGATTTTCTTTTTGGGATAGATTTCAAGTAGGCCTCAAATACCACAAACTATTTATTTTCAGAATGGCAAATTTGGGAATGCTTTTTCAACCCAGAACAAAAAGTCTGCTTTTACGGTCACTACAAATAACTTGACCAGCTAAAACTGTGCAGATTTGGTTGAATAGAGATGTGAGACCTGTTTTTTTTTTGCGCTGTGTGACAGTAATAGGTTTAATCACAGAATGACACTTCTATCAGCACGCTAGCGTGTGTCTTAGGTTTTTCTGAATGACACTATCAATACCTTCAATGTAAGATTTTCTTTTTGGGATAGATTTCAAGTAGGCCTCAAATACCACAAACTAGTTATTTTCAGAATGGCAAATTTGGGAATGCTTTTTCAACTCAGAACAAAAAGTCTGCTTTTACGGTCACTACAAATAACTTGACCAGCTAAAACTGTGCAGATTTGGTTGAATAGAGATGTGAGACCTGATTTTTTTTGCGCTGTGTGACAGTTATAGGTTTAATCACAGAATGACACTTCTATCAGCACGCTAGCGTGTGTCTTAGGTTTTTCTGAATGACACTATTAATATCTTCAATGTAAGATTTTCTTTTTGGGATAGATTTCAAGTAGGCCTCAAATACCACAAACTAGTTATTTTCAGAATGGCAAATTTGGGAATGCTTTTTCAACCCAGAACAAAAAGTCTGCTTTTACGGTCACTACAAATAACTTGACCAGCTAAAACTGTGCAGATTTGGTTGAATAGAGATGTGAGACCTGTTTTTTTTCTGCGCTGTGTGACAGTTATAGGTTTAATCACAGAATGACACTTCTATCAGCACGCTAGCGTGTGTCTTAGGTTTTTCTGAATGACACTATCAATACCTTCAATGTAAGATTTTTATTTTTGGGATAGATTTCAAGTAGGCCTCAAATACCACAAACTAGTTATTTTCAGAATGGCAAATTTGGGAATGTTTTTTCAACCCAGAACAAAAAGTCTGCTTTTACGGTCACTACAAATAACTTGACCAGCTAAAACTGTGCAGATTTGGTTGAATAGAGATGTGAGACCTGTTTTTTTTTGCGCTGTGTGACAGTTATAGGTTTAATCACAGAATGACACTTCTATCAGCACGCTAGCGTGTGTCTTAGGTTTTTCTGAATGAAACTATCAATACCTTCAATGTAAGATTTTCTTTTTGGGATAGATTTCAAGTAGGCCTCAAATACCACAAACTAGTTATTTTCAGAATGGCAAATTTGGGAATGCTTTTTCAACCCAGAACAAAAAGTCTGCTTTTACGGTCACTACAAATAACTTGACCAGCTAAAACTGTGCAGATTTGGTTGAATAGAGATGTGAGACCTGTTTTTTTTTTGCGCTGTGTGACAGTTATAGGTTTAATCACAGAATGACACTTCTATCAGCACGCTAGCGTGTGTCTTAGGTTTTTCTGAATGACACTATCAATACCTTCAATGTAAGATTTTCTTTTTGCGATAGATTTCAAGTAGGCCTCAAATACCACAAACTAGTTATTTTGAGAATGGCAAATTTGGGAATGCTTTTTCAACTCAGAACAAAAAGTCTGCTTTTACGGTCACTACAAATAACTTGACCAGCTAAAACTGTGCAGATTTGGTTGAATAGAGATGTGAGACCTGTTTTTTTTTGCGCTGTGTGACAGTTATAGGTTTTATCACAGAATGACACTTCTATCAGCACGCTAGCGTGTGTCTTAGGTTTTTCTGAATGACACTATTAATATCTTCAATGTAAGATTTTCTTTTTGGGATAGATTTCAAGTAGGCCTCAAATACCACAAACTAGTTATTTTCAGAATGGCAAATTTGGGAATGCTTTTTCAACCCAGAACAAAAAGTCTGCTTTTACGGTCACTACAAATAACTTGACCAGCTAAAACTGTGCAGATTTGGTTGAATAGAGATGTGAGACCTGTTTTTTTTTGCGCTGTGTGACAGTTATAGGTTTAATCACAGAATGACACTTCTATCAGCACGCTAGCGTGTGTCTTAGGTTTTTCTGAATGACACTATCAATACCTTCAATGTAAGATTTTCTTTTTGGGATAGATTTCAAGTAGGCCTCAAATACCACAAACTAGTTATTTTCAGCATGGCAAATTTGGGAATGCTTTTTCAACCCAGAACAAAAAGTCTGCTTTTACGGTCACTACAAATAACTTGACCAGCTAAAACTGTGCAGATTTGGTTGAATAGAGATGTGAGACCTGTTTTTTTTTTGCGCTGTGTGACAGTTATAGGTTTAATCACAGAATGACACTTCTATCAGCACGCTAGCGTGTGTCTTAGGTTTTTCTGAATGACACTATCAATACCTTCAATGTAAGATTTTCTTTTTGGGATAGATTTCAAGTAGGCCTCAAATACCACAAACTATTTATTTTCAGAATGGCAAATTTGGGAATGCTTTTTCAACCCAGAACAAAAAGTCTGCTTTTACGGTCACTACAAATAACTTGACCAGCTAAAACTGTGCAGATTTGGTTGAATAGAGATGTGAGACCTGTTTTTTTTTTGCGCTGTGTGACAGTAATAGGTTTAATCACAGAATGACACTTCTATCAGCACGCTAGCGTGTGTCTTAGGTTTTTCTGAATGACACTATCAATACCTTCAATGTAAGATTTTCTTTTTGGGATAGATTTCAAGTAGGCCTCAAATACCACAAACTAGTTATTTTCAGAATGGCAAATTTGGGAATGCTTTTTCAACCCAGAACAAAAAGTCTGCTTTTACGGTCACTACAAATAACTTGACCAGCTAAAACTGTGCAGATTTGGTTGAATAGAGATGTGAGACCTGATTTTTTTTGCGCTGTGTGACAGTTATAGGTTTAATCACAGAATGACACTTCTATCAGCACGCTAGCGTGTGTCTTAGGTTTTTCTGAATGACACTATTAATATCTTCAATGTAAGATTTTCTTTTTGGGATAGATTTCAAGTAGGCCTCAAATACCACAAACTAGTTATTTTCAGAATGGCAAATTTGGGAATGCTTTTTCAACCCAGAACAAAAAGTCTGCTTTTACGGTCACTACAAATAACTTGACCAGCTAAAACTGTGCAGATTTGGTTGAATAGAGATGTGAGACCTGTTTTTTTTTGCGCTGTGTGACAGTTATAGGTTTAATCACAGAATGACACTTCTATCAGCACGCTAGCGTGTGTCTTAGGTTTTTCTGAATGACACTATCAATACCTTCAATGTAAGATTTTCTTTTTGGGATAGATTTCAAGTAGGCCTCAAATACCACAAACTAGTTATTTTCAGCATGGCAAATTTGGGAATGCTTTTTCAACCCAGAACAAAAAGTCTGCTTTTACGGTCACTACAAATAACTTGACCAGCTAAAACTGTGCAGATTTGGTTGAATAGAAATGTGAGACCTGTTTTTTTTTGCGCTGTGTGACAGTTATAGGTTTAATCACAGAATGACACTTCTATCAGCACGCTAGCGTGTGTCTTAGGTTTTTCTGAATGACACTATCAATACCTTCAATGTAAGATTTTCTTTTTGGGATAGATTTCAAGTTTGCCTCAAATACCACAAACTAGTTATTTTCAGAATGGCAAATTTGGGAATGCTTTTTCAACCCAGAACAAAAAGTCTGCTTTTACGGTCACTACAAATAACTTGACCAGCTAAAACTGTGCAGATTTGGTTGAATAGAGATGTGAGACCTGTTTTTTTTTGCGCTGTGTGACAGTTATAGGTTTAATCACAGAATGACACTTCTATCAGCACGCTAGCGTGTGTCTTAGGTTTTTCTGAATGACACTATCAATACCTTCAATGTAAGATTTTCTTTTTGGGATAGATTTCAAGTAGGCCTCAAATACCACAAACTAGTTATTTTCAGAATGGCAAATTTGGGAATGCTTTTTCAACCCAGAACAAAAAGTCTGCTTTTACGGTCACTACAAATAACTTGACCAGCTAAAACTGTGCAGATTTGGTTGAATAGAGATGTGAGACCTGTTTTTTTTTTGCGCTGTGTGACAGTTATAGGTTTAATCACAGAATGACACTTCTATCAGCACGCTAGCGTGTGTCTTAGGTTTTTCTGAATGACACTATCAATACCTTCAATGTAAGATTTTCTTTTTGGGATAGATTTCAAGTAGGCCTCAAATACCACAAACTAGTTATTTTCAGAATGGCAAATTTGGGAATGCTTTTTCAACCCAGAACAAAAAGTCTGCTTTTACGGTCACTACAAATAACTTGACCAGCTAAAACTGTGCAGATTTGGTTGAATAGAGATGTGAGACCTGTTTTTTTTTGCGCTGTGTGACAGTTATAGGTTTAATCACAGAATGACACTTCTATCAGCACGCTAGCGTGTGTCTTAGGTTTTTCTGACTGACACTATCAATACCTTCAATGTAAGATTTTCTTTTTGGGATAGATTTCAAGTAGGCCTCAAATACCACAAACTAGTTATTTTCAGAATGGCAAATTTGGGAATGCTTTTTCAACCCAGAACAAAAAGTCTGCTTTTACGGTCACTACAAATAACTTGACCAGCTAAAACTGTGCAGATTTGGTTGAATAGAGACGTGAGACCTGTTTTTTTTTGCGCTGTGTGACAGTTATAGGTTTAATCACAGAATGACACTTCTATCAGCACGCTAGCGTGTGTCTTAGGTTTTTCTGAATGACACTATCAATACCTTCAATGTAAGATTTTCTTTTTGGGATAGATTTCAAGTAGGCCTCAAATACCACAAACTAGTTATTTTCAGCATGGCAAATTTGGGAATGCTTTTTCAACCCAGAACAAAAAGTCTGCTTTTACGGTCACTACAAATAACTTGGCCAGCTAAAACTGTGCAGATTTGGTTGAATAGAAATGTGAGACCTGTTTTTTTTTGCGCTGTGTGACAGTTATAGGTTTAATCACAGAATGACACTTCTATCAGCACGCTAGCGTGTGTCTTAGGTTTTTCTGAATGACACTATCAATACCTTCAATGTAAGATTTTCTTTTTGGGATAGATTTCAAGTAGGCCTCAAATACCACAAACTAGTTATTTTCAGAATGGCAAATTTGGGAATGCTTTTTCAACCCAGAACAAAAAGTCTGCTTTTACGGTCACTACAAAGAACTTGACCAGCTAAAACTGTGCAGATTTGGTTGAATAGAGATGTGAGACCTGGTTTTTTTTGCGCTGTGTGACAGTTATAGGTTTAATCACAGAATGACACTTCTATCAGCACGCTAGCGTGTGTCTTAGGTTTTTCTGAATGACACTATCAATACCTTCAATGTAAGATTTTCTTTTTGGGATAGATTTCAAGTAGGCCTCAAATACCACAAACTAGTTATTTTCAGAATGGCAAATTTGGGAATGCTTTTTCAACCCAGAACAAAAAGTCTGCTTTTACGGTCACTACAAAGAACTTGACCAGCTAAAACTGTGCAGATTTGGTTGAATAGAGATGTGAGACCTGGTTTTTTTTGCGCTGTGTGACAGTTATAGGTTTAATCACAGAATGACACTTCTATCAGCACGCTAGCGTGTGTCTTAGGTTTTTCTGAATGACACTATCAATACCTTCAATGTAAGATTTTCTTTTTGGGATAGATTTCAAGTAGGCCTCAAATACCACAAACTAGTTATTTTCAGAATGGCAAATTTGGGAATGCTTTTTCAACCCAGAACAAAAAGTCTGCTTTTACGGTCACTACAAATTACTTGACCAGCTAAAACTGTGCAGATTTGGTTGAATAGAAATGTCAGGTCTATTTTTTAGGCGCTGGGTGACAGGCTCAACTTGCCCCTGATGTAATATATGGCCAAAAAATAACCAGACTGTTGATGGTTAAATGCACTTCGGTGACACAGGCTCAGCCTGCAGCTGATGTAGGATATAGCACAAAATAACCACACTCTCGATGGTTAAATACACTTGGTGATAGCTCGTGCTGGCGCACCACAAGTTACAAAATGGCCACCGATCACCCCAGAAAAAAAGTGATTTAAAAACGCTCTGGGCAGCCTCAAAAAAGTGAGCAAGTCAATAATAGCACTTCAATGATCCACAGCTGCAGATCGATGACAGAATGAAGTCTTTTGGAGGAGTTAATCTGCCTAATCTCGCCCTAACGTCGCAGCTGCAACCGCTCCCTATACTGATCATAGCAGAGTGACGTGCGGCGCTACGTGACTCCAACTTAAATAGAGGCTGGGTCACATGGTGCACTGGCCAATCACAGCCATGCCAATAGTAGGCATGGCTGTGATGGCCTCTTGGGCCAAGTAGTATGATGCTTGTTGATTGGCTGCTTTGCAGCCTTTCAAAAAGCTCCAAGAAAGCGCCGAACACCGAACCCGAACCCGGACTTTTACGAAAATGTTCGGGTTCGGGTCCGTGTCACGGACACCCCAAAATTCGGTACGAACCCGAACTATACAGTTCGGGTTCGCTCATCCCTACCCGTCACCACTCCTGAAAGCCTGTTTCAATAGCTACATGCATTCCTGATGTAATAACAATTCTGAAGCATCTACTCTTATGACTCTATGTTATACTATTCCTTTATTATTTCTACTAGAAGTTATGAATGAATTTATATCAGTCTGCATTAAGGGTAGAGATGCTGGTAACCAGTTGGGGGGGTGTCTCTACACAGTCTCACTCTCCAATCATTGCTGCCATTTTCAGTCTGTGCAGGTACACCCTCCCAACTGATTTTCACCCCTCTATACCTTTACTGAAGACTGCTAGCAATTCACTCATAACTTCTAGTAGAAATAATAAAGAAATGGCACAACATAGAGCCATAAGAATAGATGTTCTACAATTGTTATTACATGGGGAATGCATGTAGCTATTAAAAAAAGGCATGTCAGAAGTGGTAACAGGTCCTCTTTAAGTAAATAGAAGACAAGGAGCGCTGGTAAGGAGCAAAATAGTCCATTTAGAGCTATTTCCTAACAGAAATGTACGATTTCACGAAATAAAGTATACAAATGGTAAATATCACTGCCCCTTCAGTTATATTTTAAACTTCTTAATAACATGTGCAACTTTAACTGTAACATGTTTGTCTATAATTTTATTCCTAATCTCCTGAGACAACTCTCTCTTTGGTCCATGTCCATGTTCACTATCATCATGGGTGACTTTAACATCCCTATTGACACCTGCCAATCAGCTGCCTTTAAACTCCTATCACTCTCTTCCTCCTTCGGCCTCTCAAGTGGTCTTCCGCTCCCACCCACAGAGATGGTCACACTCTGGATCTGATCTTTACCCATCTCTGATCCCTATCTAACCTTTCTAATTCGCCTCTCCCCCTATCCGACCACAACCTACTCACCTTCTCTTCACTGGTCTCTTCTGCTGCTCCTCCGGTCCACACACTAACACACCTCTGCAGGAACCTTAAACATCTCAACTTTCGCTTGCTTTCTGACTCTCTTCTGCCACTCTCTATCATTTGTTCCCTCCAAGACCCAGATACTGCCACCACCCACACCACAATAAATACAGCTCTGGACATTGTTGCACCCCTCGCACACAACAAAACCCAAAAAATCAACAGACAACCCTGGCACACTAACCTGATCAAAAAACTCAGACAAGCTTCCAGGGCTGCTGAGCAGCGAGGGAAGAAATCCCACTCTAAGGATCACTTCACCACATACAAGCAATTCCTCCTCCTTTTCAAATCCTCACTCGCTGATGCAAAATAGGCCTACTTCTGTCCCACAGCCATAAACAACTTTTTAACACTTTTAACTGCCTTCTCTGTCCCCAGCGCCCCCACCCTCTCCTATCATCTCAGCTGAGGACTTTGTCACATACTTCAAACAAAAGATAGTCAACATCAGAGAAAGCTTCAGTGCACAGTCCCCACAGACCCTCTACACAACTGCTCAGTCCTCTTCTCCCAAAACCCGCTTCTCCACCATTACAGAAGAAAAGCTTTCCACTCTACTCTCCAGATCACATCTCACCACCTGTGCACTTGATCCAATCCCATCCCACTTCATCCCTAACCTCACAACATTGTATATCCCAGCCCCAACTCATCTCTTCAACCTATCACTAACCTCTGGTGTGTTCCCCTCTGGTTTTAAACATGCTACTATTACACCCATACTCAAAAAGCCTTCACTTGACCCATCTTCTTTGTCCAGTTATCGCCCCATATCACTTCTTCCATATGCCTCAAAGCTACTTGAGCAACATAGCCTGGCTATGAGCTGTGCGTTGCGATTGGCCAGCGCTGCAGCAAGGGACACGCCTCGTACAAGAAATCAATCAAAGGGAGCGCAGACACCGGAGCCTATACCGGGCGAACGGAGCGGCGCCCAGACATACTAGTAAGTGCAGGGGGACCCCTGGGCGCCGCTCTGCCCACTGATATAGTTAGTTTTTAGTTTGTACAGTAGTGAAAGGTCCTCTTTAAGAAAAGGTATAAAAATACAGTACTTAAAAACATAAGCAACATGTATTTGCATCTATACGCCACCTTTTTTACACATTTTGATTTCAAACTACTTCTCACGCATTAGGGCCCCTAAAATGCCAGGGCAGTATAACTACCCCACAATTGACGCCATTTTGGAAAGAAGACACCCCAAGGTATTTCGTGATGGGCATAGTGAGTTCATGGAAGTTTTTATTTTTTGTCACAAGTTAGTGGAATATGAGACTTTGTAAGAAAAAAATAAAAAAATAAAAAAATCATAACTTTCCGCTAACTTGTGACAAAAAATAAAAGATTCTATGAACTCGCCTTGCCCCTCACGGAATACCTTGAGGTGTCTTCTTTCCAAAATGGGGTCACTTGTGGGGTAGTTATACTGCCTTGGAATTTTAGGGACCCTAATGTGTGAGAAGAAGTTTGAAATCAAAATGTGTAAAAAATGCCCTGTGAAATCCTAAAGGTGCTCTTTGGAATATGGGCCCCTTTGCCCACCTAGGCTGCAAAAAAGTGTCACACATGTGGTATCGCCGTACTCAGGAGTAGTTGGGCAATGTGTTTTGGGGTGTCTTTTTACATATACCCATGCTGGGTGAGAGAAATATCTTGGCAAAAGACAACTTTTCCCATTTTTTTATACAAAGTTGGCATTTGACCGAGATATTTATCTCACCCAGCATGGGTATATGTAAAATGACACCCCAAAACACATTGCCCAACTTCTCCTGAGTACGGCGATACCACATGTGTGACACTTTTTTGCAGCCTAGATGCGCAAAGGGGCCCAAATTCCTTTTAGGAGGGCATTTTTAGACATTTGGATCCCAGACTTCTTCTCACGCTTTAGGGCCCCTAAAATGCCAGGGCAGTATAAATACCCCACATGTGACCCCATTTCGGAAAGAAGACACCACAAGCGGAAATTGATTTATTTATTTTTTTCTCACAAAGTCTCATATTCCACTAACTTGGGACAAAAAGTTAAATCTTTCATGGACTCAATATGTCCCTCAGCGAATACCTTGGGGTGTCTTCTTTCCGAAATGGGGTCACATGTGGGGTATTTATACTGCTCTGGCATTTTAGGGGCCCTAAAGCGTGAGAAGAAGTCTGGAATCTAAATGTCTAAAAAAATTTACGCATTTGGATTCCGTGAGTGGTATGGTGAGTTCATGTGAGATTTTATTTTTTGTCACAAGTTAGTGGAATATGAGACTTCAATTTCCGCTAACTTGTGCCAAAAAAATGTCCGAATGGAGCCTTACAGGGGGGTGATCAATGACAGGGGGGTGATCAGGGAGTCTATATGGGGTGATCACCACCCTGTCATTGATCACCCCCCTGTAAGGCTCCATTCAGACGTCCGTATGTGTTTTGCGGATCCGCAGTGTCAGTGTTTTGCGGATCGATGGATCCGCGGATCCGTAAAAAACATACGGACGTCTGAATGGAGCCTTACAGGGGGGTGATCAATGACAGGGGGGTGATCAATGACAGGGGGGTGATCAGGGAGTCTATATGGGGTGATCACCCCCCTGTCATTGATCACCCCCCTGTAAGGCTCCATTCAGACGTCCAAATGTGTTTTGCGGATCTGATCCATGGATCCGTAAAACACATACGGATGTCTGAATGGAGCCTTACAGGGGGGTGATCAATGACAGGGGGGTGATCAATGACAGGGGGGTGATCAGGGAGTCTATATGGGGTGATCACCCCCCTGTCATTGATCACCCCCCTGTAAGGCTCCATTCAGACGTCCGTATGTGTTTTGCGGATCCGATCCATGGATCCGTGGATTCGTAAAACACATACGGATGTCTGAATGGAGCCTTACAGGGGGGTGATCAATGACAGGGGGGTGATCAGGGAGTCTATATGGGGTGATCACCACCCTGTCATTGATCACCCCCCTGTAAGGCTCCATTCAGACGTCCGTATGTGTTTTGCGGAACCGTGGTGTCCGTGTTTTGCGGATCAAAACAGCGTCTAATATACCTGTTTGGGGTTAAAAAAATTGCATCTACAGCCTGCCAGCGAACGATCGACGCTGGCAGGCTGTAGATCCGCTTGTTTACCTACAGTTCCTGTGAACGCGCGCGCCTGTGTGCGCGCTTTCACAGGAAATCTCGCATCTCGCGAGATGACGCGTATATGCGTGACTCTGCCTGAGACAGCCGCCTCCGGAACGCAATCCTGCGTTAGGCGGTTAATGGTGATAGAAACATTTTCTTTATGGGCTATGGCTTTTATTATTTTCTACATAGAAAACTTATAAGATATCTGTTTCATCCCTAAAAACATTCCCTAATATCTTGTGATATTTTTTATATAGGTACATAATACAATATAAGGCTTTTACTGTAAATCATTTACAAAGCAATGATTGTTTATAGCAAAACTCAGGAATAATATAGCAAGCACATTACAGATGCTTCACCAGTAATGTAAATTACATCTGCACTGATAGAATAATTCCACAAGCAATGTACTGTGCTTTGGTTTACCTCCATTGTATGAGCACCTCTGTATGAAAATAACAATGCTCAAGAGAATTAGTGTCTGTAAGCTCTCTCCAAGGAAGAAAGCTTTGTCCTTGGTGTACTTAGTTTGTAGTCCTACAGGCATGACAGGGGAGTGATCATGTATTTCCATGTTTTAACTACATAAATCAAACACCATAATGCGCAAACAAGGGAAGTGAAGGGTGAGCAAAGACACATGGTATCTTCCGAGCAGTATGCAATTTGTAAACATTTATCCTGGAACAACTACATGAATATCCCCATAATTACATAGATGGGCTTCTGAAAATGAGATACTTGAGAACCTGTGCTCTTCTTTCATATAAGAAAAGCTATTTCCTGTAAGAAATTCTGCTTGGCTAACCATTACCTTCTTCACTATGTAATCTATGAACTAGAGTGGCTTGCTTGTTCTATTTATTTTGTAATGGTGGATGTAAATCCACTACAAATACTTTTTTATATTAAAAGGTGGACATAAAGTGGGACATTTATCAACAATTCGTCATGCCCTCTGGTTGGCCGCTTGACACTCTTAAATCTTACTAATATCTTTATTTACACCAGAAAACTGGCATAAATATAGACAGATGTGTCAGGCCTCTCCATCCACTCCCTTGCAACGCCCCCTTTTTTACACCACTTCTGAATAAATTGTGGGAGGGCCTAAAAGTCACAAATTTAGCTGCAAATCATGTGTTATTTGTGACTTTTCCGTGCCAGAATTGCTGAATAGTGGCATCCTTAAAGGGGTGTTTTGTTAGGTCAATTTCTTTTTAAGAATCAGAATGGCATAAAAAAAAGAATTGATACTCAACTCACCAATCCCCCATTCTGACACTCTCTGAGTCTCTGCTCGTCTATATTTTCTGGCCCTTTTGAGTAGGCATGAAATGACGGTACAGCCAGTGGCTGAGGTGCTCCACCAAGCAGTGGGAAATTTATATCGCTTTTTTTTTCTGCCATTCTGACCAATTAAGAAAAAAAATTTGCTGGCCAGACAGCCACTTTATACTTTTGACACCTGGTGACCCAGATGGTTCTACAGTGGAGATGAGCGAAGCAATTCATCTCATCAAGCTGAGTTCTGCACTTGCTGAAGCTGAGTTTCCCCTGCTGCTTTATTGAAAGGGTGAAACATCTCGGTTGGCCATGAGTTTCAGAGACTGGGGGCTGCAGAAGGCTCCTACCTAACATTGTGACATTGTGTGATGATAATAATTTAAAAGGGTGGATCAGCTGGATCAGCTGGATCATTTTTTTAATAAAAGCATCAGAATAGATGGAAAAAAAAAGAAGCATCTCACATAACCGTTGCTCCAGTCACTCTGTTCCAATGCTGTTCCAGTCCCCACTGCCCACTACTTTCTGGTCTAGCCTCAGCACACAGGAAATGGCTGGAAATGCCCACTTAGGTAGTAGATGGCTTAGGTGGATCCCCTCTGCAGTCAGTGATTAGCTAGCTATTCAATTCCAACTATTTCCCATGTGATACCCTGAGATCAGAATGGCAGTGTGAGGACTTGGTGAGGTGTTTCATTTCTATTTTAGCCCTGTTTAATGAATGTGTGTTATATATCTGCATTTCCAACATGGATGAATTGTTTAGACATTCTGCTTTTCTATGGATTGATTGCCCAGCTTTCTCACTATCTAGGACATGTCCACCTTTGCATCATTATGGATTTTTCTTCCTTACTCACATCAATCAGTACATTTTTTCACAGTTATGTTGGAAATTTCTTGGTGTGTTCTCTTTATGTTACACTTATTAAATATCCTATCTGTTCTTATGCTTTGATGACAGCTCAACAAACGTTCATTACAAAGTAAGCCTGTCACCTAAGACAAGCCGTACATAGATATTAAATATTGCATAGGCATTTCAGTCAAAAATGGCACACAACGTCCTCTAAAAAGTGATACTTACACTCACCTAAAGAATTATTAGAAACACCTGTTCTATTTCTCATTAATGCAATTATCTAGTCAACCAATCACATGGCAGTTGCTTCAATGCATTTAGGGGTGTGGTCCTGGTCAAGACAATCTCCTGAACTCCAAACTGAATGTCAGAATGGGAAAGAAAGGTGATTTAAGCAATTTTGAGCGTGGCATGGTTGTTGGTGCCAGACGGGCCGGTCTGAGTATTTCACAATCTGCTCAGTTACTGGGATTTTCACGCACAACCATTTCTAGGGTTTACAAAGAATGGTGTGAAAAGGGAAAAACATCCAGTATGCAGCAGTCCTGTGGGCGAAAATGCCTTGTGGATGCTAGAGGTCAGAGGAGAATGGGCCGACTGATTCAAGCTGATAGAAGAGCAATGTTGACTGAAATAACCACTCGTTACAACCGAGGTATGCAGCAAAGCATTTGTGAAGCCACAACACGCACAACCTTGAGGCAGATGGGCTACAACAGCAGAAGACCCCACCGGGTACCACTCATCTCCACTACAAATAGGAAAAAGAGGCTACAATTTGCACGAGCTGACCAAAATTGGACTGTTTAAGACTGGAAAAATGTTGCCTGGTCTGATGAGTCTCGATTTCTGTTGAGACATTCAAATGGTAGAGTCCGAATTTGGCGTAAACAGAATGAAAACATGTATCCATCATGCCTTGTTACCACTGTGCAGGCTGGTGGTGGTGGTGTAATGGTGTGGGGGATGTTTTCTGGGCACACTTTAGGCCCCTTAGTGCCAATTGGGCATCGTTTAAATGCCACGGCCTACCTGAGCATTGTTTCTGACCATGTCCATCCCTTCATGACCACCATGTACCCATCCTCTGATGGCTACTTCCAGCAGGATAATGCACCATGTCACAAAGCTCAAATCATTTCAAATTGGTTTCTTGAACATGACATTGAATTCACTGTACTAAAATGGCCCCCACAGTCACCAGATCTCAACCCCATAGAGCATCTTTGGGATGTGGTGGAACGGGAGCTTCGTGCCCTGGATGTGCATCCCTCAAATCTCCATCAACTGCAAGATGCTATCCTATCAATATGGGCCAACATTTCTAAAGAATGCTATCAGCACCTTGTGGAATCAATGCCACATAGAATTAAGGCAGTTCTGAAGGCAAAAGGGGGTCCAACACCATATTAATATGGTGTTCCTAATAATTCTTTAGGTGAGTGTATATGTAAGAAATATCTTCTAATCATAGAAACTTGAAAATAATCAATTAATTAAACAGCACAAATGTTACTAAAATTATAAAATGCCATCTGTATTAGAGAATATCCTAGCAATATAAAGTATATTTTTATTATTATTATTATTATTATTATTATTATTTTAGCGCTCAACTATTATCCAGGGTGCTGTATATGACATACACAGAGGTTTAAATAAATATCATGAAGGCAATGATAAAAGCAAGAATGTATAATAAGCGTGAGATTATTGAGTAAAAGATGGAGAGAAGGATGTTTGAAGGATGGGGAAAGAGACAGAATAGGGCAGAAGCTGGTCATATGAACCTGTAGTGATGGCTGGGTTATTAGTGGTTGTTGACTTTCTTGAAGAGGTGTGTTTTTAGGTTGCTTTTGACAGTGTAAATGGTTGGAGGGAGTCTGATGTGTTGGGGTAGCAAGGTCCAGAGAGGATGCATGGGATAAATCTTGGAGTCATTGGTGGGAGGAGCAGACAAGAGGAGAACTGAGAAGAAACTGTTATAAGGATTAGATGTGGGGGAGATTGGACAGATTTCCATGTCATTGTCAATCTTTGGAATTTGCTGAGTGATGAGTAGCCATTGAGTGGACTATCAAAATGAGGAGAGAGTTGGATTAGCAACCAAAAAGAAGTATGTTGTAGTATTCCAGGTGGGAGATGATGAGGCCATGTACTAGAATTTTGTTTTAATCATGGTTGAAAAAAGAGCAGATTCAAGAAATATTTTTGAGGTAAAGATGGCAAGAGACAGTGAAGGTTTGAATGTGCTGTACCCCAGAGCAGGAGGCATCTGCAAATGGTTTGTTATACTGTAATTTGTTATGTATTATTATGTTATGTATTACACCCAGTATAGCTGTGTATGGATGGCATAGCCAGGGTTAACAATCCTGGCTCAGCCCTTGTAGGAGGCTTGGTGGTGGCTGGCTTTACCCCTAGATTGAGAGTGTAGAGTTCAAAAAGAGAGGACTCTGTTGCCTTATACTACCTTTTCTTAGGCCCAGAAAGCTATAGAAACTAACCGATCTCTGCATGATCTACAGAAAGAGAGAAGGATAAGGACAAAGGGCATAATAAGAGAACTCAGAATTTGAATGGCTGAGCATTGGAGTCAGCAAGGTAACCTGCTACCAAAAGATGCTAAAACTTAACTGCTGTGAGGAACACCATTAAGAAACCCTTCACACTTGGACACTTCCAGGCCAGATGTACCTTGAAAACCCTGTATCCCACAGTGGACACTACAGTTATTTTTGCACGAGTGCTATATCCACTCCAGCTCCTCCAGCACCGCCTCATACAGAAATGTAATCTGACAGTGGCCAGGGAAGAATTAAAGGTTATCCTGTGGTAAATAACTTGCACTAACGTTGTCTATACATACAGTATCTACAGTTTTTAATGGAGGTTATACCCACGTCTCCTTAGTTTAAAATGATAACACTGTAGCTTGCTATTTAGAACACAATTGATCCTTAAAGGGAACCTGTTATCAACTTTATGCTGACCTCACTGAGGGCAGCATAAATTAATGACAGAAATGCTGATTTCAGCAGTGTGTCACTCATGAGCTAAAAGTAAGTGGTTGCTGAGAACCAGCATCATAATCATTGCAGCACAGGCCTTGAAAAGAGTCAATTCTACCCGAGAAGAGCCATGGTTATTCATAATCTCCTGCTCTCCCCATCCATTTGCTGATGAATGGCAGTTCTCTCCTAGACAAAAAGGGAGTAAATTAGGTAGAAGACTGTCAGTCATCAGCAGGTGGGCAGGAGAGCAAGAATCCATGAATAACCATGACTCTTCTCAGGTGGCCAGGACTCTTTTCCAGTCCCAGTCTGCAATGATTGTGATGCTGGTTCTCGGCAACCACTTACTTTTAACTTATAAATGACAGACCGCTGAAATCAACTCACCTGTCTCTACTTTATGCTGCCGTTAGTATGGGCAGCATAAAGTTGATAACAGGTTCCCTTTAAGGCACACTGCAGTATATAGGGTTTAACATATGTCTACGACATTGTGGCATATCGTGATACACAGTTATCATGATGTATAAACCATGCAGTCTGCAAATAAATATAAAACATCATTTAGCTACCTATATAATTCCATTCTTTTTTCAGAGTGCTATGCAATTGGGTATTCATTGTAGCTCTCGGGTCATTTACAAACAATGTTAACAATTTTATGTCAATGCACCAGGAGTGGTTTTATATTCTAGGATGATCAACAATTGTGGAGGATGTCTTTTTACAATTATTCATTGTTATTAGAGATGAGCAAATAGAAGTTGATGAAGTAGAAATCGATCCGAATTTCCGGAAAAATTCGATTTGCACCGAATCCGAATTTCCTCACGCTTCGTGGTAACAAATCAAATTTTTTCCTAAAATGGCTTCTGCACGTGTAAGGACATGGAGCAAGGAACTCAGGGAATGATGGATCACCCACAATGCCATGCATGCAGCCAATCAGCAGCCAGCCCGGTGATGTCACAGCCCTATAAATAGCCTCAGCCATCTTGGATTCAGCCAATTTCCAGTGTACTTAGTGCAGGGAGAGACATCAGTAGGAGCTAGGGACAGTGGTAGAAAAGACTTTAAAACTTTTATTTTGCTGTATAGAAGTTCAGGGAAAGGATAGGGGGGTATCATTCCACAGTATTGAAGCAGATCAGGGTTCAGTAGGGGAGTTTACAGCCAGGGTAAAAGGAACAATCCTATTACATCTTGCTGCACTGACTGCGGATCCAAATTGCCATTATACTGCTCTGTAATTCCAGCAAACCGCTCTTGTTATTGGGGTGCAGGTGCTGTTTCATACAGCCATTAACAGGGTTTATTACAAGGAAATATTTATGCGTCTTATTTGCCCTTGGGCGGTGCAGTTATATGTTCTAAAGCATTTTTTGGTTTATATTAGTGGGAAAAAATGGCCTATTAGCCATTGTGTGGTGAAGTGAGAAAATTTTTGGCATGTATTAGTGGCAAAAAATATACATTATTTGCAGTTCAGCGGTCCAGTTATATGTTCTAAAGCCTTTTTTTGGCGTGTATTAGTGGCACAAAAATATATAATATTTGCTATTCCGACGTGCAGTTATATATTCTTATGCCTTTTTTGTCGTGTATAGTGGCAAAAAAAAAAGGGCCTATTTGCCATTCAGCACTGCAGTTATATGTTCTAAAGCCCTTTTTGACGTGAATTAGTGGCAAAAAAATATATATTATTTGCTGTTTAGCGGTGCAGTTATATGTTATAAAGCCCTTTTTGGTGTGCATAAGTGGAAAAAAGTAAGGGCCTATTTGCCGTTCAGCGGTGCAGTTATATGTTCTAAAGCCCATTTTGGCGTGTATTAGTGACAAAATTTTTATATTAATTGCCGTTCTGCGGTGTAGTTTTATGTTTTAAAGCCTTTTTTGGCGTGTACTAGTGGCCCAAAAATATATATTATTTGCCATTCCGAAGTGCAGTTGTTTGTTCTAAAGCCTTTTTTGGCGTGTATTAGTGGCAAAAAATATATATTATTTGCCATTCAGCGGTGCAGTTATCTATTCTTATGACATTTTTGGAGTGTATTAGTCGCAAAAAAATATATATTATTTGTTGTTTAGCGGTGCAGTTATATGTTATAGAGCCCATTTTGTGTGCATAAGTGGAAAAAAGTAAGGGCCTATTTGCCGTTCAGCGGTGCAGTTATATGTTCTAAAGCCCATTTTGTCGTGTATTAGTGACAAAAAAGATATTATTTGCCGTCTGCGGTGCAGTTATATGTTCTAAAGCCTTTTGTAGTGTGTATAAGTAAAAAAAAGTTAGGGCCTATTTGCCGTTCAGCGGTGCAGTTATATGTTCTAAAGCCCATTTTGGTGTGTATTAGTGACAAAAAAATATATCTTATTTGCTGTTCTGCGGTGCATTTATATGTTCTAAAGCCTTTTGTAGTGTGTATAAGTAAAAAAAAGTTAGGGCCTATTTGCCGTTCAGCGGTGCAGTTATATGTTCTAAAGCCCATTTTGGTGTGTATTAGTGACAAAAAAATATATCTTATTTGCCGTTCTGCGGTGAAGTTATATGTTCTAAAGCCTTTTGTAGTGTGTATAAGTAAAAAAAAGTAAGGGCCTATTTGCCGTTCAGCTGTACAGTTATATGTTCTAAAGCGTATTTTGGTGTGTATTAGTGACAAAAAAATATATCTTATTTGCCGTTCTGCGGTGCATTTATATGTTCTAAAGCCTTTTGTAGT